>NC_049222.1:47332865-47645532 GCF_011100685.1 Canis lupus familiaris
CCTCATTATTTTTCAGGTCTTGGCCTCTTACCAGAAACAACAAGATGGAAAGTCCATCACACAGCTCATTTTAATCCACATTTCTCTGTGATGTCTTAATTAATTATTATTTATTTTCCATAGTAATATCATTAATATTTTTGAAGAGTTATCTCCTGCATTTCTCAGCCAAAATGTTTGGAGCAAATAAGTGTCACTTAGGCCTGGGCCAGCTGTTGTGTAATCGGACTGAGATTAAGGAGGTGCTACTCTGTTTGCAAGCCTGAGTCTCTCTGTAGCACCAAGGTCTTTCTGGAAAAAGTTTTCCTTCTGTAGAGGAGTCAGGAGCTCAGGAGTGACCCTTAGCAGCCAGGGTTCTAACCAGTGCCTCACAGAATTACCACCACTACCATCATCACTACCACCATCACCACCATTGTCACCATCACCATTACCATCATCATAACCACCATTATCATCATCAGCATCACCACCATCATCATCACTATCATCACTACCACATTCACCACCACATTCATTCACCACCACCATCACCATCATCACCACCACATTCACCACCACCATCACCATCATCACCACCACATTCACCACCACCATCACTACCAACACCATCATTATCACCATCACCACCACCACCATCACCATCATCATAACCACCACCATCATGATCATCATCACCATCACCATCATCATCATCATCATCACTATCATCACCACCACTACCACCATCGCCACCATCACCACCATCACCACCACCATTATCATCATCATCATCACTGCATTTACCAAGGACCCCTCTATACCAGGGCCTCTGTTAAGTGCTTTATCCATAAGATCTTCTAGAAATAGCACTCTAAGGCCAAAACAATTCTTTTGTCAAAGATGTGATAAACCAGTATAAGTTATGAAAATATCGATGGAAACAGAGCACACAGGATCCTTACCACCACACATGTACCCCACAACCAGGAACCTCGGTGACACCTGATAAGCATGACATTTAGAAGCACAGCGTCTGCACTTGGCTTGGAGTTGCTGCTCTAGGCTGGGTGTGGCTGGGAGCATCAGCTTCTCCCTGCAGAGCCCAGGGATGACTCTGCTCCAGGTGGGTGCATGTTGCGGCCAGGCTCAAAGGGCAGCGGCTGCTCCAAAGAGGCTTTTTCTCACAGTAGTGGCAAAAGCGCAAGAGATCAACTGGGACAGACAAGTTCTCCTCAGAACCATCATGTGTGAGTCTCCCCAGATGCCTGTTTGCCTAAGCAAGTCCTGTGGGCAAGCACAAAGCCAAGGAGGCAGGGATGCCTGGCTGGGTGTCATTGTCACCGAGGACCTTAGTGGTTTGTGATGGAGTGTGGGAATGCCACCTGACACCCCCTTCCCTTCCTCTCCCATACGGTGGAGACCTCTCCTGCTCCTGTGAAGCCAGGTCAGGGTGAGGCCACAGCGAAGAGCAGGGGCTGGGAGGGAGAGAGGGCGGGGGTAGACCGCAGAGGTGTGGGGCAAGCAGCCCAGGTGCCATCAGACTGTCTTGTAAGACCCAATTTCTATTTCTGTCACCTCCCAGCTTTGTGACCTCAGAGCTTCAGTGTCCGTGTGCGTAGAATCAGGGTGATAACGGCCCAGAGGTGAGGAAAAGAATCAGCACGTGAGTCCTTGGCCCACAGAAGGCGGGAAATGGCAGTCTTTTCACTGCTTCTGGGTTGGCAGGGGGACTTGGGTGGAAGAGTAAAGAGAATTCTCACGAAAGAGCTGGTCGCTAGAGAAAGCCAAGCGAAGAGCAAGCAAAGGAGGAGGAGAGGGAAATGCCCCGTGTGAGCCCGACGTGAGCAGGACGTGGCTCCAGAGAGGCCTGGGAGGTGTTTGCAGCCTTATAAGGCTCAGGGAGCAGCGAGGATGCTTCCTGCAGAGGCAACAAAAAAATCCCGCCGAAAAGTGGCGAGGTCCGTGGCGCCACGTGTTAGGAGCCCCCCCCCCCCCCCGCACAGTCGGGGAGGAGCCGGGAAGCCCGCCCCCGCGGGACGCGGGCCCAAGTCCAACCAATCGCTGCCAGGGAGGTTACCGCGCTCTCAGGCTTCGGCCAATCAGGACGCAGCGCCCGCGCTGGGGGTGTGTCAGGAGGGAAGGGGGCGGAGTCGCCAGGGCAGCGGGGGCCGCGGGAGGGGGGGGAGGGCGGTGGCGCGTGGCGGGTCCGCGCCAGGCCCCGGCCCGGTTGCAGCAGGGCAGGCGACGTGGGCGGGGGTCCGCCAGCCCAGCGGAGGTGGAGGGGTGCCCTGGGCCCCACAGCTTCCCTCGGCGGGCGTCGGCCCTGGGGTGCCACGGACAGTGGGAGTTCCGTGCCCTTGCACGCCGCGCTTCTCGGCGTCCGCATTGGAAAGTAAAGTTCGCGGGAGGGCTGGGCTTGCTCACACCATCTTCTGGGGGCCCGAGGGTGAGTGGAGGCGCTGCACGTGCGGCCGCCCACGCCCTGGCTCACGGCCAAGCCCCCGGAGCTGCAGGTGCACTTGTGTTTCCCAGCGACCCGGGGGAGAGTTTCCAGGATGAGACCGTGGGCCCCAATACCCCGATCCCAGAGCCGTGGCTCTCTGTCCTCGGCGGGTGTTTATTCTCGGGGGGGGGGGGGGGGCAGAGGGTGGTGATGGCGAGGTTGGGCATCAGAGGTGGAACTGAGAAAAGGTGGATCTTGGGATCCCCGGGTGGATCAGTGGTTTAGCGCTGCCTTCGGCCCAGGGCGTGATCTTGGTCCCGGGATCGAGTCCCGCATCGGGCTCCCTGCATGGAGCCTGCTTCTCCCTCTGCCTGTGTCTCTGCCTCTCTGTGTGTCTCTCATGAATAAAGAAATAAAATCTTTAAAAAAGAAAAGAAAAAGGTGGATCTCAGACCTGAGGGCCTTGTCAGTCCAGCTGGTGGGCAGACCCCCCCCTCCCCAGGGCTTTTTGGTTCATCTATAAACTGGGTAGGACGGCCTGGGTAGGACAGCCTCAGTGTGTGCCACTGCCGCCACCATCCACCACGGACACCTGCAGCGAGGTGCCAACGCCCAGGAGTGCTGGAGTCAGCAGGGCTGCTCCAGTGTCCCTGTGTCCTTCCTGCCCCTTCTCCCTGGATATCAGGCTCCTTCTAAGGGCTTCTCCAGAACCTAAGCTCCCTCTGTCCAGTCTGGGCAGTCTTCATGAAGGGATGTGGTGCTCTGACTCCTCAGCTCTCTTCTCACTTTATGGTCTGTGACTTGCGACTGGATCCTGTCAGAGCCTAGTGTCTCGGCTTCCAAATGTCCAACACTTGCTTTCAAGACAGCTGTCTCTGTGATGAGATTCAAGAACCGATTTTAATCTGAAAAACCAAGAATTCAACACTCTCTCCCCTCACCCTCTGTCTCTGGGTTCTTTTGATTTTCTGGGCAGGGTGCACCACTTAATTCATGGGAAGATGATGGTAACTTGACACAACAAGAAAATACGCATGAAAGAAACCTCAGTTAATGACAACCAAGTTGATCCTGTCGCAAGAACATGATTAAATTAAGAATTTCTAAAATAAATAAAGAGATAAATAAACAAACAAACAAATAAATAAAGACTTTCTTTTTTATTTGAGATGATGGCCAATCAGAGTTTGGGACAAAGTCCAAGAGTTGGTGTGGAGGGCAAGGGAAAGATCACGTGTCTAAGAGCCAGCTAGGAGAGAGGGGTTCCAGTCTTGGGGCTGATGCTACCTGCAGGCCTCAGAGCAAGTCTGAGCCTCTCAGAGGCTCAATTTCACCATCTATGATATGGGAGTGGACCAGGTGATCACGTTGGTGTGTTCCAGCTCTGAAGTTCTGGGATGTGAGGATTCATGCCAAAAATAATTAAGGCCAGAAGCTAGATTTCTGATCTTGCTGCACTGACCACATCTCCTTCTTCGAACTGACAGTTTTCTTTCCAGTTTCTAAATCTGATTGTTTCTGCAATTGTTGGGCATTAGGTTGACAATGGACAACGGATGGCAGCTGGACCCCCACATAAACATCAGAGTGTAACAGGAAAAAGATCATGGGCTTTGAAATTAGACCAGCCCAGGATTTATGTTAGGAGGTGTTCAACTGAAAACAACTAATAAAAACCTAACAGTGACTTCAACCATACAGACATTTACTGCTCATTCAACAGGAAGTCTGGAGGCGGGAGGTCCTGAGGTTGGTTTGACAGGCCAGCGGTCACACATTCCAAACTTCCATTTTCCATCTTTATACCTTTCACCTCTTGGATCTTAAAAGGCTACCCCAGGGCCACACACCTTCCCTTCCCACAACATGCCCACAGGCAGGAAGGAGGGATGGAGGACTTAAAGGGATTTGTTTTTGAATTGTTCACCCCTTTCTATTAGGGAGAAGCTCTTTCCCAAGCCTCTGATCCTACAGCTTTCTCTCCCATCACATTGGCCAGAAGAGGTCTTCTGCTCACTCCCATCCCAATCACTGGCAACAGGATGCTCATGACCTTGACTGGCTAAGACCCGTTATAATGCTCACAGGATCTCCACCTGGTTTTCAAAAAATTTGGGCCTCTTTTAACTGTGTGATCTTGAACAGATCACTCAGCAACTCTTGCACCCTGTTTTCAGCATCTGAAAAATAGATGGCTTTTGGAACGATTCAGTCAGATAATGTGTGGAAAGTTTCCGGGGCGTTTGGCCATCCCATGGGCGTGCCATGCACTCAGGAAATGGTAACTCTTGCGCTTCCTAACACCACGTTGGATGGCAGTCAGAGAGGATAGCCTTGCCGAGCCGTCTTTTCCCAGTTTTCAATTTCGATAAACTCAATTTCCATGACAAGACACGCATGAGCTTGCCAAAGTCAACATGTTGGGCTCCAGTGTTTACCGCCGCGGCACCTGCTGCTCCAACCGGCTCTGTGCTGTTTTGTACATATTGGTTTTGGACAGTGGCTGCTGCACATTTTGTCTTCGGATTTCTTATGGGGGAGATTTAGCATCTGGCAGCACGGCCTCTGACTGTGCTGAGTCTCTAGCAAGCACGGTCGCTGGGCGTGAGCTGGGATGGGACTTCCGCGAGCAGAGAGGTGCTGCTTCCCTGGGAGAGGGCACTGGGCACGGCCGTGTTCCCACCCGGCTGGCAGAGGGGCACCCCGTCCCCCCAGCTGCAAGTCAGGTGAGGTTCTAGAACTTCTGTCCCCTCACCACCTGCAGCCAATCCATCAGCTCGCTCTACAACCGCCCTCCTCCCACTGTCTGGTCCCAGGCCAAGCCGCACCCTTGGTTCCCCCTGCACCTGCACCTGCACCTGTACCTGCCCTCGCCCCTCAGCATCGGCTACTCCTGGCAGCCAGGCCATGGCTCAAGGACGGGTGCCACATCAGATCATACTGCAGCCTGGGCCCTGCCTGTGGCTTCCATCGCAGGTAGAAGAAAATCCAAGACCTCAAGGTCTGCCCTGGCCCCCTCTCGACCCAGTCCTCACTCAGGGCCAGCTGCAGGGTGCCCCGTCTGGAGCACACACAGGGCCCCAGGCTTGCTTCTTACTCTCTGTCGTTGTCTGGAGGTTTTTTTTTTTTTTTATAAATTTATTTTTTATTGGTGTTCAATTTGCCAACATATAGAATAACACCCAGTGCTCATCCCTTCAAGTGCCCGCCTCAGTGCCCGGCACCCAATCTGGAAGTTTTTAATAATTTCTGAGCAAGGGTCTGCATTTCCACTTTGCATGAATTATATCCAGTCCTTACCTCCGCCCATGACCTGCCACACTCAGCTCTCTTGTCGCTAGAACACCCAAGTGTCCTTGTTCCCCTAAGCATGGGCTATTTCCCCAATGCTTTCTGTGGTCACTGCCTTCTCAGCGAGCCAGCCTCTGAGAGGCCCCCCAACCCACTCTCCCTGGGTGCCCACCTGTGCATTTTCCATCCAGCACCCAGCCTCCCATCAAACCAGCTTCTGAGGCTGAGGCGTCAGGGCCCTTCCATTATACTCGATGCTCACCTTGTTCCTTTTACAAAACCAGAGTCCCCACAGGTAGATGGTACCTGGCACAGAGCGTTCACTACATGCATGTCGCTATGCTTATTATATATGTTCATCAAAGGAAAGGCCATAAACCAGTTATCTGATTCCAGAGCTTAGATTCTGTTTGTGGCTTGAAGGATGCAACTAGGGAGTTAAAGTGTTCACAGAAAGCATTAGCTGCTCTGTGACTTTGACTTAGGACAGGGGTCATCTGAAGGATAGAATGAGTACATCTGTCCCTTCGGTGGTGCTGGCATTGGCTTCTGCATAGATGTAACTGATTAAATACCTTGAGTATCCAGTGAAGACCTCCAATGATTTAATAAAATTAGGAATTGAAGTAAAGGATAATGCCCAGAAGAAGGGCACCTTACACACACATGCATACACAAGTGCATGCATAAACATGCACAGAGACACACATTTGGACACCCCCACATACACACATACACCCCCCCAAACATGTACATGGATGTGCACACATACATGTACATACATGTACATGCGCACACATGCACATGGGCACATACCTCCCACACATGCATACACACAGACAGGTACTATGTATGCACACCATGTGCGCAGAGTCTAAGGCAGTGTGTGCCTCTTCTGAGCAGCTGTGAGGTCTCTGCCTTCAGCTGAGTGGTGGACTGAGCCCCAGATTCAGAGGTTTGATGGGGCTGCCAGGGCAGCGGGCAGCAGTGGGTCCGGGGAGGTTCGCGCCCCTCCTCGGGAGCCCCAGCTCCACCTGTCTCTGTCCTTGGACCCACCAGCTTCAGGTTGAGAAGGAGGTTGGGATGCAGATGACCCAGGGACATCCAGCTTGTTCCAGGTTGCCCAGTTTTGGGAGCCTGGATAGCTCCAATGCCCATCTCGGGGGTCCAGTCCCTTCTAGAGAAGATCCTTCTAGGGAATATCTGGAGTGCATTTTATGTTTGAAGACTAAAAATTATTGTCTCCCCTGAAGAGACCTATTGCTGGCCCCAAATGGCTTGGCCTGAGACTGATGCATGAGGCAGCTTGACTCTTGGAAATTAGTTGCTTGTGTCCCCAGGGGGTTGTGCAACTCAGTGGGAAGTTGAGGTGAAGTGCTCAGTGGGAAGCCCTGGCACGTGGTGAATGCTCAGTAAATGATGGCTTATCACCCGTTTGGCTTGGTTGTGAACAACAGAAAGCACCCTGGCTAGTTTAGGCTGAAAGGGCATTATTAGTTATTGGCTGGTCCACAGAAACCTTGAGAGGGCTGGCAAAACAGAGCAAGGCTGACCTTCCAGAATCAGCACCTAAGATCATTGCACATGCTGGGTGTCAGGAGCTCAACCCCACTGCCATTTCAGCTGCCACCACACTGATGTCACTTCTGTCCTGGGAACTGGACCTGGTGGTTTGGGTGGGCTCTGCAGCCCCAGTCACTGTCTTCACCTGAAACTGGGTGCATTTGCCTCGCCAGGGCCAGCAAAACAAGGGCCCACCAAACCTGTTCCCACACATCGCTTACCTCTGAACTAAGGTCTTGTATGATCCTGTCCGATTGATGGGCCAGAAAGCAGGTCTTCCTAGCTGCAAGGGAAGCTGGGAATTGAATCAAGACTCTCAGCGTGAAGATTTCCTCAAATATGAAAAATTTATGCAGAACACAGAGTAGCTACAAATGAGACAGATGTACACTACAGGGAGTATGGGCACCAAAATAAAAGGAAACTTCAAAAAATAGACTTTACCTAACCCAAAGTCTTGGTTTCTCTGTTCAAGACCCATTTGACACCAGTCTTTGTGGTGGTGGTGGTAACATGGTGTCCCACAGGGATAGACTGTGGCAGGACGGGGTGACAGAGCACTGGGCTTGTGGACAGCCTCTGCCAACCAGTGAGGTCTGGGGCTGGGGCCATATGGGGCAAATGTCCCAGTAACCAGGCTTTTGCAGCTTCTAATGGCCCCTGCTTTGAACCCCAAAGTATGAGTGGTGCAATTTCTCCAACAGGCTACCAGGCCAGTGCATGCTACCCAGGGGAAATACTAATTAAAATGATCATTGTCATAATTTGCATCGTGCCTGGTACTGAACCAAGCCCTTTAAATCTTCTATCTTTAAATATTCAGTAACTCTGCGAGGGAGGTTTATTACTATCCCCACTCGACAGGTGAAGTCAGAGGCAGAGAGGCTAAGGAAGTCTCCCAGCCAGATACGCAGAGGAGCCGGGATTCAAACCCAGGCCTTGGCCACTGCATGGTGCTGTTGTTTTACAGGCTGTGGATGGGAATCCTCAAAGTCTCACTCCCGGCCTAGTCACATCTACTACCACTACCACGTACAGCCCCCCGTGGGTCACATGGATTGTTCACAGGTCCAGTATGGCAACACAGGGTTTGAAGGGGAAGTATTGTCCCCCAAAGGGTAGGGTTATCCTCTAAGGATCCCGAGGTTTTCCTCCCACAGAGGGGGCATTGCAAATGGGGGAGGGCTCCTCTGACTGAGCTCCAAACTATCAGAGGAAGATGGTGAACCCCTCACATCTCTGAGGACACAGCTCCTTCCAGTCCTGAATATAGCCAGAAACCAGGTCTTTCTAACCAGGAGGCCCAGAGGCTGGACATAAAAAGTGCAAGGCCTTGGGGGATCTCTGGGTGGCTCAGAGGTTTAGCGCCTGCCTTCGGCCTGGGGCATGATCCCAGAGTCCCAGGTTTGAGTCCCACATCGGGCTTCGTGCATGGAGCCTGCTTCTCCCTCTGCCTGTGTCTCTGCCTCTCTCTCTCTCTCTCTCTCTCTCTCAGTCTCTCTCTCTCTCTGTCTCTCATGAATAAATAAAATCTTAAAAAAAAAAAAAAGTGCAAGGCCCCTTTAGCCAGAGACCAGGTCTCCAGAGAGAGGGCATGGCCCACACTGCTGTTTCTGAAGACGGAAAGGCTGTGTTTGAAGATTGGTCCTAGCTCAACCCGAACCGCAGTTGCCGGGTGAGCTGGATCAGCTGACGGTGGGAAACTGGAGTGTAAAATACTTCAGACTTGTTTGTTTGCCTGTTCATTTGTGCTCTGACTTGTTTTTAGGAAAGAATTTGTTGGGGTGCCCAGGTGGCTCAGTTGGTTAAGCATCCAACTCTTGGTCTCAGTTCAGGTCATGATCTCACTCTTGTGAATTCAAGCCCTGCATTGGGCTCCAAGTGCAAAATCTGCTTTAATTTTTTTTTTAAAGGAAAAGAAAATAGAAAATAATTTGCAGTAGGACATGAGAACACAAAACATAAAATTTATACGTATTTAAAAGAGCCAGGAGAGTGATTAAAAAAAAAAATCAAGACAAGGATAAAATTAGAAGGCAAATATGCAAGCCACAGGCATTGGCCTAAGGAGGGCGGTGGCCGAGCAGTGTTTCCAGATTCCTCCCCGCAGGAATGAGCAGAGACGCGCGGCGGCTCCCGGACTCACGCGTGTTTTCCAACCTCCTGCTTCTGCCAGTGTCTTTCCAGGTCAGAAGTCCTGTTTTTAGCCTGTTCTCACGGGGAACCTTCCTCGCGCTCTCTCCCTTTCTGCCCTCATTTTCTTGCCCTTCTCTGGGTTTATTTTCAGCCTGAAGCTGCTGGGGCTGCACAGAGGAGGCCGGGCTCAGGCCGGGGCCCCCCGCCCGCGTGCCCTGCTCGCCCGCGTGGGCAGCCGCGGGCCGGGAGCCGGCGTGGAGGAGACCAGCACCTTGCGGCAGCCCTGGCGCCGGAGCGGAGCAAGGGCTTCTCCTGCAGAGCTGAGGGACCGCTCTGACCTCCCCCGTTACCCCTGGCTCGTTTATAATCAGCTTTTCCATTATCTTGCAGCGAAGCCCTCCCAGAATCACATTAATTGCCTCTAACTACAGCTGGGTGGTTCATTTATTCTTTCTAATTTGGAAGATCCAAGTGGTTTAACCCCTATTTTTATTTTAAAAGCTTTAGGGGCTTTGTAAACTTCCGAGGCCCTGAAGCCAAAGTGGCAGACACACGCTCATGTGAGTCCAAGTGCATGGGCGCCATCACACACACTGTGGCACACACCATCACACACACCATCACACGAGCAGGGCACGCCTTTTGGGTAAGGAGTGGGGAGGCGGGCAATATGATCTGAGGGACTCCTATGTAAGCAGCTCTAGTGCCATTAACACCCGTATCAATGACACCACCACCTCCACCACCTCCACCACCTCCTCCAAAACCACTTTCACTGCCACCACCTCCACCACCACCACTACCTCCGGCACCAACACCACCATCATCACCATCACCTCTACCACCAACACCATTTTCACCATCATCACCTCCAACACCAACACCACCATCATCACCGTCACCTCCACAACCATCTCCACCACCACTACCACTACCAACACCATCTTTGCTGCCACCACCTCCATCACCACCCTTACCATTATCACCATCACCTCCACCACCACCACCACCACCACCACCATCACCATCACCTCCCACATTACCACCACCATCTTTACTACCGCATCTCCACCTGCATCACCACTACCATTGTCTTCACCACTGCCAGCATCTCTGCCTCCACCTCCATCACATCCACATCACCATCACCACCACTCGTCCAGGTGCCTGAAATTGCACCATTGCTGTTTTATTCTTTGACTTAATCATTGTTTCCTTCAGCCATTCTCTTTGAAACCATTACCTTGGTGTGAAGTAGTGAGACTCAGATCTGCTTTCCTCCATGACTACGTGTCCCTAGAAGAAGAACCAGGGGCCGAGGAGAGGCCTCTCAAAATCCGGGGAGAGTTAGAAAGAGTATGTGTGTGCACACACGCACACCCACAGGCACACACATGCCTGTCTTACCAGTTAAAAAATGAACAAAGACATTTGAAAAAAGGAAAAGTCTACTGAGCCCTCTCCAACAATGTCAGAGCTCTTACTGTTTACATATTTGTATCTTAACAGAGCAGATGGTAAGTTTCTGCCTTAAGCAGGTCGTAAAAAAGCTGGATTATACTGAAGATCAGTGGGTCTCAAACTTCATCACGCAAGAGAATCACCCAGGGGGCTTGTTAAAAACAGACTGCTGAGCCTCACCCCAGCATCAGTAGATCTGGGTGGGGCTCAGTAACTTACATTTCTAACAGGTTCTGGGGCTCCAGCTGCTGGCTCTGGAACCACACTTGAGAACCAGCACAGTTAACACACACCCAGGCTCACATGACTCACACACCTGTACACACATACATGTGCCACAAACACATACATAACGACTTGCAAAATGCAGGAATCCTTTTTTATGTAAAAATTCCTGTCAAAATGGAGCTTGAAGAATGTGAAGAAGTAAAAATAAAGCAAACTGGAGGGATAGATATTAAAATCACTTCAGCCAGCTGAGAAGAGTAGGGTTCTAATACCGGCCCAGAGAGGTGGATTTGGAGCTTCCACAGAACACACCAAGTCTTGAGGTTAAGGGAAGCGTAAGCTGCCCTAGGAGGGGGTTGGCACAATTCAAGAACAGCTGGAATGCAGAGACCAAACTGGCCTGGCTGATGGGGAGCAGGGGTGGGGGGTGGGGTAGCGGGGAGGTGGGCAGGGACTGTGGGGTGGGGTCCAGGGGTGCGGTGAGGCTACGGAGGGAGGGATGCCTGCCCGAGGAAGAGGCCAGGAGGTCTGAGCATCTAGGGCACAGACCGGGTTGGCCACACTCCAGTATGTTGGTGCAGCCACCACCTGGGTTCAGGGCACAACCAGTGCCCCCTGGGGTGGGGGTGGGGGGACAGGTGAACAACTGAGTCAGTGGCCGCCCTTAGGCCCCTAGCAGCCTGGGCTAGGAGCCGCCCCGGGTGCTGCCAGGACTAAGATGGCATGGGCTCCATTGCACCCACTGGTTAAAGTGCTCTTCTGACTAAAGGGCAAAAATGCAGATGTTTCTTCTGACTAAAGGGCAAAAATGCAGAAGAACAGACCCTGAAAGTTGTATGTAAATGTGTGTTCCTTTGTCCCAGACTTGAGACTTGTTTTTCTTTCCAAAGAAATGGAAGGGGAGATGCGGGAGGGCTGCGGGGTCGAAGCCCCTGCCCTGCTCCAGGCATCCCGCCCCCCTCAGCACTGGGCACCCCTGGGCACACTGTTCAGCAGAGTGCTTTCCACTGCAGACCTTCTGCTAACGGGGCGGGTGTCCCTGGCACATAGGGTGCCTTGAGCCCCTAAACTCCGGGGTGTGGCTCCCAGGCCCGTGCCCCCTCCGATGGTCCATGCCCATCCAGGGTGTTTGGGGTAGCCCCTCACCCCGCGGCCCAACCCTCCAAACATCCAGGAAGCAGCCAGAAAACACGGGTCTCAAAATAGACCAGGTTTGGGGATCTCAGTATTCAGATGGGAAGAAGCCTCATTTGACCCCAATCCTCATGG
Organism: Canis lupus familiaris; assembly: GCF_011100685.1. NCBI lineage: Eukaryota > Metazoa > Chordata > Mammalia > Carnivora > Canidae > Canis > Canis lupus. The sequence continues at coordinate 47,345,239 of NC_049222.1, forward strand.
TTCTGACACACAGAATAGGGGCTCTTACTAAGAAGATATCCAAAGACCTCAAAATGTCTTGATCCAGACCTTCCTGGCCCTCACTTCACATCTGCATTAGCCCAGGTGAGGCGGTGGGTCAACGGGGTCTGCTTGAGAGGCTTCCCTCCACCTGGGTGCTCCGAGGAAGCCTTCAAAAATCTCGGGCCGGAAAGCACCCCAGACCAATTCAGTCAGCTCTCTGAGGGGTGACCCGGGCATCTCCATTTTCAGATGCCCCAGATGATTCTAATGGGCAGCCAAGTAGCCTGGTCTTGCCCAGGGTGAGAGAACCCTGATGGGCCTCGTTCCACCCCTCACCTCCCCTCACCTCCCAACCCCTTGCCTGTGGCCACAGGGCAGCTGCCTGGAGCCTGAGCGGCTCAGTGCCCTCACCTGTGGGGCGGGGGGGGGGGGGGCACCTCTCCCTTGGCTCCCCCCACCCCTACCATGTGCTCGAAGGCATGTGCTCTCTCTCATAAACAAACAAACAAATAAATCTTTAAAAAGAAAAAGCAGGTGACAGAGCTCAGTGAGAGGATGTGATTCCTATTTTGGAAAACAGGTGTGTATCTCTCTAGGACCCCCCCCCCCCCGCCCCAACACACACACACACACACACACACACACACACACACACACACACACACACGGAGGGCTGTAGATCCACCAAGTCCTTAGTAAGTGCAGGGACAGAAGCTGCGATCTCAGGTGGCTTTTATCTCCCATTCACTTGTCTGTCACTTTTCTACCTTGAACATGGTAATTCCTGGTAGGACGTGAAAATCACTGAAAGGCAAACAATTGGGAAAAGGCACAGGAAAACCTAAACTGCAGGAAACCCTGCTTGGGACACAGAGAGGTGGTATGAGAGGTAGGCATGCCCCCTGTGCCCCGGACCCTACAAGGCAGAGGCAGCAATGGGGGGCTGCAGGGGCAGGGGAAAGGGGGGCTGGAGGGGAATGTGGGCCAGGGGCTGGAGGGGCAGGGGAATGGGGGGCTGGAGGGGCACGGGGGGCAGGGGGCTGGAGGGGCAGGGGAATGGGGGGATGGAGGGGATGGGGCAGGGGATGGAGGGGCAGGGGAATGGGGGCTGGAGGGGATGGGGGGCTGGAGGGAATGGGGGCAGGGGAATGGGGGGCTGGAGGGGATAGGGGGCTGGAGGGGATGGGGGCAGGGGAATGGGGGGCTGGAGGGGATGGGGACAGGGGAATGGGGGCCTGGAGGGGATGGGGGGCTGGAGGGGATGGAGGCAGGGGCTGGAGGAGCGCAGGCGGCGGACACGGCCCGCGGGCGTGGGGGCACAGGCGAGGCCACGCGGCTGGGAGCGCGGCCCTGGGACGCGGGGCCTGGAGGAGCGGGGCTCGGGGAGCAGGGCGGCGGCCGCGGGGAGCCTGCGCCCCTCCCCCTCCCCCCCCGCCCCGCCCCGCCCCGCCCCGCCCCCGCCGCCGCCCGGGCCCGGGCTCGGCCGCCCTCTGCCGCCCTCTGCCGCCCTCTGCCGGGGGACGCGCGCAGGGCGGCCTGGTGGGTCCGCGGGGCCTGTGGCCGAGGGCCTCCGGGGCGGGGGGTTTGGGTGCGGGTTTGGGTGCGGGTGCGGGTGCGAAGGGTGCCCGACGCGAGGAGCGAGGGGCCAGCAGGGCCGACCTCGCGTCGCAGGGGTCGCCTTGGGCCGAGGGCAGCGGGTGGCTTCGGGGACAAGGTGACCAGGGCACGGCGGGCCCTGGGTCCGCGGGCGGGTGTGGACCGAACCGGGCACGGCAGCTTCTCACACCGGAACGTGCCTCCTCCTGGAGACTGGTTTGGGGGCCGGGAGTCCACACGCCAGCGCTGGCGGCGCCACAGCCGCTCCGAGGCCTCCGCGGGCTCCTGCGGGCCTTTCTCTGAGTTTGCGGCGTCCCCGCAGGCCCCGGCCGGCCGCCACCCGCACTCACGTCCCTCCCCTTTCTGCCCAGCCCCCCGGCAGCTTCCGCCTGTGCCTGTGACTCTGCCCCTCTTCTTGGACGGGCGCCAGTCCTACCTGATAACATCTGTGGCCTCTACCTCCTGGGTGTTCAGGAATGTCCAAGGGGAGCTCCGGGCTCCACTCGAGGCAGGAAAAACAGGGAGAGCTAGATGAGCTCATCTAACCCAGCAGCCCTGGGCAGGCGGGACCCATGGGGAAGGCTTCCAGGAGGTGGAGGCTGGGATTCTGGAAGGAGGCAGCTGGGGGCATGTCTCCTTCCCCAGGAGGGATTGGACCGGGGACTATTTGGGGTTTAGATCAACAATATAGTTTAGGGAATAATTTTTACAATAAAAATTTTTTTTGAAAAAGCATAGTCACTTTTCCTAGTTAGAGGAGTGATCCATGCTCACAAGGGGAAAAAAAATCAAACAGTACAAAGAGTATAAAGAAGGTTTTACAGGGACGCCTGGGTGCCTCAGCAGTTGAGCATCTGCCTTTGGCTCAGAGCCCCATCCTGGAGCCCCAGGATCGAGTCCCACATCAGGTTCCCTGCCGGGAGCCTGCTTCTCCCTCTGCCTGTGTCTCTGCCTCTCTCTCTGTATCTCTCATGAATAAATAAATAAAATCTTTTTTTTAAAGAAGGTTTTACAAATCACCCAAACCTCAGCACTCAGTGGTAACTGAGGTAAATAGTTTGATGACACTTTTCTACATTGAGAAGAATGCCACAGAGCCAACCTTCCTGGAGTTGTGGCTTTTGCCAGCACTTCATAAATTTGGTTCTGTAGACTCTTTTTAAGACTCTTCTCTCAAAATTTGACTGCCAATTAGGACTTGGCAAATGCTTTGCTCACGTGGCCCAGAAGATGAAGAAAGTGCCATCTTTCTCGAAGAGCCTAGGTGAGCTCCAGGGGAGGAAGGACCCAGGGCCAGGAGGCCATGGACAGAAGTAGAAGATACCACCAGGGTGAATAATCAGGATCACTGCTGGAAGAACCAGCCTGTGAGTGAGGAAGAGGGTCACGCATCAATATCAAGGTGTCAAGAGGGGACAGGAATGGGGAGAGAGACCCCAGCTCCAGAGGGTTTGAGCAGGGCCAAACTGTGTGTGGACAGGAGTTGGAAAGAGAAGGTCAGAACAAAGCTCATGAAAGATCCATCTGTAAGTGCCAAGCTCTCCTGCACACATGCACACTTACTATATTTTAAAAAAAGATTTTATTTATTCATGAGAGACACACAGAGAAAGGCGGAGACCATAGGCAGAGGGAGAAGCAGGCTCCCTACGGGGAGACTGATGCAGGGCTTGATCCCAAGACCCTGCCCGATATCATGACCTGAGCCGAAGGCAGATGCTCAACCACTGAGCCACCCAGGCGCCCCCTTACTACTTTTGAACAACTTCCTATTCCATATTATTTTATTCTATGCTGTGCTACACTATTCCATTCCATTCCATTCCATTCCATTCCATTCCATTCCATTCCATTCCATCATTCCTTTCTGTTAAAACTGCACAATACTGATAGCACTAAACGTTAAAGGATCTAATCTCACAGGCTAAGATTTCAAAAACTAGAGCATGTAACAAAGGCCCACCTGCTCCTTTCTGCCTTTCCCCAGCTTTAGGTCAGAATGTGCCTTTGTCTTGACCGTGGGTAGCTCAGGGGTCTCTCCTCAGAACCAGAACTCCCTCTAGAGTTAATAGCAGCCTTACTTTACCTCTGCACGCCTGCCCCCTGCTCTCAGCCAGGACGTACCTCCTTCCTTTGGTCGCTCTCAGGGCGACAGAAAGAAAGGGAATGACGTCTGAATCTCTCTGCTAAAGCATAAAGTCCCCAAGACCATGCTTCTCCAACCAGAAGTGATGTGATGGGATACTTCCCCGCTTCCCACTTCAGCTGTTCCCAGATAGTTAAGAATAATCCCCAAATTTTAAACAGTACTTAAGATTTAGGTGAGGTGTTGCAAGCGGCCACTGCTCGAGGTAACAGTGTCGATAAACTGCTTTCCCTTGAAAAGTTTCCAGCTGTGAGCCCAGGTTTACAGCAACCCAGGATCTTCTGCCGAAACAGGAATTTTGAAAGCACGTCGGTGCATAAAATGTTTTATGTTGAATTTATCACAAACGCCACGTCAGGATTTCAGATAACTCCGGAAATAAGAAAGCTACAATGGGAAGATTTCAGCAGTATTTATTTTTATTTATAATTTATACCCTGTCAGCTTCTAAAAAGGATTTGAGGCAGCACCCAATAAAAGACGTGTGTATACAACAAGGTGGCCAAAGTGGGAATAGGAAATCAAAAAGTCATGCGGAAAGAGGAAGAAGTGAAGAAGGTGAGAAAATTGCCATGACTCAGGATTCGGCTTAGTGCCGAGCTTTCTGGTAGCTAATGCAAGGATGGAAACATGAAGCCTTGTGCCAGCTTCGCTATCTGAGTGGGGAAAGTCGCAAGTGGTGCATTAGCGTTCCGAGGGACATCGGCGCATCTCTGGTACCATGTTCACTTGGGGACAAGTCCAAGGGCCTGAGAGGAAGTTGCCAGGAGGGTCTCACAGCCCGAGGCCTAGAGGGTCAGGGACAAGCAAACATGGTGCACCTGCTGCAAGAGGGCCTGGGCTCCGGGTGGGCCACGGGGGCTGCGAGGAGCAACCAGCCCAGCCCGGCCCATCTTCTCCGAGAGGCCTGCCCTGCAGCCATTCATGGCCTGGGCCGAGGCATGGCAAGGGTGGCTTGTGGGGCGCCAGGGGCACCTGGACCCAAGGCTGGGGGTTTGCATGCATGTGCAGGCGAGGCACTTGCATTGAGGGGTGGCGCCAGGCGAAGGAAGAGAAGGGGCCAGGCTGGGTGGCGGGTGGGTGGCTCCCCTCCCCTCACTGTGGCCTGGCACCTCTGGGGAGCCGGAGAATTCTGCATTTGGCCCTGGTTTCCAGTCTGCTGCGAAGCTGTATTTGGCAAGCAGGGAGACTGAATGGATTTCGCTCACCTTGATTTCTGCTGTCACGGCTGTCTTTGAAGGCGTGGGGCACGGTGCCTCCTAGAGCTCTGTCGCCGGCCTGCAGCTGCACTCCCTGGCAGCTGAAGTCATCTTTCCCTCCGGGTTGGCCGCCGTGGCAGTGGAGAGGGGGCTTTGCGCGCCACATGCACTGGGGAATCCTAGCTATGACATCCGTTAGCTGTGTGACCTTGGGCAGGTTCTTCCTCCTGGCTAGGGGCCCAGCCCGTGACCTTGGGAACAGTTCCACACCACTCCATCTCCCAGAGTGTTTATGAGGATTAAATGAGCTGATCCACGCGGGGTTTCGGATCAGTTCTTCACGCACAGTAGATGCCACCCAAGTGCCAGTGTCCTTCTTGTTATTTGGATCCGCGGTTGTTCCTCCCTCAGTGGATCTCCCCCAACTCCCCCACCCCGGGGGACTCCAGAGTCCGGGACCAGACCCCGTGCTGAGCGGCCAGAGGTCTGCGGGACCTGACTCCACCTTCTCTGGGCCCTCCCCGGGAAGCGGTGCTCCCTCTTGGCCACCTGGCAGTTCAGACACCTCACCCCAGAGAGGCCGCGGGGCCCCACTCAGTTACAGTGCTGCCATGCGCTCTCATCTTCCCTCTTTTACAAAGAGGCAGGTTAGTGCCCAGGAGAGCTGTTACCCTGCATCCTGCACCTGCACCCTGCGTGTCCCCAGCCCCAGGCTCAGCGGAGTCTCCGCTCATGGGTGCCTCCTGCTGCCCGCTGGGGCTTCCAGCCCAATCAGCAGTCAGCGTGCCTTCTGCTCTGCCTCTTAGAGGGTCTCTAAGCATGGTTTTGTCCCCACCCAGCACCCACCAGCCACTTAATAATTGTGCTTTAAGTGAATGAAAGAAAGAGAAAAAGAGAAGAAAGAGAGAAAGAGAGAAAGAAAGAAAGAAAGGAAGTGCCAATTTCCTAACTAAGCTCAGAAAACCTCATGGACTTCCCATGGCTTTTCCATGGCTTAAGCCTTATGGACTTCCTCATGGACTTCCCATGGACTTCCTCATGGACTTCCCATGGACTTCCCATGGCTTCCCAAAACCCAAACTTCTCATCTGCCAGCCTAGGCCTTGGGTAAACTGACTCACTTCCTGGCCTCACCATCCCGGCACACATTGACCCGGCCCAGGGCCCATGGTGCCGGCACATCTGCCACTCCTGCCCTCAGCACCCAGCTCCTGGTCATCCTCTCTGCCCAGGTCTGTGGGGAAAGACTCCCATCCTCACTGTCCCTTCTCCTTGGGGTTATTATACCATAGACAATTGGGGACGGAGGCCAGCCGACCACTTACAAGTGCTCACTGCTCATTTCAGATGACTCCCCGAGGGTGTCTGGGGGTTGGCGTTGCCTGTGAGGATTCTGGGGTGGGGGGGAGTGGAGGTGCTCCTTGCACACTGGTGGCCATATGAGAGTGAGGATTCTGCCGGGGAGAGAGATTCAAAGGTGAAGAAGGAGGGGAAGGTACAGAGTCAGGGCTCGGAGGGTGACAGCCCCTCTTGTGTCTTGCGGGCAGGTGAAAGCAGAATCAGGAAGCTGGAAGTAACTGTAGCTGTCACAGGAGCTTGAGAAGGTGGTTTGGGGGAGCAAAGGGAAGGATGGGCAAAGATGCTTTCCTGCGGTGCCTCTTCTCCCTAGCACGGTCCTGGGACAAACAGACAGAATGGGGCCCCGGTTCTCATTGTGATGCCTGCACCAGCAGGTCAGCATCCCCGGGAACCTGGCAGAAATGACAATTCTTGGGCTCCACCTAGACCACTGAATTGGAGGCTCCCTGTGGGGCCAGGACCTGGGTTTTCACAAGAGCTCTGGGAGAGGTTTGAGAACCATGGGTCTAGGCAGAGTAACGAAGGTGCACTAAGCCCTCCTTTCCCCAGTCCAAGTCTTTCCCTGCTTCCCATGGCAGCCCAGCAGTCCTGAGTGCTCAGGGGCATGCCAGGGAGGAGCATGGACTCTCCTGTTGGTGTCGGGCTCACCAGCAGCTGTGGCCTCTGAAGCCCAGGTGGAGAGGGCTCCCACGCTCCATCTGAGGGTAAGGTCTGGAGGCCCAAGCATTGGGAGGAGCCTGTGGATGTGAATAGGAGTGTGCTGCGGGAGGAACACGAGGGTGTTATTTGGGATCAGATCAAGTATGCTTGTAACACAGGCTTCGAGGGCTCACGGACTGGCTGCTTTCTGAGCATTATGTACATTTAACCCTTCCCACAACATGGTGATGTGGGAATTCTTCTTGCACCCATTTTAGAGATGGAGACGCAGGGCCTACATGGGTCTTTTGCCCAAAGTCATCCCACGTGTCAGCAGAGGGGCTGGGCTTGGGGTTAAGGTTGGGAGGTTGAAGGAGGTGGTCAGGTGGGAGAGGGCCCAGGTGAGGAGACCCAGATCTGCCCTCACCCCACCAGTGGTTCCAGGAAACCCCCTTCAGGCAGGACAGTCTGGTTACGTGGCTACTCTGTGATGGTGAAGAATTTTTTAAATGTTTATCATGGCATTTGTCATAAAGGAGTTTTAGCTGTGGAGAAAATGTGTATTGGCCTATCACCTACTGAAGAGACTCTTAGTAACTCACCCATCAACCGGCCCTTGTTCTGGAAGAAAAAAAGAAGAATCAGCTAAGGCTAATTTAACCTGCCAATATGTTCTTACTGGAGTCTCCTTTCGGAGAGTGAGGGCTGGTCCTGGGGTAGGATCCACCCGGATAAGCCCTGGACAAGATGCAAACAGGTTTCCGAAGGGGGTGGTGCCGAACGGCTGACAAACATGAGAAGCGATCAAAAACCCAAGGACTGGGAGCCCCGGCCTTGACCTCCTGCCAGGCAAGGTGTTGGGAAAGCCTCCCCCGGGTTGGAGTACACGTTCCTGCGCTTAGGAACAGGACCACTCTCCTGTCTCCTTGTGCCAGGTGTTTGTGGAGGGGCCTGGGCGACAGGAGGCGGTGGAGAGAGTCGGGTGAGGGTCTGGGTGCATCAGAAGACAGGCCGAGACGGAGGTGTGGCATCGTCTTTCGAAACAGAGAAGGAAAGTGAGAGCAGTGGAGGCCGACCTGGGGTGCGTGTGGGCCCCTGCTCGGGACCAGCCATGGTGCTTCCAAACCGGAGGTGCCTTGGGGTTAGCAGGGGTTCACTTGAAGTTACCGAGGGGGTTTGGGAATAGTTTCCGGGGCAGACCAAACTCACGCAGGCCCTCCATCTGCCTCAGGAATCCATCACGGGCCTCGGGCTGGGGATGCCTCCTCCTGGGCCGGGCACCTGCTTTCCGGCCTGCCCCGTGCCTCACCACCGCCGGGCCGAGCACCGGCCAGGTGGGGCGACCGGGCTCGGGGGCCGGCGAGCCGCTGCTCCCAGAGGGGGATTCTGAGGTTCGGGGCCACGGAGAACAAGGTCACTGCACCGGGGCGACGGCTCGGCGCCCGTTCAGACTCTCAGCCTGTCGTGGGTTTGAGGAGCCGTTTTTAATTTTAGTCCGCAAAGCCCAGGCACGGAGTGAGGGTCACACGTGGATACCGGGGCGGCGGTGTTAACCCGCCAGCCCGAACTTTGCTAATAACTTAGGCGGCCTCCTGGCAGGCACGACCCCAGCAAACCGGCTGACCCGACGGTTTGTCATGCGAGGTAATTAATGTGTGATGGCACTCGGCTCCGAATGATTTAGTGGCCGGAGGGACGGTGCGAAGGAATGCTCCTGCTGGCATCACAGGCACAAACTGGGGAGATTAAGGTGGAATTATCAGACTGCGGTCCAGGGCACAGTGGTTCCCGGGGAAGCGGGTGGCGGGCGGCTTCTGTCTCGTTTCTTGAGTGAACCCCTCCAGGCCAGGTGACTGAGCCCACGGGTACCAGGTGCCCTTTCTGCCCCGGGTACTCCGAGGGGGGCTTCAGCTCAGTCTCTGGCTACAGAAGGGAGCTCCCCATGCCCGGAGGTGAGGGAGGAACCTTGGCTGTAGATGCTGTTGCTAGAGAGTCAAGTTTCTACAATGAAGTGAGAAGTGCCAGGGACTTTTCCTTTTTCTTCTTTTTTTTTAGATCTTTTGTTTTCAGAGAATGTTCCACTATTGTACTTCTGGGAGCCTGACCAGGTTCTACACAGCGACCTTCTGTGCGGCCAGACACGGGGTCATCCTGAGGACTACTTGCTCTGTGGCTCTTCATGTCATCTGTTTCTTCCTGCGCCACATGTCAGAGGAGCTGAATGCATTAGGATCTTGCTTTTCATTTTTAATTTTTGGACTAGCTGGTTGTAAGACAGGGAGTTAGAAACCCCTGCAAGGCCCGGGACCCGTCACAGATACTAATTTTTCATCATTTTTTAAAAGATTTTGTTTATTCATGAGACACAGAGAGGCCGAGACAGAGAATTAGGCTCCCTGCAGGGAGCCCAACGTGGGACTCCATCCCAGCACCCCAGGATCACGACCTGAGCCAAAGGCAGACACTCAACCACTGAGCCACCCAGGGGTCCCACTAATCTTTCATCATTCTGATGTGATTTTTATTTCCTTGAGATTTGGTGGCTGAGGTCAATGTAGACAGCATGGGCAAATAGGGGAGGGTCACCAGGAGCCGGATGTGTGGTCTTGGATGCAGGGACCCTCTTCCCAGTGAGAACATCCCTTCCTCCTCCCCACCCCTCCTCTTCCCTACCCATATCCTTCCTCCTTTACTTCCTTCCCTTCCCATAATTACTAAGGGCATAATTATGCACTTAGTCCTGAACCTGAAAAGACTATGCAAGGATGAGTGCTTGCTTCCCTGTCGGGGAGGCAGGTGCTTCTCTAAGGCATCACGGGATCTGTTTGTAACCTAGTCCTATACTTCCTGCTCCCTTGGTGGTACTTGGAATACTAAAACATTATGCTTTTATTTTATTTATTCATGAAAGAGACAGAAAGAGTGGCAGAGACATAGGCAGAGGGAGAAGCAGGCTCCCTGTGGGGAACCTGATGCGGGACTCAATCCCAGGACCCCAGGAGCATGACCTGAGCTGAAGGCAGACACTCAACCACTGAGCCACCCAGGTGTCCCTGGAATACTGAGAAGTTAAAACAAATGTTTTCCTGTGAGGAATATGGATCCCACCCCCAAATGTTGGTACACACATCAGAGATGTCAACTTTGGACGATTCCCATGGGAACATCTTTGTATGTGAGAGAGATTTGGAAGGACATGGGAAAAACCTGCTATGCAAGTGGATTTGTTGAGTGAGAGCCCCATCTTGCCTCCAACTCCGGATAAGCCTGAAGGTCCAGAGGCTGTACCTCCATGTATCTTTTTTTTTATTTTAAAGATTTTATTTATTTGACACAGAGAGCACAACAGGAGGGAGGGGCAGAGGCAGAGGCAGAAGGAGGCTCTCCACTGAGCAGAGAGCCTGACGTGGGGCTCGATCCCAGGATCCTGAGATCATTACCTGAGCTGAAGGCAGACGCTTAACCCACTGAGCCACCCAGACGCCCATCTCCATGTATTCTTGATCGCTAGGGCTGAGGCTCCCTTTTCACTGTATTGCATAAAAAAAGTCTTCCTCTTAAACAAGGGGCTGGCAGACTTGATGTGCTGTTCCTACAGACACTTTAGTACAATCACCTGAAATAAAAATCTATGAGAAGAGCATCAGGGCTGGCCCACAATCAAGCTTTCAAGCAAAGGGTTTCCTATCATTCGTATTTTTTGACAAACGGTCTTATTTTTGCTTTGTGTGAGATTGTCTTAGAATTTTCTTTGCTCTGTAACCTCTACCCTAACTGAAGGACCTCTAGGTAACTGTGGCCACTTGTGTTCTTTTCAGACAGCGGCCCAGGCTGGCTGGAGACCCAAGTCTGTAGTCAGGAGCCTCGATCTCCAGGCAGTCACCTAGATGTGTCTGGTGGAGTGTCATCTGTCAGGCTGCAGGCCTGGACTCCCACACTGAGCCCAAGGCATCAGACAGGGGCAGCATGATGAACTTTGGAGCCTTTTCAGATGAGCAGTCGTAGGTGCTGTATAAATGTGCCAAGCTGCCGCAGTTTGCCTCATTGAGCTTGAGACTCCTTCAAGAATGGAATTTACTGTTCTGTCATTGAGAACATTCACATGATCTCTTGCCCCTGTTCACTATTGGTGTGTGTGTGCGTGTGTGTGTTTAACTAAGTGATCATGCCTCACCAAATGATATGGAGGCAAAGCTTATGCGAGAAACACAAATTAGGTCCTGAATCACTTCACTACTACTTGGGCAGAAAAGTTGGGCTCTATGTGTTTCTTGGTGACTTTAATTTTCTCCCAAACACAGTTATATCTACCATCAGACAAAATTTGCTAACAGCCTCACTCATTATTACAGATTAATGTCACTGCTTGCAAGAGATGCTTACTTTCCTCTTATATAAGCACAGCCTTTGATAATTAATCCTGATAACACCAATATAGGGACCCCAATACTTGACATATTATTCAATGGCTTTTGGCAGAAAGGAAAAACATCTCACTTGAGTATGATAAAACACTATGAAAATCTGTATTTTACTACCTTTCATGAGAAATTTAACTATTTGGAGAAATAATTTTATATTTTACCTGGCTGGTTTTAATATATACTTAGCTATTTGCTTTATTTTTAAAGAAGATGCATGAAAATTGGTGACGATATACAACATTCTCCATGAACCAAACCTAGGAGAGATTAAATTTTGCCCCAAGTGAAATAGCTAAATTCAGTGGATTTTAATTACTTTTGTCCCCATGGGCTTTTTTTTTTTCTTCTTAATTTCTTATATTTTCCCCTTAGGTTGCATGATTAATTTGCAAGTTGAGTCCCACACTGTCCATGAAACGAAGCAGAATGTATGACAGATGAGGTGATTAGGTGCCACCTTTTGAGCACTAAGAAAGCTTTTTCCAACATTGGCCTGTGTCAGGGCGACAGAATTAGGGTCACCCGTGGTCACGCCTCACTGCTGCTGGGCCCAGGAGCAGCTCACTCAAACTCCGGATCATTAGAATCCCCATTTCTGGGGCCCCTGCCTGACTTACTAGATTAAGTATCTACCTTTGGCTTGAGTCATGATCCTGGGGTCCTGGATTGGGCTCTCTGCTCAGCAGGGAGCCTGCTTCTCTGTTTCCTGCTCCTCTTGCCTGTGCTTGAGCTGTCAAATAAAATCTTAAAAAAAAAAAAAAAAAAAAAAGAATCCCTGCTTCTTGTAGAGATGGGCAGCTCGGCATTATGTGAGGCACTTCCTGTGCCCTATTTTTCATTCTGCGGTTGTTTAGAAATCATTTTCTTGACTCTGAAAATAACAGCAGCCCATGGATATGTTTTTATGGGGCAGTAATAACTTACCAGAATACATGTGGATTTTTTTTTCCCTTTCATGAATGAATCCCGAGGCCTCGGGAGTCGCCCCTCCCTGCCCACTGCATTTTCTCTATATTACTTTCTCTAATAGCTCTTTTGGTGCTAAGATTCTTACACTCAACCAGTGTAAGCAACATTCTTATGGAAAGCCGCCTTAATGTTGGCTTACGCATGAAATGGAAATGGCTTGTGTTATTCATCCTTTAAAAAATTTCTAGTGCTCAGCCTCCATGAAATGGATTGCTTATGGGGAGATAATGTCTGTTCCATTCCTTTTTAAGTCTGTGAAAAATGTCATCCTGGTTAATAGGGTGATTAAAACTCTTTATGCTCCAGGAGATAAATGTGATTATGTTTGTCATACTCTACCCAAGATAAAGACAGCAAAGAAGGCAAACTTGAAATTCCATAACATTTCCTCTCTTCCATATCCAGGAACATTCAGAACTCAATACACAGATGGTACTTCACATAAAGAATAACATTATCTGTTAAACATTTTTCCTTTCCATTAACCAATTTAACAATATGCCTCTGGTATAAAAGGAATAGACAAATGACTAAATCTTCTGATATCTGAGTTCTGACTGTAGAAAAATACCACTTCAGTCATATTGTTTGTTTTCCTTTAAACTTTCATCTTTTGTTACTTCATTTCTCCTTTTAAAATGCAACTGGAGCCTATGCCTGGTGTATCGTAGGGCCACTGTCCCTGTCAACCTTCCCTCTGAGGGTGATTCACAATCATTCTTACGGGGGCTGGCCTTGCCTCCCTTGAGGACAACAGACGTATATGTATATGAGAAGTGTCTGTAAACGTGAGGCATTCCAGAGAGGTATGTGTCTAAACATGTATTCCTCAGGCCTCCCACATGCCAGGCCCTCTGGAAACCATGCTCCTAGCCTCAGGCCAGTAATATGGGCACAACCAGTTCAGTTTGGCTCTTGCCTTTCCTTCCTTCATCTCATTTGGAGGCTAAAAATCTTTTCTTAGCAGAGATTTAGCTAAAAATGAAAGCTGGGTGAGGAGTTTTTGCAGCTCCATATGCCCTGATAAATTCCACACTTCTTTCCTTTTAGTCCTGGATTTTTAACAGGTTATATATGAATCCCAGATGCTGCTTACACCTGTTTAATTAATTAACAATACAGCAGCTTTAACAGGGTAACTGGTCCAGAGAAAAATGTTACATTATGCACTTGACATTTCACTTAAAAATTTCCCTTGGAACTAAAAGGTTTCATTATAACAGAAAAATTTCAAATGTACTTTATTAAACCTGATTGCTAATTAGAACCTATGTAATTATAAAAAAATTGCATTACTGATATCCAACCATATTTTTCTGGATATTCGGACATATTAAAGTACTTTCTTTAAAAAATGTTCATTTCCAGTAAAAATAATTGCATGTAGACATTATTCTATGTTTTCTCTAAGAGACCATGGAGGACAGGAAAGGGTTGGGCATGTATGAAAGAATTCATCAGGGAGGCAGTACTAACTACTTAATAATATTGAGACTCAGGAAGCCTGGGTGGCTTAGTGGGTGATCATCTGCCTTCGGCTCAGGGCCTGATCCTGGGATTCAGGATCAAGTCCCACATCGGGCTCCCTGTGAGGAGCCTACTTCTCTGCCTCTCTCTCACTCTCTGTCTCTCATGAATAAATAAGTAAATCTTTAAAAAAAAAATACTGAGACTCAATACTCAAGTAACTTTCTAGTTAAAAATATTTGCTAAAATGGGTGATAACTGGATTATTTTTACATTAACAAGTGAGAGATAACTACAAACTATTAGTCAATGTTTAGGGACACAGAACAAACTTTTCAAAAAAGTATGTTTTATATCCACAATATCATTACTATTTTAGCATGACTGCCTTTTCAAGTTATCGTAATCTGTTGCTGGCTTCTTCTCTATGTGTAAGAATGTGTAGGGCCTTGCAGTGAGCTCATCAGCTAACTAAGGAGCAGGTGCAAATCCAGGGCTGTGTTCAGGACAACAGAGCCATACCCACTTGCCTGACGTACAGAGTTTCCCTGTTAACCTGTCACTTTGGGATCGGCCTGATAAGAGTAAGCCTTCCAAGTCCTGGTAATCACATACTAACAAGAAAGGCTATTGAAACTCATTTAATTAGACACATTGAGGTACTAGTGCTGTTAGGAATCTGTCTATAAAGATTTTCCATCAAATGTTATTATAAATTTTTTTCAGGTACAAAACTTGGTTTTAGCTGTTATAAACAGAAGTATTTCCCTGGGAATCTTCTCCACAGAGAGGTTATATCCATGTAATTACTTTCAAACAATATTCCTAATTTTGGGAATACCTTAATATACACATACACCCATGTCAATTTTAAACTGTCAGCCTCCTATGTGGACACTGAACACCATCCATCTATGGGTTCAGGCAACAATACACATGTTCCTGATGAGAAATCAGGTGAGTCTCCTTGCTTCTGTGGCATCTCCAAAGTCCCCCTTTCCTTAACAGTTGTTTAAGCCTTTCCCCATCGTGCTCATCTCACTTGGATTTCAATGCTTCCTCCCACTCCAGAGACGATTCAGAATTCTTGGGAATTGCTGGAAATATCGACTGCATTTTACTTCGAAAGTCTTTCATCTAAAAGAAAAAAAAAATCAGTTATTATAATTAAAAGAAAGAGAAAAGAGCCAAAGCAATTAGAGACAGACCCTGCTGCCCAAATGATACTTTGTTGCTTGTGGGTACAATAAAAGGTAAAGACTGTGTTCCAGCTACCTGGAAAGGAAATGAGATACACCTCTTTTCTTCTTCCAAGTTTTAATCTATTGGGCTTTAAATAACATAAAATGCCACTCTGAATCTGGAAGGCAACATCATTTAAATTGCCAACCTGCCATGATATTTATTTCCTACCAGAAAAAATGCTATGTATTGCTGGCTTTCATATATAAAGAGGCAGCTGAGAATGGGAGTTCTTAAGTTTTTGGGGGTGGGATGGGGGGGGGAGTTCTGTTTATGCTAAATATTCCAAGGCCATCCAAAGAAGAATTTTGGAGCCAAAAGGAAGACATAGAGAGGAGAAAGTTAGTAGGTTAATAAAGAGTGAATCAGTGGATGGCAGATGAACTAGAATGTTCTCATATACCAGACTATGTTGAAGAATCTGCATAGAGGTTTTGCCAGCAGAGGTAGATTTGGAGCCTGAGAGTCAGAGCAGGGGGTTGGAAGATCTTTATACGCAATGTCAACCTGGAACACTTGGCTTCACCTCCAGGGCACACTGCCCTAAGGGCAGGGAATACTAATTTATGGGAGCTGGATAATCTTTACATTGGATAGTATTAGCTACACACTTTTTGATTCATTATTTTAACCTATCTGGTCCTGTTATGAAGGTATCCCGTCAGCACCATAGCTCAGCGTTACAACATTCTCATCAACTATAGCCTAACTGTATTTCTCAAGGATACAGATCTCAATCAGATTTGTGAAGCACCTTGGACTCACTGACAACACCAAGTTGTTTCTTGGTTATTTTGAGAGTTGGCTAATTTTTTAAATTTCACTTGATTTTGAAGTAGATTACTTATCTTGTTTCTAATTCAGCAACTTTGTCTTGCTCGTGACTTGTAAGTTCCTAGGTATCTGCTCCAGGCACTGTAGCACTGGTATTAGCAACACAGACTCTGGTATCAGATAGACTTCTCTGTTCAAATCCTAACTCCACTTGGGAAAACCGCTTACTCTCTGTAAGTGGTAGTTTACACGTGTGTAGAATGGAGATTACCTGCTTGTAGGGCTATGAGGATGAAAGCATAGCACCTGACACATGGTAGGACTCAATATATATTAGCTATTGTCATTATAGCATCATCAGTGTTGTGTTCCAAGAACAAAGATATATATGTTTGTTAAAAGCATTACTGTAGGGGATCCCTGGGTGGCTCAGCGGTTTGGCACCTGCTTTTTTCTCTCTCTCTCTCTATCATGAATAAATAAATAAATCTTTGGGGGGGGGGAAGCATTACTGTATAGTTCAATGTCATTTTGGTTTAAGTATTTTAACATTGGGAGATACAGAAGACTACACGTTATATGTAGTCTGTAGGAGGTCCATGCCAACCATCCCAACGTTTGGGTCCCAGATGTCTGCACTCAAGACACACATATCCACAGGAAGTCTGTCTCTCCCTAGTCCTGTCTTCCATACAACTCTCTAGCTTGTACTGTGACAAATCCTTCATGAGAGGCTGTCAACTACAGGCAGTACTGGGAAGGGATTGGAATTGTTGTTCCAAACAGCAGTTCTCAAATCATGTCATGACACTTTGGTTGTCATAGTCACAGTGAACTACTATTTGCAAGGGGGGGGCGGGCGCAGATTCTAAATATCGAAAATGACCACAAAAAGAACTGCTTTTCCCAAAATCCCAACATGGCCTTGTTGAGGAATCTTTTGCACAGACTTTCTCAAAGACCTCTCTGGGCAGGGTCCGTCATGTGCTGCCTAGTTCTTTGCCTTCACCTTTATTGGCTGAATGTATTACAACTAAACCTAATGATGGTTTTCAAATGGTGTGTCAGAGAGCGAGGACATGAAGAGAATCATTCACCATTATACCTGCTCAGTAGTTGCTGAGAAGGGAGAAGCTGGGAAGCTCAGATGATATCTGGGTAGAAGTAAAGGGTGGCTGCTCTACTTCAGCAATGGGGGAGGGGGGCTGTGTTCCCATTTCCTCCTCTTGGGTTTTTTTCTTTACTTTCATTTCCCAAGTATTGTATCATTTGTTCCCAGAGTCATGTATGAGTTACTGAGCCACTGGAAGGAATTATGTCTGAGAAAGAGCCAATTAGGAATAGGCAGACTTCAAAGACTGGTAAAGGAAGGGAGGCAAGTGTATAAAGAACACCATTTATAGGCCTCTTCTTTAATTTTACAGCTGTGGAAAGGGAAACCCAGAGTCCACATTGAAGATATAAATGGGGCCTCATGTTGCTTTAAACAATGGGGTTCCACAGAAGGTTTTTAAGTTTGTACTATTTTTGTTATATGGATAGGAAAAAAAGACCTTTAGGGTTTTTTGTTTTTGTTTTTTATACCTCTATCAGTTTCTGATGTGTTCAGTTCAGAGGTGTTGGTCTTAACAGTGATACTCTGTAACAGGCCAACAGAACATTCTCCTGCTTAAAAATGTGCTTGAAAAGATTTAGGGGTTAATTTAAGCAAATTTGATTATAAAACCAATGTACTGGATTCTACGATTCCACCATAACAAGGACAGCTATTGCCATAAACCAGTCCCTATCCTATATCCCAAAAGTTTGGTGAGGACAGGGTATGTTGCGAACTGGTCTCCAGCCAACAACTCAGTTTTACTCTGCAGCACCTTTTCAAACTCTGGAATCTCTTCCCTGTGGTTTCCCCCTTTCCCTTTTTCCTCTGACCAGGGAGAATTTGACACTGGTTATGGGTCACAGGGTTACCCTTTTAAGCAGGGCCACTGTGTACTGCACAGCTCCAGGGGCTGTTCTCTACAAAGATCAAGACAGGAGTGGCACCGCCGAGGCAATGAACCCACTGCTCAAGAACCTCATCCTTAAGTCCCAGTGTTTGTGTTCAACAGTGATGGGCTGTAATATTATTACAAAGTACTACTTTCTATGGCAGTTCTCAAATATGTCATGACAAATGGGAAATGTATTGCAAGTAATTTGTCACTAATATGGACATTCTGAAGACTGGGTATGATCGACTTTTTAGATATTAGAACAGATTCAAGATTATGTCTCTAATAATGTTGCTCTCATTCACACTGCAACAGCCTTTTGAAGGGCCGTAGAGCCAGGATGCCAGAAGTAAAATATGGGATACTGCTACATGTCTTGGCAGGAAAAAAACAACATGAAGACTCTTGGTCTAATATATGGTGTGCTGAAAAACTCCTTAAAAGCTCAGGATATCTACCCAATTAATTTGAGAAAACCCTTACAGCAACTATTCTTAAAAAAAAAAAAAAAAAAAGCAGTTATTGGAATTAAAAGTTCAAGTTGTAAAATTTCTTTGCCATTGAAGCTCATTTAGCTTCAATTGCCTCTTGCGGGACTTCAGTGCTGGAGGTAGAACGATGAAAGCTTTATTATAGAACCAACTGATGAGAAAGCCTTTGGATATGTCAATAATCATGGTGCCAAGAGTAATTTTGAAGAACTTGGAGATTCAGCTTATTCATACAATAGAATAAGACTGTAACTGTTGCTTGAACAGGAATAATAATGTCTGCCATGTGAGATTACTTATGTGCCAGGCACTGTACCAAGCATTAGGCTATTATTTAGTCTTTACAATTCTATGTGGCAGAAATGAGAACCACCACTTTACATATGAGAAAGGTTAACCCAGCCATGGTGACGTGCTTTCTAAGCACAACTGACTGACTGATGTCCAGGGTTTTTTCACCATAGCCACTCTGGTTCTGTGACCTGGAAAGATTTGGTACCTCTGTAATCTCTAATCACATACCAGCTTTTGCTTAAAAGGATTTCAAATGCATATAGACTCTTACAATGGCTACCATTTTATTTAGAATAACCAGATAGCCAGAAATCATGTACTTCTAGATTTAGGGGTTATATGTACTTCAAGATATAGGAGGGTTATATGTACTTCTAGATATATACTTCTCCACCCTCTTCAAGTTATGTAAACAGAAGACTAGTTCTGGCAAAAGAAATGTGTTATCACTTCCAGGGTGAAACATTTAATTGCAGGTGTTTCCAGGCCACTCTTACTTTTCCATGGAAATAATGGAAACCTGTGTTACTATTGTGATGCCTCAAGATCAAAGCAATCTGAGGTATGAAGCCACCTTGTGTAGGACAGCTCCCCTAGAAACTAAAGTAAACCCACAGTGAATTTTACAAGAGAAATAAACCTTTATGTTAAGCCACACATCTGGAGATCATTTCTCACTGTAGTATATATAACCCAGCCTAGCCTGACTGACATAGTGAAGAGAATTACAAAACAGACCTAGGGCATGCTCTGATCCCTTTCAAAACTACATTAAACTTGGCTGAATAAAAACTCAAGGGCTGGACAAAGGGGAAGAGGAACTCTGTGCAATTAAGCTTAAATAGCTCTTAGAATCAGCTGGAACAATCAAACCACCATTCTTCCCACTTTCAGAGAACTCAGCACATCAATTAGTCCCATTATATGACAATACTTCCTGGGCAATCAGAACATTTCTAGATGTTTCCAATAAAATAGTATGGGAGCTCTGATCACTACGGTAAAAGGTCCTTTTTTGGGGTGGATTGCTGTTCTGTGTCTACCTGATGAAACCAACTAAGCAGGGCTGGCTTTATTTAGAGAAGAGATGCTAGTACTTTTCAATTTTGATTAGCCCTGCTGATATCCACATGGGTCCTGAGATATGTTTGAACATACCGTATTATTTAATATTCAACTATATTAGGAAAGCTAACATGAATTTGAGTTTTTCTCAGGGCACCTGGGTGGTGCAGCTGAGTAAGCCACCGACTCTTGGTTTCGGTTCAGGTCATGATTTCAGGGTCCTGAGACTGAGCCCTATGTCAGGCTCTGTGCTCAGCACATTCTGTTTGAGATTCTCTCTCCCTCTGCCCCTCCTGGTCATGCTTTCTCTAAAATAAACAAATCTTTAAAAAAAAAAAAATCATTTTCTAAGTTATTAGTACATCATTTAGGTAAAGATCAGACAAGCACCTTTACTTTCTCCTAAACCTGCACTGTGTCACATGTATAAAGTCTAGAATCTATAGTATAAAGTCAATTGACATAGGAATAAAAAAAATGTATAATTTTCTGAGAAATATAATCCCTGGAGTACTTATTAAAATAACTAATTTTTTTTATGACAGTGCTTAGCAACAGGGCAACATTCTAAAGCAAAAGCTTTCTGTGTGAAGTAAAGTGAGCAATAGGGATGACCCTGCAGCATCTTATGACCAGGCCTCACAAGAACAATCAGTAACACACTACCTGATTTAATGTGCTAACTGGTCAGGTTATCAGACACAGTTGTAAAATAATTTTAGTCAGGCTTTGTCTTTGTAACTGCAAAGTTTAGGAATGTTTCCTTTCCCTGCCAAATAAATACGAGTAACACTTGCCACCTCTGGACTGTCAGGACTCTTTCTAAAAGGTGTATATTTTACTGCATTGAATACTTTATAAGTGCTACCAACCAGCTCACTCCTATTTTTATATTTTAACTTAATGATCCTGCTTCACTGGCATCCATACATGAACATGTGTGTGCATGTGCCCCTCTGTCCCTGACAAACAGGACCTACTCTTGGCTCCCATTTTATAATACCTTTCTTAAGGTATTACAGCTGATAGACTGTCATAGGGGAATGAAGACAGCTGATGGCTACATTACAGAAAATACTTCTGCATTTACATTTATTTTTACATTGTAGAGAAAGTTAGGTCTTAAAAACACATATAAGTGAACATAGTAGGCATAAGCCAGCCAGAATGAAAGAACATATATACTTGATGAAAATTATTTCTGTAACACAATAAACTCCTATATCCTATAATCTTTTGGACCAAATAGCAACCAGAAACACACACACAGCAAGTACTGGTACATCAGTGATACAAAAACAACTCCTTTGATGCAATCACTTAGGAATTGTGGGGAAAAAAATTATCCTGACATCTGGATGTTAAATAAAAAAGCTGGGGGGACTAAATAAACCAGTAACTCTACTTCCTTCCCTGTTTTTAAATTCTAAAACATAAAGTTTATAAAAAATATTTGACATATACAACCCTACAACTACTATCTCATCAATAACTTCAGAAAGGTAGTTTCAAACAACTTTATAGGTTGAGCTCCTTCTGAATTTCCCAAAGTGTTTTTGCACTCTTCTTCAGACGAGCCTGTTCTTCAGGGGTCAGCTTTATCTTTATGAGGTCGGCAATACCATTCTCTCCCAAGACACATGGAACACTGAGGAATACTTCTTCGTTTATTTCATAGAGACCCTTAATTATGGTAGAAACTGGATGCACTCTTCTAAGATTCTTCAAAATACTTTCTGTTAAATCAGCTACAGATAGGCCAATGGCCCAAGAAGTATAACCTTTCATTTTGATAATCTCATAGGCACTAGCAATCACATCTTTGTGGACATTTTTCCACTGCTCAGGATCTTTTTCAGTTCCTATATCTGAGTTCAGATCCTTCAGAGGGACCCCAGCGATGTTCACTCCACTCCACACAGGAACACTGGTGTCTCCATGCTCTCCAAGGACCCATCCGTGACAACTGTCAGAGTGGATACCAAGCTTCTGCCCAATCAAGAAACGAAAGCGGGCAGTGTCCAGATTACAACCACTTCCAATAATACGGTTCTGGGGAAATTCACTCAACTTCCAGGCCACGTAAGTTAATACATCCACCGGGTTGGAAACAACAATCAGCTTGCAGTGAGGGCTATACTGGACAATATTGGAGATAATTAACTTAAAGATGGCCACATTTCGCTGGACTAAATTAAGGCGTGTCTCCCCTTTTTCCTGGCGTGCGCCTGCTGTGATGACCACGAGGCTGGAGTTGGCAGTGACAAGGTAATCTCTGCTGGACACAATAGTCGGCATTTTCACAAAAGGGCTGCCATGCTGAAGATCCATCATCTCGGCCTTCAGTTTGTCCTCGTTCACATCCACAAGGGCAAGTTCATCGGTCAAGCCCCTTAACAGGATGCTGATAGCACAGGCCATGCCAACCGATCCGGTTCCTATAATTGAGACCTTGTTGTGATGAACGACCTCCTCGGAAGTGAGATTCTTGAGAAGCTCGCCCCGGACCGTTGCCATGTTGGACGCGGGGACCACGGCCCAGGCGCCCGCGGGGGAGAGGCCGGCCGGCCGCTGGGGACACAGGCGGTTCACCCTCGCGGCGCCCGCTCTCCGGCTGCCCCGCAGGGCTCTCACAACCCAGCTCATGGCCACTCGCAGGAGAGGTGGCGGAAGAGAAAGGAGGGAAGGGGCGGACCGGCTTCGAGGCGCGAGGGCGGCGGGCGGCCGGTGAGGCGGTTAGACACCCACTTCACCCCTGGGGCGGCTGCGCGCGCCACCTCCCGCCGTCCACTACTGCGGCTGCGCGAGCCCGGGGCTCAGGGAAGACCCCGCGGGCAGCGGCGGCTGCACAAGCTCACGGTGGGGCGCAAGTCTCCCCCCAAGTCTACTACTGCGGCTGCGCGAGCTCGTGGCCAGCGGAAGGGCCCCACCTCCCGCGGGCTACTACTGCGGCTGCGCAAGGCGGCCGGTCGCAGGGCCCCTCCAGGGCCTGCAGGGAGGTCCTAGCCGCGTCCACCCCGACTGGGGTGGGAAGAGGGCTCCTCTAGCAAATGAATTCTGAAGGTAAAGTTTTATAAACATGAATTCTCTGCAATTTTTAACATGTATAATGGGCCAACCCAGATCCCCGGGATTACTAATTTTCTATTTCTGCTACAGATGCCAAGTAAAAATAATCCCAACAAATACACATAAAAATAGAGTTAAATTTTCTGAACTGTTTCCCTGCCGGGGAAAATAAGGTACGTATGCCCCGGCTCCGGATGGCCACCTCCTCCGTTTCTCTGCATCTGTACAAGGGGGTTCCTGTTGTATGCTGTATGTCATTGAGGGCTCTCTTTGGAAAGGTTCCGCGGCGTGTACACCAGTCACCACCATGAGCCACAACTGGGGAAGTCCAGGCTGCCGGCGCCGGGGAAGAGGCCGACCGCGAGCTCACCCTACTGAACGCTCATCACGACACTCCCTCACTGCTCTCTCAGGCCAAAGAAAGCCTGTGATCCATAGTCCGGATTAAAAAGGACTTCTTGAGTAGAGGTGGGGAGACAGACTTCTGTTAAAATGAAGATCTATCTTAAATGGCAAATTTTGACCAACGCACAAATCTGATTAAAAAACAGTAAAAACAAATATTAGTACAACAGGGCATCAGTTTATCTTCCTTCCTCTGCATTTCTCTGGTCAGTCCTATGAACATCCTTGGAAGTTACTAAGGGGATAGCAGCTTTACATCTGATGAAATAGAAACCCAGTGAACTACAGAAGTCCAAGCAAAAACAATGGCACTTTCTCCCCACTTATAAATAGAATTCGGACTGTGTAATCATTCCTCAGAGTTCTCCTTTCCTTTTCACAGAGCAATATGCTCTTCCCAAAAAGGGCTCTTGGCACTCACAGCCCCCACCCAGGCAGAAAAACAAAAAGATTTCGGTTCAGAACACTGAATCTTGACAAAATGAGTATTTCATATTTAGGACTTAGAAAGCTATTCTCCTTTCTGCCACTGAAATGCAGACTAGGAAGAGAGCAACAATAAGCAAAGGAGTTGTTGAGGGGTGGAAAATGTGGCAGTTAGTGGGGCTCCTGTTTGCACTCCAGCAGGGTCCAGACACCCCTTTTAGAGAGTGTGGGGTCACAAGCTCCATGACACACAACAGTGGTGAGAGCACTGCACACATGAGTTCTCTTCACAGTGGTGGTCAGATTTATGGTAACCATTTGTCAAAAACTGGAGTTTTTAAAATGATTATTTTTATTTAATGGTGACTAACATCTTAGAGGGATCCCTTTAAAAGACCAACTTTTTTTTTTTTTTTTTAAAGACCAACTTTTGATCGTTTCTTCTATCCAGGTCATAACTGAAATGTTTTAACCTGATGCCTGTTCCCACCTTCTTCCTATGATGATTCCTTTGACCAGTCAAGTCATTTTCCAAGATAAGTGTTCTTGAGGATGAAATTCAAGCACATAAAGACTCTTAGCTAGATGACTTCTTTCTAAAGTAATTTTCTTTCTAGAGTTTGAACCTCTTCAGAAATAAAATCTCTGACAGCTGCCTCTTCAGTTTTTCCCCTTAGCCACAACTAAATCAATTTTGAGAAAATAACACTCTCCAAAATAAAAATACCTCAAACAAAGCAGCTTTTTATTTACAGTAAGTCTTGAGATAAGAAGGGAAGAACTAAGAAAGGCAGAGACACCCATGACCTCCAGAGTAGATTTAGGTCTAGTCAAAGACTTGGAAAGCCAAATAGAGTCAGACAGCTCCCTAATGACTTGCCCTAGGTGGCTCTTTATTCCTTTTGAATGGAAAACCTAACCTAACTCAAATTTTCTATTCAAAATACAGCATACTAAGATAACTGATGGCAGAATTATGCTTGATTACGTCCCTTAGCAGAGAGGAAGCAGGAAATGAAGATGACCAGTAAGTCTCTGGACCAGGAATGGTTGCAACAGAGTCGTTCTATTCCTTCTGCCTAGACTCTCACTCCCAGCTCCCTTGCCCGTTTTTCCATCTAGAAGTCAAACATTCCATCCTCTCAGTCTTCTACAATCCCCCAAGCAGAAGTGACTTTTAAAAATCTTATGCCACCAGTGTCTTTGTACCTCTCCATTGTAGGATTTATCACAATTAAATGTAATTACTTATGAATTTGTCACTCCAGAGATAATCTTTTATTGACAGCATATCACTACCCTCTAGAACAGAGCTTGGTAAGTGAATTCAGTAAATATTCATGGTAGAAAAGAGTGAATATAGAACCCAGTGAAGTAAGGCTAGCTGAAAGGTGAGAGAAACAGGAAAGCACAACTAGAGAATCCACCTGGTGCCAGAGTTCTAAATTAAGGGGCAGGTAAAATGTGTAGGTGTCTTTTTAGGGTTTCTTAGCAAGGCTGATATACAAGTTTCAGATAAAGCTATGGATAAGTTAAAAGATTGCTTAACTGTTTTCAAAGCCAGAGTCAATACGTACCAAATCAGAACATACAAAAAGAAAGAAATTCTACAGTGCTAGAAATGCAGTAAAACAAATATGTACTGGTAGAATATTTTCATCCTTTAAAAAAAGTTTTGTTCTTTGGAGAGATTTTAAAAAATAAAAGGGCACAAAACCCTTGATAGGAAAAGAAAAAAAAAAAAAAAGAGAAGCTGCAATGAAAGCAGTATTAATATTATAAGCTATAAACTCACCAGCAAGTAGAGCATATTATATAAACATCATTATTTTAAAAGTCTTGTGATTTAAAAATCATAAAATGCAAATTGTAGTTTTAGAACAAATTAGTGGGCTGTGATTCTATTGCTTATATACTAAAATCTATATAACTTTGTAATCCGTATGTGGGAGGTCTTTACAAATACCAGCACCTTAAAGCATTTTCTTTTGTCGGTGACACTGGCAATGCTGGGCGGGGACAGGAGTAGGGACATGAAGCTTTGTCTCCTGATAGAACAAAGGCAGACTGTCAATTCAGAACAACACTGTGATCAACTTCTATTTATGGTATTCAAATATCGTAACAGGAATCAGCAAGTTCATATAATAAAGTACCTAAATCTCTTTTGTTCCTTAAATGCACATAATTTTTGATGCCCTTAAAAGAGCCACATGTATTAATCACTCAAAAGGAAATATTTTAGTGTAGCACAAAACATGAAACAAAGAAAGTTAAATTCACTGGTGTGTGTTTAAACATCCCAAATCATAGCCAAAAACTGACAAAGCTTAATTTTATGGAGATAGGCTCTATAAAGGTGTGGCTTTATTAATTTACAACAATTATCCTCTGTGGTTGGATTAATAGAAATTATACTGTAGTCCTTGATAACAGTTCTATTCATCCAAAAAAAATAAAAATGACATGAAGGGTATTTTTGTATATGGAAGTTACCTTCAATTTAGGTAAAAACCTAAATTTATCTCAAAAAAGCTTAAGTTACCTTTACAGCCTCAAAACTGCCAGAAGAGATTAACTCCCTGTCGTAATGGTTAAAGATTAGTTTGCCTCAAGACTCCATCTAGGCAAAGAACAGAGCCAGCAGCAGGAAAGGTAGGAAGAGGAATGAGTGCTCAGAGGAGATGAGCAAGGACAAGGCTCAGAGACTAGGAGAACATGGACTTTCAGCATGGCTAGAACTCTTGAGTGCAACACAAAGAAACAGCCAGACTCTCAACCACAGCACTATGGACATGTGCGCTCGATCACTCTTGGTGGGGCCTGTCCAGTGTACAGGATGTTGAGCTGCATACCTGGCCTCTATCCACTAGATGCCAGTAGCATCCCCACAGTTAGGACAACCAAAAATGTCTGTGGATGTTGCCACTGGGGGGAGGGGCAGTCAGAATTGCTCCCATTAAGAACCAGTGGGTTAAAGAATAAGTAAGGGATAAGAGAGGGACCAAACCATTTCAAGGAACTTGGATTTTATTCTCAAGGGAAGAGTGAGCCATTGAAATGGCAGAAAGAGTATGATCAGATTTCATCCAACAGGTGTTTATTGGATACATCCTCTGCGCCAAGCACTGTTACAGGTGCTAAGAATATGACAATGAACAAGACAAATGAAGTCTCTATTAAAATTTACATTCTTTTTGTAAGGACAGATAAAACAAGAAAATGGTCACTATAACTTCATTTTGCAATTGTGCTGTGAAGAGAAGAAAACAGGATACTGTCAGAGAGGAACTGAGTGGTGGGAGTAAAGAGGCTACTTTATTTTACACCAGATGGTCTGGGGAAGCTACTCTGAAGAGATGATATAAGATCCGGCTGAAACTCTAAATGCCAACACAGAGCCTTCCTGGGGAAGGAAGGAGTCTCCTGGAAAAGCTGGAGGAAAAGCCCTGAGGAGGGAGGCCAGTGTGCTGTGGGGGGGGGGGGGGGGGGGGGGGCGGAGGTGAAGTGGGAGGGCAGACTGTGTGGTGCCAAGAGGAGGTCGGCGAGGCCAGTGGGGCTACATCCCACGAGACTTCTTCACTGGGAGCCACTGAAGAGTTTCTCACAGAGTGACATGACTTGCCTTACACTTTACGAATATCTCCAGCTGCTCAGTGGAGGAAAAGTTCAGGGGAAGGAAAGGAGAGGCCAGGAAGCTTTCAATATGCTAGGCCAGAGGTGAATGTAGGTGGAGCGAGACGAAAGGAGTCAGGCTGTGTTTAGCCGCACAGCCACCGAGCAGGACTTGACCATGGATGACATGAAGGGAATGAAGGGAAAGGAGAGAACCCAAGATGAGTCTCTGATGGGGTTTGGCTGGAATGGCTAGGGGGATGGGAGTGATCCTGGCTGGAAGTGGGAAAGTCAAAGGGAGTAGCAAGCTGGGAGGACAGGGGTGAGGATGCTTAGTCTGGTTAAGACACAGGTTGTTGATGTGCCTCTGAGACACATAACTGATGATGTATAACATGGAGCTGCGGGGTCAATCCAACATCAGATTGTGCAGACTGTTTTAAAATGCTAAGGACTAGCTATGGGACTGAGGGACCGAGCACAGAAGTGGAACATAAGAGTGCAAATACGAAGCCACTGGAAATTCCCATGTTTAGAGTTCGGCCAGCGAGGAGCCGCCAGCAAAGATGTGCAAAAATGGCCAGGGAGGCTGAAGGTGTCTCAGAGGCCAACAGCCAGTGTTTTATGGAGGAGAGAATGTTCAACTGTCAAATGTTGAGAGGTTAAGTCACAGGGTGATGAAGACCTGTGTGTGCCAGCAAGACAGACACTGGGGACCCTGACCAGCAGTTTCCCCCACAGCCAGGAAAGAAGCTGTACTGAGGAGAAAGGGGAGGAGGGGCAGGTGGTGACCATGATAGCACCTTTAGGAAGTCTTTGCCAGGGAAGGGAAGCAGAGGAATGAGCTGAAAGCTTTGGGAGAAAGATGAGTACCCTCAAGACAATCTATAGAGGCGGGGGAAACTTGAACAGTGTGCACGCTGCAGTAGAGGGAAAACTGACAATCAGCAACAGCTGAGGTGATTCTGGGAGCAAGGTCCTTTGGCAGATGGCGCCAGTGGCCTCTGGTAGCAGCAGGGACACCTCACCCATGGTGACATGAAGAGAGGCAGAGTGAGTGGTACAGATGCAGGCAGAAGTCTGGGGAAGATGAAGGCCAGAGCCCTCTTGCAAAGTGTGGATCAGGGACTATGGAGAGGCCAGGCGGGAGGCAGAGAGAACAGGTTACTTGTGACCATCTTGGGGCAGGGAGACACCTCCAACTACAGTGGCTGTGGGGGTGTGCAAAAAGCAAGACTCAGTGAGTGATTAGATAGAGGGGTAGGAAAGAGTGCGGCCATGGACAGAATCAGCTCTTCTCTCTGGGCAGCTCTGTGGATGATGCTACCGTTCACCGTGAGTGATCCAGGAGTAGGATGCAGGGTGGGGATGGGGTAGGGGTCAGTATGTATCAGTTCAGGTGGGAATGCACATGATGCCTACTGGTCATCCAAGAATCCGTGTCCAGGCAAGTGGGTCTGTGAGCAAAGAGCTCAGAGATTAACTACAAACACAGACCTAGCAGCCTTCTGCATGTGGATGGAGCCACCAGAGTGGATGGACCCTGTAAAAAAGAAAATTTAAGGGCAAGGCAAGGAACCTGGCATAAAATTTATAAAATAAGGCAGCAGCATTTTAGAAGTAAATGGGATAGTAGGAAGGAAAAAATAACTTGGAGGATTGAGAAAACTTAACAAAAAGAATAAAGAACTATAAAGGTTGAGACTCCAAAAGCACAAGAGGCAAATAATAACTGATAAATCTGAGTCATCAAAAAGTGAAATTATGTTCAGTATGGTCTACGTTGTGGATACACAGCACATTAAAAAAATTTTCTTCTTAAAATGGTTAGAAATTATTTCAGTCAGGAAAATTCAATTTAAGAGACCACTTCATTATCTGCTATACTGGTAAATTAATAATGATATATATATCAACATATACATGTAAATTTTTTTAATAGATTCTTAAATATTTCTAAGTGACCAACCGATAATAGGTACCCTTTACAACCAAGCTTAGGGGGAAGTGTATGCTATCAGGTCTTCACTCCACAATGCTTTATTTAGAGAGATCTGCTCCTGTGAGTCCAATTTTCTAATGCTCGGTTTAAGAAATAAGGACAAAGAAAAAGAAAATCCAAATGAAATCAAGGATACTTTTCCTCCAGTGGAATAAGGCTGGGAACATTCCTGAGGTGATTAAGCCTAATTTCTATCAGGCTTTGTAACAAGAAGGCTTTCATGGCAGAGCTTATCTTTTCTAGTAATTGTTGCACATTCCCACTTTATAAAATGCTTGGGGCCCTATTTTACTTATAAAAGGGAACTGGTGAGTTTTTAGAAGAGGTATTTTGGCAATATGCCAAAAAAGCTGATTTTTTTTTTTTCCTGCCACCTTGGCTTAGGCAAAAACAAAAAACAAAAAAACCCCAGAAAACAAAATACGACATTGGTCATTATCTCCCATTTTAAACTGAGCAAGTGCTTGTGATTTGGTCTTTCTGTCACCAAATTGCTCTTCCACATTACATCGAGTGCCTCTTACCACCGGATGCCAAGCCCATTAGAGCTGCAATGAATGGGAAATAAGGGTTATAGAGATGTTCTTGTCACCTCAGACCTAAATTTAAGTGATGCACAGTGCCACTTCCAATTAATTTAAAAATGATTCCAGGAATATATTCCTCAATGCTTACGCTACCTGAAGGCCCTAAGCTTGACAGAATGATCTGTGCAAGATCACGATGACTCTGTGTGCTGGGTATTCTAGTAAGTACCATCAGAAAGTGGAATCGAGGCGGGGTCTGGTAATCAGAGTAAGGAACTCAAGTTTGCTTCCTGAAGACAGAAGCTGGTAGGGATCTTTGGAAGCTCTCAAATTAGATTAGGCAAGGATGCAGAAGGGACATCATTTAAGTCACTTTTCAGACTTCCCCTGCAAATCCCTCAGAAGTGGCTACCATTACACAATTTGCCAGGAAGCGGATTTGTTTTTAACCTTTGGCTGAAACCAAAGAAAAGTACAAAGCATACAGTCTATTTGCTTCTTAGATATCTTAGAAGTTAAAAACTTCTAAGTTTTTCATAGTTTTATTTACTTTTGTGGCTCTATCATTCACCTACAATGTTGCTTCCTTTAAGACAAATAACTTAAAAATGGTGTAGGAATAAATGTATTTGATACAAGATCTACCAGATGTTGAAATCAGCAAAAAGTCAAAAGAAAAAGATTTTACTCTAATTAGCAAAAGCCCATGTAGCTGGTCATAAGATCATTAAGAAAGGAACATAAACATTAACATAAAAAGTATACTTTAGCAGCAGCTATCAAAAAGGGCTGGAGGGATCCCTGGGTGGCGCAGCGGTTTGGCGCCTGCCTTTGGCCCAGGGCGCGATCCTGGAGACCCGGGATCGAATCCCACATCGGGCTCCAGGTGCATGGAGCCTGCTTCTCCCTCTGCCTGTCTCTCTCTCCCTCTCTCTGTGACTATCATAAATAAATAAAAAAATTAAAAAAAAAAAAAGGGCTGGAGAAAATAAATTTTATTAGAATGAATCCAGTATTATCCTAGAGGAAAGACATAATGTTACTTCTCTGAAAGGATATTTTGTAGAAGAGGAGAGATAAATGCCAATTTTGGGAGTATTTAAGGCCTGTTTGTTTTTACATGCTTTACCTTCTGTTTTTCAGGAAAAGGAAGCCTGGGCTCTTGGGAAAGCAACAACCTCTATCAGCAGATCGGGTGGCAACATGGGCTGGAGAGATGAGTAAGACTTCAATCACAGATTATTTGCATAAAAGCCTTTATAGTAGCAGGGACTTCAGAGAGATGCGTAAAGGAAGAAAAAGATTATTTTCCATCTATCAGATTGGCAAACATTTCAAAGAGAAGCCACGAATGGCAAGGGTGCTAGGAAACCTGTATGTGCTGTCAGTATCTTCTAGATGTATAAACTTCATACTTAGTGATAGATATCAAAAACATTTTTTAAATGCCCTTGGATTCAACAATAACATCATCTGTCTTTAGGACAAATTTCCTGACCAAGAAAAGTACAAAAAGATGCATGCCTGCAGAGAGAGGTTCACTATGGTGTTTTAACAGTGAAAAATTACAATCTAAATGCTATTGGCAGGAGACTGATTAAGTAAATTATAATATAATGGAGTACCATGTAGCCATTAAAAGTGATGGAGATTTATATACTCCACTGTGCAAAGATGTTCTTGTGGCTATTCAGTGAAAAAAGGTTCCAGAATAGAACAGTAAAACAACATTTAGATACAATTATATGAATATGCTTACAGAAAGTCTGAAGGGATGTTCTTATTGTAACAAATGATTACAACTCAGTGAGATTTCTGGTGATTTTTGTCTCCTTTTTTGTACTTTTCTACTTTAACACTGAGTACATAATTTACAAAAAAATCACAAAGCTATCTTTGTTTTAAAAAAGACAGGTCCTAAACATGTTTTTCTTTAAAAACAAGCAGAATGTGTAAATAAAGGCAAACATCTCTTATTCCTTGGTAAAAAACTAAACTAAAAATGCCCTTTATTTATAAGTTACTTTTTACATTTAAGTCTCTGGACAATTTAAAGTATTTCACAATAACTAAAAAATGTTTTGATTCATAGTTTTATTTACTATAAATAAGGTTTAGTTCCTGTGAGGTTTTAGTTCCTGTGAGGGCAACAATTATAAATTATGCCAATTCTAACTACACCAGGTATCATGAATGTATTATTAAGTACAAGGCACAGTAAATGTAAGCTATGGTGATTCTGACCAGTACTCTGAGACAGCCTCACCTCCAACAAATGTTGAACAAGATGAGTTCACAGGCATAAAAAGCCCTAATGCTCCCAGTCATATCAATCAGGAATTATTTATATATCCAGTATCTTTCCTTCTAAGGGGAGAAAAAAAAGACGTAATAGTCTAACCATAAATGCACTCACTCTTTTCAGAAATCCTTTCAAGTATCAATACTTAATATAAATATGAAAAGGTACAAAAATTAAGTCTTTGTGCTTGAGTGACATAATTATAAGTGGCAGGGTTTTTTTTCCCCAGAGATTGTTTATTTGAGAGAGGAGAGAGAGTGCATAAGCAAGGAGAGGAACAGAGGGAGAGGGAGAAACAGACTCCCTAATGAGCAGGGAGCCTGATGTGGGATCATGACCTGAGTGCAAGGCAGATGCTTAACAGACTGAGCCACCCAGGTACCCTGCTTTTTCTTTTGATAATTGGGGAATTACTAGTTGGTATCTCTAGAGATCCTTATTTACTCACTGACAAGCATTTATCTCAACTATTCTAAACTGAAAATACCTGCTCCTAATAGAAATGATCTAATCATACTGTCATAGTGTGAACCTGGCTTGAACATGGCAGTCTCCTAGGATCATTTGGGGATCATCAGCTGCAGTAGGGGACCACAGGCCCATCATAAATGCTCATTCTTTTCACAATTAAGTTACTGTTATAAAGTTAATGCCATCTCAGCCATAATCAGATGATAAAATACTATAAGTCAAAGTAATTGATGAATCCATACTAAGGAATCAGGCCTTGCTTGCTGGCCCACAACACTGCTCAGCAGGCGGGAAAGGGTGAGACAATCCGAGGATGAATTTGGATTGGTTCCTATACGAAGGCAGGGAGGCTCCCACCTTAAATCCTGGGTATGCCTACTGGCTTCAGTCAGCTTACCAGATAGCCTCTACTAGCTCTCCTTTTGTGGAATCTCTAAATGATAGACTATTGGTAAAATATAAACTTATATCTGATATATTATACATGTTCTATGTGAATGAAATTCCATAATAACTATGAATAAACAAAGCATAAATTCAAAATATTTTTAAGGAACTGAATAGCTTAGCTTCAAGCATTTCAGCATGCCCTCGGTTAGCCAGCAGATGTAGCTGTGAATTAAAATAAGGAATGTGAACTGAGCTCTTTCAGCCAGTAGATGGAACCCTGCTTTTTTTTTGAACTAGGTTTATCTTGATTTAATACAATTCAAGGTTGCTACCAACAATTATTTGAACTGGGACTGATTTTGATTTACCTGAATTTACCTAGAATGATCATATCAATTATTTATTGAGTGCACAGATCTGGGCCATTTCTGTCCAGCATTTTCTAAGATTGTTTTCTTCAGTCATGGAAAGATAACTGAGGACTCCGAGCAACCTCATAATTATCCTCAAAACTCAATGCAGAACTGAGATATACCATATTGCTTTCCACAAGACTCACATTGGGTCATATAATAAGAGTTTGCTTACAGAGTCTTAAAACCAAAGCCTTTCCATAATAACAGTCTACTGGGGAGCCCTGTCTTGGCACAGTGCCTGGCTCAAGGTAGGCCCACATATATCTTCTGAATGAACAAATTAATAAACACCACTGCTTTTAAAAGGTATGCTCTTGAAAAACTATCAGTTGTTGATTTTTCTGCGAGACTTCTTAGATGTGGAGATCAAATTGATATTCCTAAGGACCTCCAGGTAGGGAGAGAGTATATTTGTATTCTCATGCTTTAGTTAAAGACATGAAGATATAAAAAGATTCCAAGTGTCCTTTTATTCAGTAGTGCAGATCAGAAAATAATCTTTCTTGCCGAACTATTTTATTTAGGCCATAATCCTCCTATTGGTGCCATAAAAAGAAGTTCACATTCTAAGAAACTAGAATAGCACCAGATAGCCCATAAAGCCCAAGTTCTTGAGCATAGAACTTAATCTAAATAACCTAATTTTGTTGGTCAATGAAAATTTGGATTGATTCATTATGACTCTTCTTATTCAAAGGCTATTTTTATGTTAAAATACCTTAAAACTGTATTACTCAGTTTATGACCTACATGACTAAGTTCTGGAAATACCACCTATCAATTCCATGAAGTCAATATAGAGTGCTAACAGACCACCATTTTTATAGAAACTAAAAGCTTAATAATCTTATTATTAAATATTTCATGCCCTCAATTATATTTCACATGTAGTCAAAGAAGTTTTGTGATCTTCTAGGCAGCTGTGCTTAATTTTTAGCATAAATTAAAAAAAAAATTTTTAGCATAAATTAATAAAAATAAAATCTAATACTATTTTTTTAAAAAGGTAGTATTACTGTTAAAGCAATACATATTAAAGAAACAAACAGAAAAGTAAAATAAAAAATTCACCCGCACACCCATAATTCATTCACATATTTCTACTGGACATATTTCCCCCCCAGTTTTTTCCACTTATTTTCAAATAACTGCTCTCATATTTTATATACAAATAAATCCTGCTTTACCATTATACTCTAAGCATTTTTCAACTGAAGATGAAGGCTAAAAGGAGGGCTTCTCTTTTATGAGGAAAGAATGGCTGGTCATAGCTGACTGATGTTAATTACAATGGTGGAAGTGAGGCCCATATTAAAGATACCCAGTAGGGACGCCTGGGTGGCTCAGCGGTTGAGCGTCTGCCTTTGGCTCAGCACGTGATCTTGGGATCTGAGATGGAGTCCCACATCAGGCTCCCTGCAATGAGCCTGCTTCTCTCTCTGCCTATGTCTGCCTCTCTCTAACTCTCATAAATAAATAAAATAAAATCTCAAAAAAATACTTAAAAAAAAAAGATACCCAGTAAAACCTGTCAAGTTATCAAGAATGTGTAGATCACATCATAATCAACATCAAATTTACAACATCCCTCATCTCATCCTAGCTCCTTCCAACTACTCCTTTATTTCCTACCTTAGCTAGGGGAGGTAACATTGGAAAAAAAATCTAGCTTCTAAAGACTGTCAGATTTGGATCCAAATCTTGACTCTGTCAATTACAAGCTGTGTGATTTTGGACAAGTGACCTAACCTCTCTGAATCCCAATTTCCACTATCTGCTTCATAGTTATTGTGAAGGTTAAATAGTCTGCTATGTCAAAAATGTCTGGTACAATGCCTGCAATGGAAGGACAGATTTTATACTGGTCAAAAGCAAAATTGAAGTAACAAAAAAATCATCACAAATCTTCAGTTACAAGTTTTCTAACTTTTCTAGGTAAACACAACTTTATCATTATAAACAATTACTAGCCAGCAGTTATGTCAAAAATAAAGGTTAATCAGACCAGGAGAAAAGCAACATTTGCCTATTAGTATATTTTGAGTGGAAAGTACAATAACTGCCTATGTTCAGTTATGATTAAACCCAATGTGAAAAACTCAGTAATGCCAATATTACTTATCACTCCCTCTCCCTTGCAATTTTCCCCTCTCTACTGAGTCAATCTCATCAGCACACTCACATGCTATTAATTCTCCCAACATAAAAACAAAAAACCAAACACCTCTCAATCTCACTCCCCTTCCAATGACCCCATCTCTTTCTTTCTCTGTAAAGCAGAGCTCAAAATGTATCTATACATATCATCCCTCTCCTCCCTTCTCTTTTGGATCCACTTCACCTAAGGCTTTACCCACCAAGACCTGCTACTTTGTTAACTTGGCGAACTACTGAGTCTCATCTGATAGGACTTAACCTTAGTATACACCCTCTTCACCTGGCGTCCAAGTCACCATTCTTCTGGTTCTCCCTGGTTTTCTCCTTTGGTAGGGAAATATCTTTGCTAATTTCCTCTGTATTTTCCAATCTCTCAACCTTGGGAGTGCCCAGAGCTCCTTCCTCAGACCTCTTTTCTCTCTACATTCAATGCCTTGATGAGCTCATCTGATCCCCTGTCTCTGAATACTATCCACATCCTGAAGAGCCTCAAATTTATATCTTTACTTTGTGCTGCTCCTCTGAATTCCAAACTTCTATAGCTAACTGCTTTCTTGACTCTCCACTTAGTTATCTAACAGATATTTCAAATTCACAGGCCCCAAACTGAGCTTTTGACATTGTCCCTGACCACCTGTTTCCTGGTCGCCATCCATCTTCTAGCTGCTCAGGCCAAAAGCCTTGGAGATCCCTGATGACGTTTTCTTCTCCCACCTCTCACATCCGACGTATAACAAGTCATTGTTGACTCTACCTTCAAAATACATCTAGAACCTCTTTTGTCAACGGCACCATTGCCACCTATTCCAAACTGCCAAACTACCTGTCACAAATAGCCTGGTCTACAGAACGTCCTACCAGTAGTTTAAAAAAAAGCCAAACATTCCCAACATATAGCTTTTTAGCTTAGAGTATAAATTATATATATACACACATACTCTTTTTGAAAATAAGGCATATTTAGACCACAGAAAGTAGAACATTCCAGATACCAATCACAGGATTGGAGTTACTTACACTGTGAACTCCTAAAGCCTTCCAGACAGCAAAGCTGATCACACCAACCCCACACCATGCATAAAGGGAGCCCCAACCCAAGGCTCGCAAGGCAAGGGAAGACCCACTCTCTGGTAAGGCAGCCGTGGCCATACTTCCCTGCAATGAAGACAGAAAGGAAAAATCATTATTAGTTTGGAAATTCATGACTGTATGAATTTTACCCTAATTTTGGGAAGCCAGACCAACCCGCTTTCAAATACCAGCTTTTCTATTTAATAAGTTCGAGACTTAAGTCACAAGTCACAAGTTCTCTGATTGATAGGTATTTGAGTAGGCAGGGCATTGCCAGGAGCTGTGCTAGGTACTAGAGACAAAAAGGGAAGTAGGGTAACTTCTTCCTAAAGATTTTAATCACCCCCATGGGAGGAGGAGGGGGAGTGGGGACCTGGGAGAGGGGGGAGGACACAGACACATAAAAGTTAATTATGATCTAAATGGGATGTGTAACAATAGAACCATACATATAGGGCACCATGGTCCCAGAGGATGATACCTAATCTATTGTTGTAATTAGAGGAAGCTTTAAGGAGGAGTTCTTCAAAGAAGTGAGCTAATCTAAGTCACTGCAAAGACTTTAAAATGTATACGCTAAATGCAGGGTATGTAGAAGAAACTCAGCTTAGGGTAGCTATTAATGAGAAACTAGAAAATAAACGATTCTCCTCTTGGGTTTCAAGGCGTCATAAAAAGTAAAAACCTATAACCATCATAACTAAACAACTTTCAGACTACCAGCATACAAACTTGACTGAAGAATAGGAATGCAATGCATGCTTCAAAAGGGAATAACCGCCCCATCACTGAAGGCACTGAGCTAGACTCTGTATTTGCTGACTTTAACACTTTTTTGTAATATACCTGAGACCTAACCAGATTTTCAAGAGATGTTTCTTTAGCTATTTTCTATGATAAAAACAAGTCTTATCCTCTTTTTCATGTTGTTGTAATTTCAGAGTGGTTCTCTAGATACCACAGATCTCACATAAATTCACTTACTTCTAACTGGCCTGAATTTTCATACAGAAGCAGTAACATTAACCAAGTATTGTTTTTTTTTTTTTTAAAGATTTTATTTATTTATTCATGAGAGACACAGAGAGAGAGAGAGGCGGAGACACAGGCAGGGGGAGAAGCAGGCTCGACGTGGGACTCAATCCTGGGTCTCCAGGATCAGGCCCTGGGCTGAAGGTGGCGCTAAACCACTGAGCCACCAGGGCTGCCCAACCAAGTATTGTTAAACCGGGGTCAATTTAAGTGCCTACATTTTATTTTAGAAACTTAAGTTAAAAATTCCTTATTTCCTTGGGAAGGATAGAAATTATGTATGTATTATATACATACATGTGTTTTTAAACACCACCTTAGGTTACATTTTCCTCTCTTTATTCAATGAAGGACAAAGAAAAATGAATGTTCATTTGGCACTTACTATTGCCTTTCAACTCCCAGTTTTCTAGCGGGAGACTCAGCTTAAGATAATGCAGTCAAGGCTTTAAAGAAATGATGACCATTCTCCTGAAATAATAGAGCAGTGTAGGCAGTCTCCAACTAAAAGGTCATCATCTTAAAGTCCTGAGTTGCAATCTGAATCTGTATTAAAATGAACACCTAGATTCCTAGATTCCATAGATTCCAGGCTAGTGGACAGAAATCTTTTTTTTTTTTTTTTACAGAGAGGCAGAGACATAGGCAATAGGCAGAGGGAGAAGCAGGCTCCCTGTGGGGAGCCAGATGCAGGACTCAATCCCAGGAGCCTGGGATCATGCCCAGAGCTGAAGGCAGATGCTGAACCACTGAGCCACCCAACAAAAGTCTATTTAAAAAAAAAAAAAGATTTTATTTATTTATTCATGAGAGACACAGAGACCGAGAGAGGCACAGAATACACAGAGGGAGATGCAGGCTCCATGCAGGGAGCCTGATGCAGGACTCGATCCCGGGTCTCCAGGATCACACCCTGGGCTGAAGGCAGCACTAAACCACTGAGCCACCCGGGCTGCCCCAGAAGTCTATTTTTTTTAAATTTACATTTAAAAAGGCTAAAAATAGAATAATTCTTTCTCCAAAAATAATCAAAGATGTTAAGAATGGCATGGTGAGCAAGTCATTTAATCCATGTATGCCTCAGTTAAATGGGGACATTAAAATAACAGTATCCCATAGGGTTGTGATAAGGCTTCAATGAACCCTAATCCTTACAGCAGCAGCTAGCACGTGGTAAGCATTCAAATGCTACATGTTATTATCACTATCAATGACAGAGAAAACTGCCAGGCAGTAACTATGAAGTATACTGCCTAAGTGGTATTCTTAAACTGGCACTTGCTCAGTGTAAATGCATTAACTGCTCCAGAACCTCTGAGCCTCTCTGAGTCTGGATCAATGGTAATGCCCTAATTCAAATATTTCCCCAGAGGGGAGGCAGAACTTTGCACAACACATTTAACCATCCAGAACAGTGGTTCTCAAACTTTCTGGCCTCAGGATCCATTTATACTTGGATCTCAAAAGAGTTCTGATTATGTGTGTTATACTTGTTAATATTTAATATATTAGAAATTAAAACTAAGAAATTCTTAATTTTTTTTTCTTTTTAAGATTTATTTATTCATAAAACACAGAGAGAGAGAGAGAAGCAGTGACGCAGACAGAGGGAGAAGCAGGCTCCCTGTGGGGAGTCCAATGGGAGACTCAATCCCAGGACCCCGGGGATCATGCCCTGGGCCAAAGGTAAGCGCCCAACTACTAGGCCACACAGGTGTCCCAAAATTCTTAAATTTTAAGTATTAATTCATTTAAAAATAAACCCAATATAGATTAATATAAACCTATTTTTATGAAAACAACTTTCTTACAAAACAAAAGAATTTAATTCAAGGAGGCAATGTTTTACATTTCGATTAATCTTTTAAAATGTTTGGCTTAACAAAGGACAGATGAATTTTCATAAATGCTTCTGTATTCAATCTGCTGCAATATGTTTTTTGGTTGAAGAACTTGAATAAAATCC
The DNA here is from genome assembly GCF_011100685.1 of Canis lupus familiaris. Classification (NCBI taxonomy): domain Eukaryota; kingdom Metazoa; phylum Chordata; class Mammalia; order Carnivora; family Canidae; genus Canis; species Canis lupus. Next base: position 47,384,747 of record NC_049222.1, read on the forward strand.
AGCCTTACAGAGATCTGTGGTTGGAAAAAGGACAAGTATTTTAATAGCCTTCCTTCCTTGATGTTCTACCAAAACTTCCCAAAAAGCTGCATGCACTGTAGAATCTGAAGTCACACTGATGAGTTTTCTGTACTTTGCTACACTGAAATCCATTAGTCTATTTTGTATTTCGAATGGGCCTTTTATCCATGCATTATGATCATTCAGAAAATATTGATTTACCAAGTTATGCAGACCTTTCCAATGTTGACACCATTTATTAAATATTTAATATTTCACATCATAAATATTACCACCAATCTCCTCAGAAAAACCTTTAAGTACTGAGCAGTTATTAAGCTCACAATGACAGATACAAGTTTCCTAAGATCTAATTTTCACTTGCAAGCTCCAATTTTATCATTGGCAACAGAAACTGACAAGTACTTGCTTGAAGAGATGACATTGGGCTCATTTTGTTCATTTTGAAGAAAATGTCTGACAAATACCCACTTCTGAATAACTATAGTTTGTCAGTTGTTCTTTCAAATAAAAATGGTTATTACATGAAAAAAAAAAGCAGCTAGTTCAGCATGCAACTTAATCATAAATTGCTTATCCTGGAGAAAACCATCTTTCTTTGAAATAAATCAGAAGTGCTTTATGTGCAATTCCCATTTCTTCATGTAGAATATTAAAGAGGGATATTCAAAGGTTAATATTTAATAAAATTAATAATTTTACTGCTATAACAAAGATATTCTTATGCCGTGAGGTTTTGTTTTGTTTTTTTTTTTTTAACTGTAGATGCGGGCACCTGGGTGGCTTAGTGGTTGAGCACCTGCCTTCGGCTCAGGGCGTGATCCCAGGATCCTGGGATCGAGTCCCACATTGGGCTCCTTGCATGGAGCCTGCTTCTCTCTCTGTCTCTCTCATGAATAAATAAAATCTTTAAAAAATAAAAAGAATAAATTGCCGATGCATGGTAATGAAGAACACAATGCCTGCTAGTAGTTTGGTGCCACTACTGTAATTACACCAAGGCACCAACAGTTTTACTCCTACATGCTTCTCTACCATTAGCACAAATGTCTTGGTATTATGAAAAGTTTGGACCTTATAGACCCCCCCCCCAGGAGTTTCCTAGGATCCCTAGGGTTCTATGGACCACAGATTGAAAACCACCATGTTTGATGGGGCATATGTGATAATCAAATCACAGAACCACAAAATAGAATATTAAATTGTAAATGTGGGTATGTGTTTTTTTTCCTGAGAATCCCTAGCTTTCATCAGATTTTCAGAAAGGTCTATGACCCAAAGGTTAACATGGTAATGTAAGCTTAGAAATCAATGCAAATTGTTAAAGCATCACTATCAGTTAGGCTTTACTGATTTCTGCTACAAGATATATTTCTGCACTGAAAATATTCTATAATACAGGGGGAAAATGACCACAAGTTTCACCACAGTGATTTGGGTAGCTCCATTTAAGCCCTTAGTAATCAGATGGGGACCAAAAGCACTTTTAAATGTGGTCTTTTTCCTTTACAGTATTTACAATGCTTAAGTATGATATCAGATTATTAAAAATACCAGTAGAATGGGAACTCGACTGGTTTATATTTCGATGTTCTTCAAACATCGAATTGTAATTTTATAGTTAATTGTGTAAATATTTGTTTGATATCTTATCTCTTGCACCAGATGCTAGCTTCCTGAAGGGCAGATGTTTTGTTCATTTTTATATCTCTTGGACTTGGCTAGCACAGTGCCTGACACATAAAAGATCCCAAGTTAACATTTGTTGAAGCAATGAAATGATGGATAAGTAAGTCATGTGGGATGGAGAGGGCAGAGACAGGACAACACATGCAAAAAAAGTAACTACAAGTCAATGAGAAGAAAAATACTCATCAACTGGGGATATGACCACATGAGTGATTACTCAATCTTGCTCATGGAGTAAGAATTTTCTGGCATAAGTAGATTATGGTCATTCAACCCAAACTGAGCACTTATGTGTCAGGCACCTTTCTGGGGAGTGGAGCCACAGTAGCACACAAGCATGTGTAATCTCTGGGTTCCAGGGGCTGACCCACGTTTTTCATTAATATAAGATGCACTTTACTTCAACAATTTAATATTTTTGAAATAGAAATGCCTCTGGTGGGGTGCCTGGCTGGTTCTGTGAGTAGAGCATGAAAACTCTTGATCGTGAGGTTGTGTCTTCAAGCCCCATACTGGGTACAGAGCTTACTGAAATAAATAAATAAATAAATAAATAAATAAATAAATAAATAAATAAATAAGAAATGCCTCTGGCAATTAGTTTTGTGTCAAGAATTTAACTGGCATCATTTTTTTTTTACGGTACATAAACTATTGGGCCCTCTTATAACTAATAGGGAATTACCCAGCTTTAGATTTAGTCATGTTGTGAATAGGAAATGTACTGGATGAGCTTTCAAAGTCTTGTTCTGCTAAAATTTAAGAAAGCACATAATTAAAGACTTCTTTCTAAATGAAAATAAAGAATTGATTAATTTATATGCTTCCTGAATCTATGAGGTGGATATAGGCTTACTTCTTAAAACCATATGAAAGGCCACCAACGTTTTCTTTACTTCTATGCACAACAGCTAATTATCTGTAAACAGTAACTGTGCTAGGAATGGCTTTCCGAGTCACAAACCTTATTGAACCATTCAGGGCTTTTCTTTTTAGCCAATGACAATGTTGTAACAAATCCAGCTAGCATTCCTGCGGCAGCCACAGTTCCAAGGAAAACTCCACCTGCCAAAAGGTTTTTTTTTCGGGGGGGGGGGGGGAGAAGGGGGAGGGTGGAGGGCGTGGAGGGTGAGGAGAGAGATTAAAGAAAAAAAAAAACACACCTTAAGTTAAAAAGACGTACCCAGGTAAGTTCAGACACTATTTAGATTTTAAGGGGATCCCTGGGTGGCGCAGCGGTTTAGCACCTGCCTGCAGCCCAGGGCGTGGTCCTGGGGTCCCGGGATCGGGATCAAGTCCCACACTGGGCTCCCTGCGTGGAGCCTGCTTCTCCCTCAGCCTCTCTCTGTCTCCCATGAATAAATAAAATCTTAAAAAAAATTAGATTTTAAGTCACTTTTGAAATTTGAGAAGCGATAGCTAGGCAGCTCTTGCCAAAAGTAACCTCATGGCCTCTAGTTCTGCGGGGTCGTTCCCGGGCGCTGAGAACGGGCGCAGGGTCCCTTCCCCGCCCTTCTTCCCCTTCTCCGGGGGCGGGGTGGGGGGTGGGGGGTGAGGGGCAGGGGCTTGAAGTCTCTCCCGGGGAGGAAAACCAGATAGTGCGACCTAGAAAGGGGGACGGCACGAGAGAAACTAGAGGGGATGGTGGGAAGGTAGCGCACGGGACGCCTCGCGGGACCAGCCACCCGGCCCAGGGGAGGTTCCACCGCGCACGACCCCGGACAGGCCGGTCCCCTCCAGGTAAACTCGGGGGGGGGGGGGGGGGGGGGGGGAGAGGGGGCGGGGCCAGGAAGGTCTCCCAGGGCCAGGTGGGTGGGAACGGCGGCTCCAGCGCGGGCCCCGGGACAGTCGCTCCGACTCCAGCACCCCTCACCACACCACACCTTTCACCAGGAAAAGTCGATCGTCTGCGGACCCCGGAGGCTCGAGGCTCGAGGACGGCTGCCCGGACCCAGCACCTGCCGTGTCCATGTTTAGGGACCTCCACGACCGCGTCCCACGCCCACTAGGGTCCGGGGGAGGCAGGCGCGAGGCGGAGGAGAAAGGTTCCGCTACCACCTCTCCCGGTGCGTCCTGAATACTGGTCCGGAACGCCCGCCGACCCCTGACCCTCTCTCTCCTCCTCCTCCTCCTCGCGGTGCGCCCACCCCAGCCCCGGGGGCGGTGTCCTCGCAGGTTGGGTCGTCGGCTGCCGGGCGGGGCTGACCGCGGCGGCCAGCGCGGCGTCCCTCTGGCACGCACAGTGCTCCGCTCGGACTCTAGGAGGCAGCGAGCGGTCGCGAAGGCGCCGCGGCCCGGGCGGCGCGGGCTCGAGTCCCTGGAGCTCCGCGTCGGGATCGGCCTGACGTCACGTCCAGGACGTCCGCCGGCGCCCGTGCGTCACGAGCCTGAGAAGGCGGGTCTCGGTCTTCGCTGTGCGCTCTCCCGGGAAGTCTGCAAGCAGTCGTCGCTTTGGGTGGAAGTGACAGGTTTTTATCCCCGGAGGAGAGCCAGCCCAGCAGCTGCGCTGTGACACCCCTCCGTCCCCGCACTTTGATGGACGGACCTAGCAGGAGAGGTGGCCGGCCGTCCCGCTGCCCCCGGGGGAGAGAGACCGCCGAGGAGGACGCGGGGCTGCCTGGAGCCCTTCTCGCGGCCCCCAGCGCGCCTGGGCTTCCCCGTCGGCGGCCGCTGGCCTGCGGTGCTGCAGCCTGTAGAAGGTCACCGGCAGCAAGAGGCTGGGACACAGACGCATGACATCATCTTTTAAAATGTGACAATCTGTCATTTGTTCATTCTGCACACACACACACAAGCCCGAACTTCTTGAGGGTGGGGATGAAGTTTTTAAAAAAGATTTTATTTATTCATTCATGAGACAGAGAGAGAGAAGGCAGAGACACAGGCAGAGGGAGATGCAGCCTCCCCATAAGGAGCCGGATGCGGGACTCGATCCCAGGACCCCGGGATCACACCCTGAGCCGAAGGCAGACGCTCAACCGCTGAGCCGCCCAGGCGTCCCGGGATGGAGATTTTTTTAAATTCATTTTTAGATTCTCTGGCTTTTAACTCATTACCTGGTCACACATAATACATTTGGGGAGAATGAGTAAATACATGCATTCGTTAATTGCAATTAGTAGCTCAAACCTGGGCTCAGGTCCTAAGTCACTTCTCTGCTGTGTGAACTTGGCTGAGTTATCGAGGCTCTCTGCCTCAGTTTCTTCATATGTAATGTAACAGATAATACCCGCCTTGTAAGTTGCTGCGAGAATTAAGGAAGCAATATAAATAAAGAAGTTAGCATAGTGCCTGGCACAAATAGATACTCAATACATGTTAGTTCTAGCTATCATACCTCTTAATTTTAGTAGCTGTTTTATAGTGTTGCCTAGGGAAAATTGTAAATTATAGATACCCAGGGCCTACCACTGAAGATGATTGCTCTGAAGGTCCAAGCAGGGCAGTTTTAAAGCTCCATGGGGTACTCTCTCTCTCTCTCTCTCCCTCTCTAAAAAAACAAAAGAAATATTTTTTAAAAAGGGAGGACACCCGGCTAAGGGTCTGACTTTAACTTCTGTTCAGGTAATGATCTCAGGGTGGTCGGATTGAGCTCCACCCACTGCAGAGCCTGCTAAAGATTGAATCTCTCGCTCTCTCTGCCCCTCACCCTCTTAAAAATAAATTTTAAAACGTGTTTTTTTGTTTTTTTTTTTTTAAAAGCTCCAGGGGCAGCCCTAGTGGCGCACCGGTTTAGGGCCGCCTGTGGCCCGGGGTGTGATCCTAGAGTCCCCAGATCGAGTTCCATATCAGGCTCCCTGCATGGAGCCTGCTTCTCCCTCTGCCTGTGTCTCTGCCTCTCTTTCTCTGTGTCTCTCATGAATAAATAAAATCTTAAAAAAAATAAAAAATAATAAAAAAGGCTCCACTAGGGATTTAAATGATCAGTCTGATTGACAACTACTGCTCTGTTCAAATTTCTGTGTGGATGAAATCACACAAAATTTATCTAAACTGTGAATGCCCTGGAAACACAAGGCCAGAGTCTGAAAGAGCCCTTTAAACTGGTAAATGCTGTGCTAACTTGTTGAAAGTCTTTAGGACTCATCCTTTCTCTTTTCCTTCATACAAAAGAGTGATCACAGCAGCTAAAATTTGCTGAGTACTTTCTATATGTCTGGCATTGTGCTAAGTGCTTCAAATATGTTATCTCATTTAATTTTCTTCATAAACTCAGACTAATTAACTTGCTCAACTCACACAGCTGTTAAGAAGCAGAGCCAGGATATAAAAGCAGCTCTATTTTTAAAAACAACAAAAGCAAAGATATAAGTGGGGATACAACAGGCCCAAAACTTCTGTGTGCAGACACCACAAACAAAATGAAAATGAAACCTACTGAATGGGAGTAAACATTTGCCCATCATATACCTGATAAGGGGCTAATATCTAATATATAAGGAACTCATACAACTCAATAGCAAAAAGAAAAAAACCACACACATGGGCAGAGGATCTGAATAGACATTTTTCCAAAGAAGACATACAGCTGGCCAACAGACACATGAAAAGATGCTCTACATCATTAATCATCAGGGAAATACAGATCAAAACCACAGTGAGATACCATCACCCTTGTTAGAATGGCTATTATTAAAAAGACAAGAGATAACAAGTGTAACAGGATGTGGAGAAAAGAGAACCCTCATACACTGTTGGTGGGAATGTAAATTGATGCAGCCACGATGGAAAACAGTACAGATGCTCTTCAAAAAATTAAAAATAGAACTGCCATATGATCTAACAGTTCCACTCTGGAGATTTATCTGAAGAAAATGAAAACCCTATCTTGAAAAGCTATACCCCACATTCATTGTAGCATTATTTACAATAGCCAAGATATGGAAACAACCTAAGTGTCCATCAGTGGATGAATGGGTAAAGAAATTATGATATACATATTTAATGGAATATCATTCAGCCATAAAACAAATGAAATCTTGCCATTTGCATCAACGTGGATGGACCTCAAGAGCATTATGTTGAGTGAAGTAAGTCAGACAAAGAAAGACAAGTACTGTATGAGCTCTCCTATATGTGGAATCTAAAAGAACAAACAAAATAAAAATTTTAAAAAAGAACAAAAAATAAGCTCATAGATGTAGAGAACAGATTGGTGGTTGCCAGAGGCAGGATGTAGAGGGCAGGAGAAATAGGTGAAGGGGGTCAAAAAGTAAAAAGAAAAATGAATGAATAAATGAATGAATGAATGCAATTCTGTCCACGTCCTTATCCAGCACCCAGTGGTCCTCAAGCTTGAGTTGATAACTGGAATTCCCTGGAAGGACCTCAATCCCAGAGTTTTTGGTTCAGTGGGTTTGTGTGGGGTCTGAGAACTTTCATGTCTAACAAGTTTGCAGGTGATGCTGATGCTGAGTAGAGGTCATCTCTCTACTCTTACAGTTTACACCTCTTAAAACCACACTATCTGCTTTAACACTTTGGGATTCTCTTCTCCCAAGACTGCTCAGAGAGAAAATGTACATGCTCCCTAACTCCCTGTCTCTGCCATCCTCCCCTCTCCCTGCAAAACCACAGAAATTTTTTATTTTAAGGATTATATTACTATTTACTATAAGGAACATAAGAGAGATAATTCAGTTTTAAAGTTAGGGATATTACAGCGTCCTGTATTCTGGAGACTGTCTCCATTTTGAGGCAATTAACTACAAGCTCTGCTGGACCTCTGTCTGCTTTTGTTGTAGGGACTGCAGCTCACAAACATCTATCTTCATTCTAACTCCCAAAGATAAAAGCCAATGTTCCTCCTTCCTACACGTAAGCTCAATTTCCTGAGATACAGAGGGTGAAGAGGCAATGAAGGCAAACCAATGGGTAATCTTTGCCATGGTGAGCAATTTGCACTTTAAGGATCCTTGTCAGATACACACCTTGAGAGGGGAGACTGAGATCCCTTCGGAGGAGGTGAGCTAATTGTGGGGGGAATCTTACAACCTCGTTCCTCACTGGCCCTAGACTCTTGCAGTTTTCTCTGTTCCAGATTCGGGAAGATGGTGATTCTAAGGCCTGAGAAGCCTGCATGAAGCCAGGATGAAGAGTCCCTGGCCTTGAGATTAGAACCACATTCCAGGCATCCCAAACACATTCCAGGCATCCCAAACTAGGATGCTTAAAGAAAATGCATTTTATTTTTAAAAAGATTTTATTTATTTATTCATGAGAGACACACACACACAGAGACAGGCAGAGAAACAGAGGGAGAAGCAGGCTCCACGCAGGGAGCCCTACGCAGGACTCGATTCCGGGTCTCCAGGATCACACCCTGGGCTGCAGGTGGCGCTAAACCGCTGCGCCACCGGGGCTGCCCGAAAATGCATTTTAAAGACAATGTTAACCAAGATGTCATATTTCTACAGTTCACATCATTAAGTACTTCAGGTGCAATCGAATTAACTGGCCTGCTCTCAGGACCCTCAAATCCCACCCTACAAGAATGCATTATGTAAGCTCCAAATAGGTGACTTACAGATATTTGGAACACTGTGTGTCTGCGAGATAGGGATTGGTAGTTCAGAAATAGCAAGACAGGGCATATTCCAAGCATGGGCACCTGTGGTCAGAAATTTGCAGAAGTTTGGTGCTCCACGCAATGTGAGCAGGAACTGTTGATTCAATGGAAGTGTGATTCCCTTTTAGGAAAATATAATAGAAATGTCTTGCAAGCAAAGAGGCTGCTGGGAAAGCAAACCCATCTGAGACAGACTCTGTTGCTATTTTGGTATTTGTTTTAGTCAGCTAAAAGTCCATACCATCCATGCATCTGACCACATTCTTATTTCAAACATTGGGGCCTCTGTAGATTCTATTTCAAGTTTTGACAGTTAGAAAACCTGTTAGTATTACAGTTCCCAGAATGTGGGTACCCTTGCTCTCTCTAGTTCCAAACATTGACAGGCTTTTTTCCCATCTATTTTTAAAACATTTCTTTGGAACTTCAATTTCTCCCTGTTTAAAATATGACGCTGAATTCTTTTTAAAAATCTGATAAGGGTCACATATTGGTCATTCTTCTCATTGCTACTTAATGTAAGATAGTTGTCAAAAATAGAGTGCAGAGATCTTTAAAAGTTATTGCCTAATTAAGTGTATACATAGGAAAAAAAGATCTGATGGACTCACATGGAATTAACAGAGGTTACCTTGGTAGGAGGGGGGAGGCGAAATTTTCTAGTTGTATTTTGTCTTTCTGTCCTAATAAGCGAAATGCTTACACATTTCTATGTTTGAAAACATTTAGCAAGGAACTTGTATTACTTTTATGAAAAGGAAAAAAAAAACAGGAAGAAAAACAATAAACATACTTTAAAAATGTATCACATCATTTAAAGAGAGAGATTTTTTTCTGTTTAAATAGAAATATTATGTAGGTTTCCAGAATAACTCACCAAACTCTTCAGCAGGATATCCAGTGACAACACTCTTGGATAGCGAGGAAGTAAGAGTGAGAAGCATATGTCCTGCGGAGAGATTTTTAGGCTGGCTAAGAGCCTTTGCCAAGTTTGTACGCCCCAATCTGATGTTATCAGAGCCTCTTGAATTCTTCCCAGTATCTGCTCTGGACTCCCAGGGTTATAGCTACCTTGAAGTGCACTGCAATCAATACAGTGCAATAGAAGTGCTAAGTATGGTAATAATTCCTCTTCAGTGAGCTGAAACTTGACTTTCAAGGTTGCTTCTCATTACTCACTTCCGGCATCTCATTACTTAGCTCTTCGAATAGTATTCTATAACTGCCCCAGGTTGAATAATAGAAGTCTGTCTTCATCACGGTAAATGCAAGTTGCCATTATAGGTATCCTCCTCTCCATTTTTCTTTATGGCGGAGCTCATCTTTCCTATCTCCTTCTGTGCCAGTAGTTGGATTGTTACTGTTAGTAATGATAGATGAGAAATCTTTTTGAAAGCTGTTCTATTTCATGAGCCACAGATATTTTCTTATAAAAGAGTGATGCATATAATTTCCTTTAACGACATTCCTCTATCTTGTGAGGATCAAATATGATCACATGTGTTCAAGCATTTTGTAAATTGTCAAGTATTCTGGCAATAAAAGACATTCTTATTTTTAGTCCCATGTGTGTCCCAGTCAGAGAAAAACCCTTTCGCACTGCCAAAAGTAAAATAGATTTTCATCTATGCATTTCATTTTGCCAGTATTTCTTACGCAGACACATATGTTTCATTAATGCTTGTTGTGCTTATTTTTATGAATTATTCTCTCTTGATGTATTAAAGATTATTAACTACAATGTGACTAACAACAGGTTCTATCACACATATGATAAAGGAGTGACTATGTAAACTATTGAAGCCTTTTTGACCAAATACTGTGGTTAAGTTTATTTTAGTTCTCATTCACCAGCAAGGCTTAACTGAATACCTATTATAGTCTGAGGCACTGGATTTCTCCGGTGAAGGAGAGAGGCACTGCCCTTGGCTCGCTGGAGCTTAGACTTCCATGACTGTCCATTTTCAAGGTCAGTGACCATTCATTGAGGCATCTTTCTGTTTCCACCTTTGGGCTGGATATTCTTTCCAACTGCATTTCTTCGACTTTCTGCCTTAATAAGTAAAATACGGACTAAAGCAACATTTTTATTTATTGCTTGTGACACCTGCAGTGCTTCAGATCATTCCTCTGAATAACAACTATTGTTGCACATGTGGATATAGAATGCCTAAGGGATTGATGCAATCTGTGCTGAGCCTGGACTGTCCAGCTCTTGGAACTCAGAGGGGAGGGACTATTTCTCAGAAGTAGGTTCAGGTACTGAAGCCCCACAAATGATTCAGAAGCAAGTAGGCTTGTCCTGGGGGACAAACACCTGCCTAATGGATCATGGCAAGAGAGGTCTGCAGTCCTGGTGGTCTGGTTGTGAGATAGAGTTTCTAAGTAATTAACATGGTGCTCTAGAATCCAGGGCAGAGGAGGGAGTTCAGAACTTCAGGCAGGAAGGCTAGCACTATTAAGAGATTTGCTCATAGATAACAGTGTCCTGACCCTCCCCACAACCGAAGACTTAGAGATGGTAACTGCTCAATGCCAAGGCACAACCCAGTCAAAATAAAGAGACCATGATCAGAAGCCCAGCTGGGATAGAGTCAGTGGGATTCTGGTGCTGAGTCAGAAGAGTTTCAAGGTCCAGAGTCCATAAATTTAGGTCTGGACGAAGGCTGGGTATACAGGTGGGAATCATGGGAATCAGCTCAGCCCCACAGGGGTGGAGGGCTGGTGAAGACGGAGGCAAGCAGACAGGGCCCCTCCCTTTAGTTGTGTGACTTGTTCATTTGCACAAGGGCCTCCATCCCAGAGGACAAGGGCTGGAAACCAGCCTGTGTTCTGCTCAACAAGCCTTGTGTCCTGGTGCAGGGCACCAGCTGGCTCTGGAAAGGGCCACCTTTTCTGGTTCACAAAGTGGTTCCACTTGGTTCACAAAAGGCTACCACCTGGGCCTGGTACCATGGAAACATGATATTCAGAGGCTAGGAACTAATTTAAAATATCCCAACTGATAGTAGTCTACCTTGTATTAAGACAGAAAAAAAATTTGAGAAAGATCCCAAAGTATCCAGGGCTGGAGTCTCAGAAACAACCATGTGGAGCTAAAATGCATATAGACTCAAAGTGCCTTTGGAATTCAGAGAATAAGTCAGAAAAATGTTGCTTCTAAAGAGTGCTAGCATGATTAAGCTACTTGAATTTACATTAAAAAATACATCTGTGGCCTTTCAACAGTTTTATTTTTGTAATTTTAGCTCACCAACTATTGTTCTCTCTGTGTTACAAAGGAGGTGTCTATTGTTACTTCTCACTGGGCAGTATACTTTAATTTTAGTAACGTATTTTACTGAGATTTGACCCCTTTGATTTATTCTTGCATATAAAAGTAATAACCTCTTAGAATGTGATTATATAGTGTGATAAAATATTTCACCATATAGTAAATTACATGCCATTTAAAAGATGATGTCTTATTTAGGTCAACTGTACCAGGACCCAACGCCCTTTTTAAAACATTCAAAGCATTTGATGGATTCATTGCTGAGTGCACTATAAATAAATACAACCTCGAATTCCAGACAATGAAAATGTGCTAGGGGATACATCAAAGCCACGACCAAGGTAGAAAGATAGAAAGAGCTTGGATTAGCTGTCTATAAGCCAATCCTGCCAGTAACGGTGCATCATTGTCTCCATATCTCTTAATATGGGCTTCATTTGCCTCCTCCATAAAAATGAAGGGAGGATTGCATAGATCAGCACTCTTCAAAGTATCTATCATAGCATGCCAGTCCTGGAAGCTGTTAGGTGTTACCTGAAGGGAAAAAAGGTTTTGTGATCAAATGAGTTTGGCAAACAAAATATAGCAGGTTTCTTCACTTTGGGGCTTCTCAGAGTCTTCAAGAGGACACATTAAGCATCACATTAAGTGATGTGTCCTCTTGTGTTCTCTAAGTGAGCTGGCCAAAGAATCTTCTGTTTAGTAGTATCTTGTGTACTTTAGACTATAGTTTGAGAAAGACTGATCTAGTTGGTCGCTCGGATTGTTTCTGTTCCCTTAAATTCTGATTCTAGTTCAGTTTGGAGAAATGAGGTTATTCTGTTTAGGGGATAGAAAGCAATGGCTTGCCTTCCTCTTGCAGCTCAAGGGCAGATCTAAAATTTAAAGTCTCCACTCTACAGTCAATCTGAACCTACTGGGTGGTCGGAAGAGTGAAGACCAGATTTCATTCAGGGGTTGAAGCTTCAATTCTACTCAAGCCAAAAATAATGTCTCACTTTCCCATGTCAAATTTAGAGCTATTCTTCACATTCTAGGAGAGAAGAAAGAGAGCTATTTGTTGGGGGGCGGGGAACCAAAATGGTCATGAATAATCTACTTCATTCCAGTCAATTAGGAAGAAAAATGCAGTCCCCAAAGCACATTTTGAATTGGTATAGTTGAGAAACCAAAATAGACTGACTTACAGTAGAATTAGATTTACTATTTCAAGCCCTGCTATATATTTATCCTTATTTGGTTGCTTTTCTCAGAATTGCATGACTATGGAAATGGGAGTGACCTTTTGAGGTCATGGAGCAGATCATCTTGTGTCCAGGAAGGATTTCACTCAAATTCTCCTAATTACAGATTCAGCAGGAGGCCCATCTTGACTTCTGATTGTAGAGCAAGTAGTTGGTTTGGGCACATCCTATCTCACATGTAAATCCTCTTAGAGGAGCTCAGCATGCTGTGGTCCTGGGAGCCCTTGGTACTGGAGGAATTCAGTCTGCCAGTCATGTCCTCAGGTTCTCAGAAAAATGGCTCTAGGCAGTTCTACTTGCAGAGGTTTCTGTGTTTCATGTCACATGGTCCAGTTGCCCTAGCCAAAGCAAAGTGGATCAGGATCACCCTGAGACCCAAAGATAGTCATCTATAGGCTAGCAACTCTACTCAGTAGGAGCTCCACTTACTGCGTAGTTCACCCAATCTGCAGCACATGTTTTAGTGAATCCCTGTCTCTGGAGCCACCCTTCATGTCCTGAAACTGTCCTATCAGGTGTGCTACTCAGCCCCCCTTCCTCAGGCTGCCACGCTGTCACTGGTGGGGTCTTTCAAGGGTAGCTGTCACTACCCCTAATGCCTCTTTGCCAGAATTGGAAAAACTCACCCTCTCTCAAATAAAATTGTTCCACATGAGTAAATCATTGAATACTCGCATACACATACCACATGCTTTCCCACTCACACACCCTCTGGAAGCCAAGGCTCACACAGTTGTCATGATCTGAGCAGCTGGCTATACTTCCCATTTTTTTAAAAAAGATTTATTTATTTTAGAGAGAAAGAGAGAGCATGAGTGTGAGGAGGGAGAGAAGCAGACTCCCCGCTGAGCCTGGAGCTGGACTCTGGGCTCGATCTCAGGACTCTGAGATCAGGAGCTGAGCTGAAATCAAGAGTTGGATGTTTAGTGGACTGCACCACCCAGGCTCTTCTATATTTCTTCCATTTTTACTGGTGGTAGTTCTAATGGCTCCCATCCCCGCCCACAGCCTGTTATGCAGGTCACTCCAGGGGTCACATCTTAGTCCAGGTCCTGGCTTCTCCCTGTCTGCCTGCTCCGTTGCAGCATACTGCCCCTAACCCACCACATCACTGGCAGGTCAACCAGAACTCTGGGTGCTACTATACTCTTATTTCAAAAGACTTTTGACAAAATCTCTAATTTTATAACTTTATTAATAAGATTGGTCGTTTTTGAAGCTGGCTGAGCACCTATGCCCAAAGAGTCTTGATTTACATATCACCTGGAAGGAAACCCCTGAGTCCACGCTGCAGGTCTCTCTTCTCAGCCCGAGTCATTTTAACGTACTTGTAAGCAGCTTGAACCTAGATCCTGGAAGGTTATATGTCTAATTAAATTTTACAGATGGCACAAAATAGGAAGCTTTAATTATTGAATAAGTGAGATGAATGAGAGAAATGTCTTAAGATGGCTTAGACAGACTCAACGAAAGTCTAAAACAGATAAAATGGGCTTTAACAAAGACAAATCAAATTTGCAGAAAATAACCAAGTGCAGGATGGAGGATATTTAGCCTAGAGCGCTTCCTGTGAAAAAGAGACAGACCATTTACTTGGCCTGTGTGAGGTCTGGCCACTCAGCATCCTCAGAGAGCAGGGCAGGTGCAGAGGACAGTGACTGGGAGGTAGGAAATCCTAACTGTGTTGTCTAAGAAAAAAAAGCTGAGAGTAAGTGTTAAAGAAAGGTAGAGCCTCTAGAAGCCATGGGGAAAAGATAGACTATGTAGATTTTGTTTCAAATAAAAACCTTTCAAAAATTTGAAATGTCTCCGAATGGAATGAGGAACTTGAATTACATTGTTTTCTATCACTAGGACTTTCTGAGCAGAAGTTGGATTACTATCTAATGGAGATGATGTTGAAGAAATTCATGCCCTAGAGACAAGGTAGAAATTCCAAGAAGTCTTATGTTGCTAACTCAGCTCTGTTGTCTTTGAAACTTGGTTTTGTCAGCAGAGTGAGAGCAGAATTATCTCTCCGGGAAGAATCACATTACTCAGGCTTGTGAGTCCAAATGCCAATTTAATACTGTGTAATGAAAAATATGGTAAGAACCATAACAGGAAGCCAGGTAACAATCAGAGAGCTGCATGTGACACCTTTCAGGCTCAGGCAGATAAAGCAAACAAATAGCAAGTAAGGAAAACTTCTAGAAAGAATTGTGGATTCTGTAAGGGGATCAGCTGTAAAATCAATCTTATAAAAATCATTAGCTTTCCATTATATTAGTTATAACTCATTAAATTAGAAGACAGAGAAAAAAGATGCCACTATGTGATGATCATAAAACTTTACCAACACGCAGGAAAGAAGGCTTGATGATATCATATCTCTGGTTCCCAAAACTTAACTGTACAGTTGTCAATTCATCTCAACTTACAAATTTAATGCAGTTCCTGTGGAAATCAAAATAAAATAATTCAAAAAACTTGACAGAATGAGGGGCTTCTGGGTGGCTCAGTTGGATAAACACTGACTCTTGATTTCAGCTCAGGTCATGATCTCAGGGTTGTGGGATCAAGCCTCTTGTTGGGCTCCATGCTCAGCAGGAAGTCTGCTTGTCCCTCTCCCTCTGTTCCTTCCTTGCTGTCTATCTCTCAAATAAATAGATAAAATATTTTTTAAAAACTTGACAGAATGATTACAAATATATCCAAATAATAAATATTCAAAAAAGGTCAAGAAATTTTGAAAAAGCCTCATGGGAGGGATTGTTAAATGCATGATATTACATTAATTAAAGTACTAGCCATAGATAGGAATAGCTGACTACATCCATGGAATGGAACAGCAAGTTCCAAATGGACTTAAGTATATCTAATAGCTTAGTAAGCAAACATATTTCAACTGAGTAGAGAAAGTCCAAAAAAGGAGTTGGTGACAACTAACTGATTATTTGGGAAAACAATTTCTTTGATTTCTATTTCATATTACAATTAAATAAAAAGCAATGTAAGAAAGTGTAGATAACTGTCTACTAGGAAATCCCCTTGAGTTGAGGGACAACTTTCCAAGCATGAACTAAAGAAATAAATACAGATACCCCTCAACTTATAACGGGGTTATATCCTGGTAACTCATTGTAAGTTGAAAATGCATTTAATACACCTAACCTGCCAAACATCACAGCTTAGCCTGGCCTACCTTCAACGTGCTCAGAACACTTACAAGGTCATTGAACACAAAGCCTGTTTCATGATAAAGTGTTGAATGTCTCATATAATGTATTGAATTACCATACTTAAAATGAAAAACAGAATGTCTGTATGGGCGCAGAATGGTTGTCAGTGTGTCCCAGGTCTCAAGCTGACTGGAGCTGAGGCTGCTACCCAGCATCATGAGAGTTCACCTGCATATCCCTAGCTCTGGAAAAGATCCTACTTAAAAATTCAACGTATGTTTTCTACTGAATGCCTACCACTTTCACACCATTGTAAAGTCAAAAAATCTTGAGTCGAACCACGGTAAGTCAGGATGGTCTATATAGACTAATTGGACTATATAAACCGGAAAACTGCTCTATGGCAGACAGTGTGAATTTGCTCACATAATCTCATCTCCCGCTCTTCACCGTTGCCTGCCCCTCACTGGCTGCTGAGAGTGGCCATGTGACCAGTTCTGGCCAATAGGCATAAGCAAGAGTCAGCTGCTGTTATCTCATCCTCCACCCTTCCTCCTTCTGCCTGGAACACAGATCTGATGGTAAGTGCTGCAGCAGCCATTTAGTGACCATAAGATGACAAACGGAAGGAGGCCAAGAGAAGGCAGGAGTGTTAGTCAAATTCATGCCAAAGCCAAATTCATTCATGAGTCAGAGCTTAAGGCAAAGCACCACAGTGCAATTAAAGGCAAATAAAAAGCTGGGGAAAATATTTGCAACATATATCACAAAAGTTAATATCCCTATTAATAAAAAGACCTCTAAAATAAGAGATACGTCAATAAAAATGGGCGATGGATATGAATAGGAAAATATAAAAATCAAATGCCTAATAAATTCATGAAAAATCAGAAAAATACAAATTTAAATAATTACCTAAAGATTTATCACCTATAAAAATTGGCAAACACTGGAATAACTATAATATTTTCTGGAAAGCAATCTGGCAAAATGTATCAAAAGTCTTGGAATGCTTGTACCCTTTGGGAATCTGTGCAGAGAAATGGTTAATAAAGTGCAAAGATTTGCTGCAAGTCTGTCTCCTATGATGCTGTTGGTAATTTAAAAATGATGGAAGTGGCAGAAATGTGCAATAATAGAAGTCTGATTAAATAAAAGATAGGGTTGTCCACCTAAAAAAATATGTATCCATTAACTTACTGTAGAGGTATATTTGTCAACGTACAAAGGTGTTCACTATTTGTCTTTCAGTGAAGTTGAAAAACACCTCAGTGAGGATGAAATATTTCTATTTTTGTTAATATGCATGCTTGTATATTTATGTGTGTGAAAAATGGCATGGGAGAAAATAAATCAGGCATTAATGTCATCCCTGGGCTTGGCCCACATTTTCTGATTATTTTTGTAATAAACATGTATTGAAATAAGAAAATCATTGCTATAAAAACATTTCTGGGTGAGCACAGAGTTGAAACCGGGAATTAGAAGAATTGATGATTTAAAGATAGCTGGCTGAGATAAGCTGAGGTGTTTGTCTCACTAGAAGGATATCAGAACATTCTGAGTTATTCTGTAAGCTAATTCATGGAGCACAGTTGATGTCTGTTTCTGTGATTCTCCTTTTCCTGGCTCCTTCTAACAGACATATTTTTGCTTTAGGAAGTTTAATATAGTCAGTTTGGCTAAAGCCAAGCCTTACAGTTCTAAGGGTCCTGCAACTTGTAAGGTGACTTTGCATTTCTCTGTTCTGATCCAGGACATGTGATTTGAAGTTTAACTCTCTGAGACTAATCCTAGTTTCCCGATTTCCAAGATTTTGGCATGAAGGGGAGATCTAGGGGTATGCCTCATGGTAGCTGTTTTTTTTTTTTTTTAAGGATTTTATTTATTTATTCATGAAAGACACAGAGAGAGAGGCAGAGACACAGCAGAGGGAGAAACAGGCTCCATGCAGGAAGCCCAATGTGGGACTCGATCCCAGGACCCCAGGATCATGACCTGAGCCAAAGGCAGATGCTCAACTACTGAGCCACCCAGGCACCCATGGTAGCTCCTAAATGTTGGCTAAGGGGTATGTGTTAGATTCCTCTTAAAAGACAATTAGTACTTTGCCTTAAAGGGAAGTAGCTCTGAGAAGGCAGAAGGAGCAGTGACAGCAGTATCTTCTGACAGCTTGACTCTGAACTCGTGTAATGACTTCTAACTTCTCATATTTTATATTACTTAATCCATCAGCCATGTATTGTACAAGCAAGGATTGTATTCCCTTTACTGTATTCCTCCACTCCACTTCCAAGTAAAACTAAAAATGGCTGTTTCCCTGAAGGCAATTATCATCATGACCTTGCAAAAGCTACATGTGCCAGTTGGAAATTCTTTAGAAGTTCTTTTTTAATGATGGCAAATATTTTATTAAACTAAGAGCATGACTGATAGAGAAGCAGGCTGCATGGAAAAATATTGAAATTTATTATAATGACATCTACCAACCAGGGGCTCAGCAGGAGATAAGAAACCTCTCAGGTAGTTCAACAGAAGATTCTTTCATGCAGGGACTCTTTGTAGAGGAGTGGGCAGGGTTGGAGAACTGCTAAGAGAGGTCAAGGCATCCAGAGACTACAAGAGTAGGAAGCTGTGATAAACCCTGGGCCTGAAGGGAAATGGGGGGCCTGGTGAGATTTGGAGCCAGGCAGAAGGCCCTCTCCCTGACATGAGGTACGATGGTGGAGCAGGCTGCTACTCCCAGAACCAGGCACCAAAGCATGAAGGGAATAGGGAAAAACTGCCCTGCTTCCTGAACTCCAACGTCCTCTGGTGCCACCCATTGGTCGCATCCTAACAGAAATCAGCTGAATGGGATCCCACCGAACACACACAAACTCTTTGGAGCACAAAGAAGGCAGGAAGGGTGAGGAATGTGTTTGAGGGCACAAGTGGAGAATGACCAGCTCATTCCCTGAAGGAACGTTCTGTTCTTTGAAAAGAGATAACACATCAAGGACAATTTTGGCAATGCTTAGTTATGGTTCCTCAAGGTTCATCTATGCATGCTTTCAGGAATGTTTCATTTTCAAGAGATTAAAACAACAACAAAAAACAAACAAAAAAACCCAACTCAGGCTCAGTGGAGTCTCAGAGAAATATATTGTTGTGGATTGAAACACAATTTTGTTGTGTCCCCTCAAAATTTATATGTTGAAACCCTGACTCCTAGAGTGAGGGTATTTAGAGGTGTAGCCTTTGGGAGGTAATTAGTTTTAGAAAAAATCATGAAGGTGGGGCCCTCAGGGTGGGATCAGTGCCCATATAAGAGATTGAAGAGACCAGAGCTTGGTCTCCCTTTTTCTCTCTCATGCAGACACAGTGAGAGGGGGGCTGTCTGCATGCCAGGAAGAGAATCCTCCTGTTGGTTAATCCACTCTATCTGTGGTATTCAACTATGGCAGCCTGAGCTAAGAACATACCTAAAATTAAATATGCATATACTGAAGACAGTACTAGCTATCATTTATCAAGCACATGCTCTGTGCCAGGCTTTGTGCCAAGTGCTTTACCTGAATGAGTTTATTTAATCCCCCCACCTGTAGGGTAGGTATTATTATCTCCATTTGACATAGGAGGAAACTGTTGTCCAAGGAATTGATCACGTTTTGCTCTAGGTCACCTAGCTAGTTAGAGCAGAACTTCTATCTCTGGAGGGTAGACTGTTGAAGCAGCAGGTGTTGCCACAAAGTGGGCCCCATCATGCAAATACCCAGGGTGCGGAGGGTAGAGGTTGGAGTCCTCAGCCACAGGAGGGCGGTGTGGATCTTGGAGACAACTGGGGGGTCCAGTGGTATTCTTATGTATTTGCTGGTTTTCTCTCACTGAAATGACAGTAGGAACCTGGTGGATCTCGTTCATCACTATATCTGGACTCCCTGGTACCCAGTATGTACTCAATGATATTTGAGAAGCGAATACATGACTGGCATCTGAGACAATCAATGTTTATAACTTACATTCAGTTTATTTATTTATCCAGTGGTGTTGTGACTTTCATCAACAGGAAGCCTACCTGTTTGTTTGTTTATATTTTTTTAGTAGGTGCCACACCCAGCATGGAGCCCAATGTGGGGCTTAAACTCACAACCTTGAAATCGAGACCTGAGCTGAGATCAAGAGTCAAATGCTTAACTGACTGAGTTACCCAGGCATCCTGAAGCCTACCTGTTTTTAAATCAATGGTTTATAGGTGTATTTGAACACAGAGAAATGTTGCCACTTCTTGGTCACTAACAAGACCTACTGGAGGAGGCACTGGCATCACTAGCATAGTCACAGAACCAGGCAGTGTAGACACACATGTAGAACGAATCAGATGTTGGTTAAATGTCCATAAGCATTGTGGCCTGGCCACTGGGAATATGAAAAGAATCCAAACTCAAACTGGCAGTGAGGGACTAGACAAGGCTAATTGAAATCTTAATGAGAATACAGGTTTCCATTATGCCCCATCAGGTAGTAATGTTGAATGAAGTGTTGGAAGATTATCTCCTGAACCCAGGTAGCAAGGGCATTAAGATTAATGCCCTAGCTAAGATGAGGACTTGGGATCCCCTGTTGTCTGACTACAAGAAAGGTTCACAGGTTCACCACGGATGCAGGTAAGACTGCCCTGGGACAAATGCAGTCTTCTCTTGGACTCAGCTGCCTGGCCGGTCTTAATTCCATCAGCTTGAGAAGACCACTCAACTTGTTTTGGGGTGATGAAACTGTTCCTTCAATGGGTAGACTGTATTTCTAGACTGAGGAATGTTTTGAATTAGATGTTGAAGTAAATCAAACCATCATATTCGTACTTTAGTTCAGGAATACTGAACTGTAGTTCAGGAATACTTTTGAAATCATTGAGAAAATCTGGATGCACTTGGATTTCATTGTAATAAGGGAATTGGATGTATTGGAACAAAGACTAGCTTTGTGATCCCAATTTAAAATGTGTAATTAAGTAATTGATTCTAGACTTGTGATTTATATAAAGTACAAAAATTTGATTAAATTTATAGACAGTATTTGAATGTTTAAGTGAACTGGAGAGTCACAGTATTTATAGGTTTAATTTATTAAATTTATTACAGTTGTATTGTATAAGTACTTGGAAAGGCTTTGCTGCTTAGGGTAGGCATTTGAAGTAGTTCAAAAGAAAACTGATTATGTTAAATCTGTAACTGCAGTTTAACATATTTGAGGGTATTTAATTAACCACGATGTAAATGAGAGTGATTGTTTAAGGGAGTTTAGTCTGTTCAACTTGATATAATTGGTCATTAATGAAAGAAAAAGTGAAATTATTCTGGCTTTACTAGATGTGTAAGTAGACTAAGAATTGTAATTTGAATTTACAGGCCCAAGGAAAACTCAGTTTGAAAATCCACCATCCCTTTCTTGTTTTCAGTGCTCTAATGCCTTTGCACAGGAGGTTCTGGGGTCCCTGTGGCTTTATGAAATCAGTGGAGGGGCTGCCCCCTCAGCCTTGAGGATGAGCAATGAGATGTGCTGCTGCCTCTTTAGAAGGTACCAGAAACTTCTTAACCCGCTTAAAGGATCAATAGGAGATCTGGTTCTGCCTCTGGGGGCAAGTGCCCTGCCAGAAAGCCACACAGGCTCTTCCTAAAAAAAAGAGGGCCTAAGAGGCATGGGCCAGAGGTGGGATGAAACCAGACCACACTTGATAGAGCCCAAGATACCACCCCCTTACCCCCAAGTTTTTCTAACTTAAATTCGCCTTCAGCTACTAAGACTTATGAGTGAGTTCTTCCACAAGATTCTTATTAAGGTGAAATGGAAGATCTATTTCATACAGAGGAAATGATATTATCAAAGACTCAGAAATATGATTGAGCCTCTTCTGGGAAAGCTTCCCTCTTTTCCCAAGTTGAGATAGAAGCATCTTTTCCATATTCCCAAAGTGCAGCTGCTTTCACACATCCCTTCCCATTGTGTCTTGGGATCATTGGTTGTTAGGTTTCTCTTCCTTTCTAGACCAAAAGCCTCTCAAGGGCAAGAACTATGTCTTTTTTTTTTTTGTAGTCCCAGTACCTAGTCCAATCCCAGGTACTCAGCAAAAATAGTCCAGGCGTCAGAGACTATGCGCTTGTATGTACAATGGTCATGGTGAATCAACCCTCAGTACCTATTTCAATTTCCTTCTAGCAGCCTTCCTGTACTTCTTTTTTTTTTAAATTTTTATTTATTTAT
Organism: Canis lupus familiaris; assembly: GCF_011100685.1. Lineage (NCBI taxonomy): Eukaryota > Metazoa > Chordata > Mammalia > Carnivora > Canidae > Canis > Canis lupus. The sequence goes on from NC_049222.1 coordinate 47,406,944, forward strand.
GATAGTTACAGAGAGAGAGAGAGAGAGAGAGAGAGAGAGAGAGAGGCAGACACATAGGCAGAGGGAGAAGCAGGCTTCATGCACCGGGAGCCTGATGTGGGATTCGATCCCGGGTCTCCAGGATCGGGCCCTGGGCCAAAGGCAAGCGCCAAACCGCTGAGCCACCCAGGGATCCCCCTTCCTGTACTTCTGAGGCCAAAAAGCCAAAGCTACATTCCCAGAATCCCACGCAACCAGTGTTCTGCATGTGGATTACATTGTACCAAATCAATGCACTCCCCTGAAGTGGGAAGAAAGAGAAGAGTCATCTTCCCTACCTGGGTTGTTGATGTTGGCAAGCAAGTTGCCAGAAAGACAGGGTTTTACTCCCAAGGGTCCAGTCACTACTGTTAGGAATTTCCAGTACCTTTGTGGGGTGGTGGGGTGGCTCCTTGGTATCTGGATTGTGATGGGTGTTTTTGAACTTAACATTTCCGGTGACAATGTCTTGCACTCCACCCGCCCGATCGTGGCAGAGGTAGACTTTCCCTGGAGATCCACCAGAGTATTCTTGCTCTGGGGGTCATTTCTGGAAGTCAGCCTGAAGAAGTCTTCTCCAGCCTCCCAATAATTCTTTAAGCCTTGGATTCCCTATATTAAATCTCTTTTCTACTGAAGATGACTGCAGGGATTTCTGTTTCCTGCCTCCAAATTCTGACTGACATAAAAGAAAGGAGAGAGAGACCAAGTTTGAAGGAAAATTTAAAGAAGGCTCAACAGGACTGGACAATATGATGTGGAGAACAAGGAAGATAAGGCCACAAGAGGTGCCTCGAAATGTAGCTGGAAACAAAAAGCACCACAAACCCAGATATGTGGGGTAGGTGGGTTGTTCAGTTTTAGACTGCATTCACCAGGCTAGTGGGTCATATAAATACAGTTGTCTATGGGAAGATCAGAGAATGAAATCAGCAAAACCCTGGAAAAATCTAGTAACTAACATTATGTGGGGGTAGATAAGCTCCCTGAAAAAGACATTGTAGAGAATAGAACCAAGAACCACTTCTTATTTATTTTTACACTGTTAGAATAGAAGTATAATACACAGTAAAGGGCGCACATCCTAGATACTCAGTTCAATGAATTTTTACAGAGAGGACACAATTGAGTAGATCAACATATAAAAACATTGTTGGCGCCCAGAAACCTCCTTCATATTTTCTTCCAGCCAAAAACCTTTCCAATGGTAATCATTATTCTTTTTTTTTTAAGGTTTTATTTACTTACTCATGAGACACACACACACACACACACACACACACACACAGAGGGAGAGAGAGGCAGAGACACAGGCAGAGGGAGAAGCAGGCTCCATGCAGGGAGCCTGACATGGGACTCGATCCCAGTCTCCAGGATCATGCCCTGGGCTGAAGACAGCGCTATACCGCTGAGCCACCCGGGCTGCCCGGTAATCATTCTGATGGCTGTTGTCGAGGACTTTTTTCCCCTAGTTTTTGAACTTTCTTTAAGTGAGATCATACAGTATACATCCATTTGTGTCATATCTGTTGTTTTTTTTTAAACTTAATATGGTTTTCGTGAGATTCACGTATGCTGAGCATTTCCCAACAGTTTGTTCGTTTTCCCTGCTGTATAGTACTCCATTACATGACTATCCCACGATTTATTTATGTATTCTATTCTCGGTGGCTATTTATCTTATTTTTAGTTTGGGGCTATTATGAATAGTGCTACAATGAACGTTGTCCTTGTAAATGTCTTTCGATGAACTTCTGTTGGGTATGTACCTAGGAGTGGAATTGTTGGGGAATAGCATTATGTGTTCAATAGACTTTGTCAAATGGTGGTTCTTCCAGTAAGATTTGGCCATACCACAAACCACCTGAAAACGTAGTTGCTTAACACAACGACTCATTGTTCCCTGAATCAGTGCAGTGGACTGGAGTCATCTGAGATGGTTCTTTTGTGCTCTGTGTATGTCAGCTGGATTCAGTCCTGCATTAGCAGTCAGCTGGTAGCTGATGGCTGGTGGCCTCATTCACTTGACTGGCAGTTGGCTGGTTGTCAGTACGAGCCAGGGGGCTAACTTAGCAATGGGGCGGCCTTAATCCAGCAAGCTGGTCTGGGTTCATTCACATGGTGATGGTGGCAGTTTGCCAGAAAGAGCAAAAGAGAGCAAACTCCAACACACCAGGTCTTTTCAAGCCTTTGCTGGTGTCACATTTGTTAATGTCCCACTGGCCAAAGGATGTCACATGGCCAAGCCAAGATTCAAGGAAGGGAGAAATAGACCTTTTGGAGGAAGAAACTGTAAAGTCAGTTGCAAATTGTATGTGTCAATTGCAAATGCATACAGAGATGGGTACAACGTGTGGCCACTTTTAAATTTGCCCCAACATTGCCCTGATTTATCCCCTACTGGCAGTGATGAGAGGTCAGTTGTCTATGTCCTCACCAATACTTGGGATTGTTAGTCTTTTCTGTTCTAACCATTCTGCTGGGTGAGTGGTGGCATTTTATTGTGTTTTTTAATTTTTACTTTCCTGATGGCTACTGATACCAAATACCTTCCTCATTTGAGCATTGGTTGTCCTTTTGGATGCACTTTTTTTGAAAGAGCATTTTGTCCATTTTAAATTAGATTATTTGCCTTCTCAATTTTTTTTCCATAGGACATACACATATATGCATGTAGATTCATTATTTATATATGCTCACATCTTATCACTTGTTCTTTCATTATTTTCATTATTAAATGGTATCTTGATAAACAGAAATTATTACTTTTAATAAAGTCCAATTTTCAAACTTTCTTACATTTTAGTGCCTTTAGTGTCCTGTTTAAGAACTCTTTGCCTACCAGGTAATGGGGTAGATTATCTTACAGTATCTGTATCATTTTACCTTTCTCCTTTAGGTCTATTGATCTACCTAGAATTGATTTTGGGATGCAGGTAGGGGATTAAGGATTTGTCCCATGTTGGTAAACTACCATTTATTGAAAAGACCACCTGTTTTTCATAACTCTGTTTAATTGCAGTGACCTATTTTATTTCCTTATTTAATTTACCTTTCCAATCTTGAGATCTGGTAGTATAAGTCTTCAACTTTTTTTCCTTCATCAAGCTTGTTTTTGCTTTTTTGATTCCCTTGCATCTCCATATAAATTTTAAAATCACTTTGTCAATTTCCAATTTATCAGCCACCTTCAGGCATTTTTCAAAATGGAGATTGCATTGAGCATTGAATCTAATCATTGATTTGAGTAGAATTAACCCTTAAAATACTTGGTCTTCTAATCCATGAACTTGGTATATTTTTTCATTTATTAAGGTCTATTTAAAATTCTCTCAGAATTGTTTTGTAGCATTCAGCAAAGAGAGCCCACACACCTTCTGTTTAATTTATTCCTATCTATTTGACAATTTTTGCTGTTATTGTAAGTGGTATTGTTTTTGAAACTTCATTTTCAAATACAGTGTTGGCCTCCAAGTTTTCTTATTGTTGTCCTGTTGAGGGTAATATGTCTTTTTTCTCTGTTGACTATCAGATTTTCCTCCCTTAGCTCTGGTTTTCAGTAGTCTTACTATGATATGCCTTGGTATGGTTTACTTTTGTATTTATCTTGCTTTGAGGTCATAGAACTTCTTGAATCTGTGACTTGGTGTCTTCTCTCAGTTTTGGGAAATAGTTTCTGTTCCATTCTTTCTCCTCTCTAGGATCTTTAATTACACATGCATTCAGTTTTCCACCATGTGCCATTTATCTTTCACTCTTCTTATGCTTTGCTTCTCTGTGCTTCAATCTAGTTTTTTAACTGACTTATCTTCCAGTTCGTTGTCTCTTTTGCTTATAATCCATCATTAAATCCAGTTTTAGAGTTCTCAATTCAGTTACTGTACTTTTCAGTTCTAGAATTTCCATTTAATGCTTTTTAAAAATAGATTACAGTTCTTGGTGAAATCCTCCATATATTTATCTATTTCAATGACCATTTCAAACACAGTTATTTTAAAATCAGGGTCTGAGAAACTTAATATCTGGATCACATGTGTTTCTCTTTCTATTGTCTTGGCTTTCCCCACCCTCCCTCTTAAATCTTAGTCACTGGTCATATTCTCTGGTATGCCTGGTAATTTGGATTGAATTATGGGAATTGTGTATAACAAATCATAGAAACTCTAGATGATGACTACCTTTCTACAGAGAGGATTTAATTTGATTTTGGCAAGCAGATCACCATGACCCAATTAGGAATTGAGCTGATTGGAGCTGAGTTTCAATATTCTTAAGTGCTTGTCTATTCCTGAATTATTGCACCTTTTCCTAGGTTATAGTCCTTTAGGGGTCTCCTGAAAGTTTGGAGTGCATGCCAGGACTCCTGAACTCCAAGTTTGTCTTCCTAGCATCATAGACCACTAAAGTCTCTGATGACCTTCTAGTCTGAGAAGTTGTTGCATGATTGCTAATTTTTTCTTCTTGGATTGTGTCTAATTAGTTTAGGGAAAGGTCAATGCCTTGAGGGGAAATTGCACAGGGAACGTAGGGCTCACTTCTCTGGGATGCTGGATCCTCACATCCTTTCAATGTGATAGCCTGGAATTCGACTTTTCATCTCCCTAGCCTGGTGAGACTTCTGCAGCCCTTGATCACTTATGTAAGTATGTATGTGTGTGTGTGTGTGTGTGTGTGTGTGTGTGTGTCCCTTTCTCTTTCTCTCTCTCCTCTATACTTCAGCAAATTCCCTGGGGAATAGCAGTGGTCACTCTCTGGTTCACTTTTGTGTGTTTTATTTCTCTTCAGGATCTTGACCATTTAAGCACTGGCTGTTTTGGTTACTCTCCATTGTTTTAGTAGCTATTTAATTTAGAGGCAGTGTTTTTATGGCTATTTTTCTGGGAGAGTTAGTCTGATACAAGCTACTCATTCACAGGTGCAAATAAAAGTTTCCCATTCTTTAATGTTTAAAGAAGAGTAATATGTTATCAGAAATACGTATTATGCTAAAAGAAAGTCCTTTCTTTCCTGTGCAAGCATGGAAGTCTTCTTGTGATTCTTATGTACTTTCTAAGTATCACTGCTTTATTTGACATTTGACCTCAAACAGATTCTCAGAGAGTTCTTGCCACAGCTGCTGTAACTTTCCATTAGTCTCAGAGGACCTGAAGTTCCTCAAACTGATCTCTGGGGAACAGAATGGTTATCCCCGGCTGCTTAGCAGCTGGGGGTGTGGCTATAGCAGCACTAGATGATTCTCGAAGAGTATGCAGGGATTAATCTTGAAAAATCCACTGAGATAAAATATGGGTTTCTGTCATCAAAAGCTCAATAAGAAAAACCAGCTTAAATAAATAATTCTCTGTTAAGGGATGGCCGTTGCCATGCCTAGGGAAACGGTTTCCATAGGAAACAATAATAAAAATAGCATTATTTTTAAACTGGGGAAAAATGACACTTTAGGTATCCAGATTTTAAAATAATATAACAGAGGAAATGTTTGAAGATTCAGCTATTTTGGTTTTAGAGAGCTCTTGCTACATTCATTAGATTATATTACCTGGAACTACAAAGTGGATCATACCTTCAGTGTCCACTGAATGCATTCTGGGAGGGTTGAAAGTGAAGAATGTCAGTGGGTGGTGATCTATCCTACTCTTGGGAACAATTAAAGCGACAATCATTTTAGTGTCTTATTTTACAGTCACAATTCTAGATATAAATTTTCCCCCAATTATATAATCTAAACTATCCTTAAAATTAAGCTCCCTAAGAGATGGGAAAGGGGGCCCTGGGTGGCACAGTTTGTTAAATGTCTGACTTGGTCTCAGATCAGGTTGTGATCTCAGGGTCATGAGATCGAGCCCTGTGTTGGGCTCTGCGCTTGGCATGGAGTCTACTTGAAATTCTTTGTCTCTTCCCTCCCACTTGGGCATGCGCTCTCTCTTCTCTCTCCCTGTCTCAGATAAATAAGTAAATCTTTAAAAAAGAGAGACGGAGAAGAACTAGTTCTTCGTATTGTGCATGTACTTGAAAGAGGTATTGAAACATCTTCAGCCTTTTTTTGGGTGAAAATGTAAAACTCTGGAACTACGACCAAATGTTCCTTTTTCTTCTTTTTTTCTGGTCTAATGAGGGCTTCTTTTCTTAGGTTGTTGAAGTATCTTTCAGCAGACTGAGTTACCAACGGTCATAAACTTTCTTCTCATAAGAGCTAATTTGCTTTTGATAAAAGCAAATGACTCTTTCTGATTTTCCCTTGATATCTTTGGCTTATTTTCTGTAGGTATCCAGAAATTATTCTGCACCTAAGAAACCCTTTCTAAAAGCATAGTCTCTCTTCTGATTATGGAGTTGGAGACATCTGATTGTGAGCAATGTGAAAACTGTTATTAATATTTTAAAAACTGATCTATTTTAACAATTACTTTCTGTTTTCTGGTGGAGCAATTCAGCCAGTTAGAGACAGAGTCTGAGGTTAGATGTGGGTGCTTAGAGAGTTCTAGGAGAATGTCCAAAGCGACTTTGCCATTGATGTTCATGCCCTGGCTCACAATGTGAACTCGGCAGCTTAAGTCCTCTTTTCTCAAACTTTAGGGACGCAAAGAACTTTAGAATTTTTGAATCCTATTTAACAGATGACAATTAAAGGTGAATTTAGCTAACATAGGACAGAGCTGTATTCAGAAAGTTCTCCAGCTTGTATTCGGTTTGCCTCAGATGATGCCTGCCCTAGTAGCCAGTCCACACAGCACTCAGAGATACCTATCCAAAGGCAGGAGGCTATGATCCTTTACTGAAGTCGCCATCACCAGGTTACCCTTGCCAAGCTGGCTAGCGATGAACATCTGCTTTGCCGTCTGTGCATGTGAGCACGCCCAGTTCTGTGTGCTACTGCTACGGAATCCTAGTGTTGGGAAGGAAGTAAAGATGATGGCAATAAACAGATGGCGGTGCCAGTGAAGCCTTGCTCATGAGAGCCAGCTTGAAAAAGAGCTGGGAAGGAATAACACAAAGAAAGAAAGGTAGAAAAAACAGATGTCGTTCTGATTTTATGTCAAAGGAATCTCAACTTGTTAAAATTCTTCTTATCCTTCCAACTCAAAGTTTAAGACTATCTCTTCTCAGAAATTTTCTGGTTGCCCAGCCACGGGTGGACACCCAGCCCCTCTCCTATAGCATCTGATATTCCGCTTTTAAGTGTTGATCGGACTGTATGTGCCTGGGTGTATTATTAGGGTGTGGGGTCCTCAGTGGGAGATGTAATGTTTAAGGTCACTTTGTGCCCCATGTAGTGGCCAAGAAGTGGACTTGCATCAAGTAGTTTGCGTGATCTCAAGCAAATAACCCAACTTTTCTCAGCCTCAGTCTCCTCATCTGTAGACAGGGAATAATGATAGAAGCTACCTAATTGAGATTGTGTCAAAATGGAATTAAATAATTCAAGTAAAATATGTGGTATGCTGCTTGGCCCATGATACTCAAATACATATATTGATAAATGTGTGTGTGGATATATATATATATATATATATTTATTTATTTATATATTTTATATGTATATAAAACCTCATAACAGTGACAATATGTTATCCTGGAGCTACCTGGCTAAGATGGAAGAATAAACATCAGTGCCTGGCACACTTTCTAAACACATGCCTTTCCCCTGCCTCTCTCCTGTCTTTATTTAGTTTTTACTGTGCCCTCATCCCAAGGGAACCTGGCTAAGAGGTATGGAATCTAGACAAGAAAGCATGTTCCTCAAGGTCATATCAGTTTAGAAGCACTTTCTCGTCAGGTTATGGAACCTTTCTAATAACAAAGTGTGCTGGTTGCTGCCAGCACCTTTGTTTTTCTAGAGAGGCTACTAAGTGATTTCATTGTCAAGGCCTTTGGTTTACAAGAGCATCTTTCCCATTAAGCAAAGACTCCTGGCTAATTGACAGATTACACTAGAGTGGGTCCAGAAACATCATAGGTACCTTGCAGAATACAGCAGCTTGGTACGTGTTGCTAAGGTACTCTTTTCTGGGTTTCTAGGGTAACTGGCATCTCAGCATCTCAGGGTTTGTATTCAGGCTATTCCTGGTATGATAATGACAGTCTGCTTCTATACCTGAAGATCTGTAATTCTTCTCACTATTCATGGCTTTGCCGCCTTCCTTCCTCACTGCCAATTCTTTCCACAAACACTTACAATTGGTCTCACCACTCCTGCAAACGGCTCTCTGAGGACAGCATGATCTTCTGGCTTCCAAATGCAATGTTGTCCTGCCAGGGTCTGGGCAGCTCTTTGTGGTCTTGAACTCCAGTTAGGACCCTGTTCCTTCTAAAATCTTGCCCTCCATTGGCTTCTTTGGAATACACTCTGGGTTGTGGGGCACCTGGCTGGCTCAGTTGGTAAAGCGCCTGCCTTCAACTCAGGTCATGATCCTGGGGTCCTGGGAATGAGCCCCACATCAGGCTCCCTGCTCAGCAGGGAGTCTGCTTCTCCTTCTCCCTCTGCCTCCTCCCTTTCCTTCTGCCACCTACCACCCCCACCCCCCACCCCCACAATACCCCGGTTGTGCTCTCTGCTCTTGTTCTCAAATAAATAAATAAAATCTTTAAAGAACTAGAATATACTCTGGGTTTTTCTCCTCTCTGACCAATCTTTCTTTGTTGCCTTTGCTTGCTTCTAACTACTGTCCCTTAAATATCAGCATTCCCCAAGGTTCTGCCCTGAGCTACATTCTTTTCTTGCTCTATATATTTATTCTCACTTGAATTCATCCACTCACATACTTGTTAAAATAATGGACCAGTGCAGAAAAGCCTAACGGAGAAAGTTTTTAAAAAACCACACAAAATATCAGAGATAACATTTGTCATCTTTCTACCTATATTTATGCATTTAGTTCATGGTTTTATAAAAATTGGATCATTCTATACACATGTCTGCTTTTTTTAACTAGACATTACAGTTTGAATATTATAGGTCAACACAGGATTTTTACCATCATTTTAAGTGTTCTGTGTTGCATTAGTTTGCTAGTTCTGCCATTACAAAGTACCACAGACTGGGTGGTTTAAACAATAGAAATTGATTTTCTCACAAGTCTGGAGGCAAAAAGTTTGAGGTCAAGGTGTCAGCAGAGTTGGTTTCTTCTGAGGTCTCTCTCCTCAGCTTGTAGACAGCTGTCTTCTCTGCATTCTCGTGTGATCTTCCTCTTTGTATGTCTTTGAAAATGGATTACAGCCTACTGTCTTTGAAAACCCTACCTCTAAATACAGTCACATTCTGAGGTACAGGGAATTGGGACTCCAACAAATGAACTTTGGGGGTAGGGGACACCCTTTAGCCCATCACACATCTGTTTTAAAAAATAATTCTTCATTAATGCCATTTTTCCCCAAATATTTTTTTTAAATTTTTATTTATTTATGATAGTCACAGAGAGAGAGAGAGAGAGAGAGAGAGAGGCAGAGACATAGGCAGAGAGAGAAGCAGGCTCCATGCACCAGGGGCCCGACGTGGGATTCGATCCTGGGTCTCCAGGATCACGCCCTGGGCCAAAGCAGGTGCTACACCGCTGCGCCACCCAGGGATCCCTTCCCCAAATATTTTAACAAGGCCCCGTTTGTCTTTCATCTCTGGTTTTGGAATTTTTGTTTTATCCCATTGGTTGAGAATGAGTCGAGTTTCTGTAAAGGTCTAGACCATATGTTGGCTTGCTCATGAAACCGTCCACAAGTAGTTATTCCTTTATCTGGGGCCCTATGCTCTATTGTGTGCACCATCATTGTGGCGACTCTCTGCCCTGTGGAAGTGTGCTTAGTTATCTTGTGGTTACTATACTTAACATCAGAGACTAGATCTTGTGCATCTCTGCTTCCCCGTCGTATATAGCACATGCCTGGGACTCTGAGGATGATGGAGGAGATATAGTCACTGACAATCCTGAAATTCTTGGCTACCCAATACTTTCAAGGTTAACCTTACATTTTTCATATCATTTAGACTCCTTTCATCTCCTTTTTTTCTTGTTTTCCCCTTCCATAGTTTTTTTTTTTTTTTTCTGCCTACAGGAAATTTTTAAAATTCTGCCTCGAACTCATTGAACATCTGTGTTGATCTACAGAGTTAGATTGATTTCACTGTTAAGATTCCCAACCTAAGAAAATGGATTTTTTTTACCCACTTTCCCCATTTGTTTGGGGGATAGTAAATATTTATCATATAAAAGCTGGTTGAGATCAAGTACCATGTTAGGTTTTTCTTATGGTAATGATTTTACATGTGTAGAGAGCTGTCATGGGGGTTCAACAACATTAATGTGTAACTTAGCACTGGACCTTATTTACATTGTTCTGGTAAACTAAACATGCCTTTCTTCTTTTTTGGTATTTCTTTTAACCTGTTTTTGGCAGCTCCCATTTTTTGCCTAAACTTTAATTATTAACCCTGTGAATAAAATGTTGTTCTCTATCTAAGTATGTGGATGCTGACTTCCCTCATCAAAGAGGAAGAGGCCAGGAAGAGACTCATTAACTATAGAAAGGAAATGTCAAAAAGGAAATCCTTTGCATTTGGTGGTTTCCGGAGGATAGATTTTTACCTGAGAACATATATTATTTGGAAATTATTTTATGCATTTCTAAACAAATTGGGGAAGAAGAGAAAAAGCAATCCTGTTATTCCAAAAAATAATTAAGAAACATTGCACAGATACAAAAAAGCTTAGATAATAATATAATAAAAATAACCTCCTCTGTATGAACTATACAGTTTAAACTCTTGATCCTCTTTTTCTTTTCTTCATTTCTTCCCTTGCTTAAAAAAAGATACACTGATTCATTTTTGCTTTTGTTTCTCTTGTCTTCATGGATGTATCTTGCAAGAATTTGCTCTGGCCAAGTTCAAAAAGGGTGTTGACTGTGTTCTCCTCTAGGATTTTGATGGAATCTTTTCTCACATTTAGATTTTTCATCCATTTTGAGTTTATCTTTGTGTATGGTATAAAAGAATGGTCTAGTATCTTCATCAAGATAAGAAGCTTCTGCACAGCAAAAGAAACAGTCAACAAAACTAAAAGACAACCTACAGAATGGGAGAAGATATTTGCAAATGACCTATCAGATAAAGGGCTAGTATCCAAGATCTATAAAGAACTTATTAAACTCAATAGCAAAGAAACAAGCAATCCAATCATGAAATGGACAAAAGACATAAACAGAAATCTCACAGAGGAAGACATACATGTGGCCAACAAGCACATGAGAAAATGCTCCGCATCACTGGCCATCAGAGAAATACAAATCAAAACCACAATGAGATCCCACCTCACACCAGTGAGAATGGGGAAAATTAACAAGACAAGAAACAACAAATGTTGGAGAGGATGTGGAGAAAGGGGAACCCTCTTGCACTGTTGGTGGGAATGTGAACTGGTGCAGCCACTCTGGAAAACTGTGTGGAGGTTCCTCAAAGAGTTAAAAATAGATCTGCCCTATGACCCAGCAATTGCACTGTTGGGGATTTATCCCAAAGATACAGATGCAGTGAAACGCTGGGACACCTGCACCCCGATGTTTATAGCAGCAATGTCCACAATAGCCAAAGTGTGGAAGGAGCCTCGGTGTCCATAGAAAGATGAATGGATAAAGAAGATGTGGTTTATGTATACAATGGAAAATTACTCAGCCATTAGAAATGACAAATACCCACCATTTGCTTCGATGTGGATGGAACTGGAGGGTATTATGCTGAGTGAAGTAAGTCGATTGGAGAAGGACAAACATCATATGGTCTCATTCATTTGGGGACTATAAAAATTAGTGAAAGGCAATAAAGGGGAAAGGAGAGAAAATGAACGAATATATCAGTGAGGGTGACAAAACATGAGAGACACCTAACTCTGGGAAACAAGCAAGGGGTAGTGGAAAGGGAGGTGGGCAGGGGGTTGAGGTGACTGGGTGACGGGCACTGAGGGGGACACTTGATGGGATGAGCACTGGGTGTTAACGCTATATGTTGGCAAATTGAACTCCAAGTAAAATTTTTTTTAAAAAATCCAGAGTATATGAAGAATTCCTACAACTCAACAACAAAAAGACAAGCAGCCGAATTAAAAAATGGACAAGAGACTTGACTAGACATTTCTCCAAAGAAGATCTAAAAATGCTCAGTAAACACATGAAAAAGATCATGAACAACATCATTCATCATTAAGAAATGCTAGTCAAAACCATAGTGAGACAGCACTTCACATCTACTATAATGGCTATTATTTTTTTAAAACAGGAAAATAAATGTCAGTGAAGATGTGGAGAAATTGAAATTCTTGTATGTTGCTGGTGGGATTGTAAAATGGTGTCACTGCTGTAGAAAATAGTTTTTAGTGGTTCCTCAAAATGGACATAGACCAGCAATTCCACTTTTAGGTATATATCCAGTAATTGTGTGCAAGGTCTGGAACACATGCTTGTGTGTCATTGTTCATTACAGCATTCATTATTCACATAACCAAAAGGTGGAATAGCCCCAGTGTTTAGCCACTACCTTGACCTAATTGACATTTAAAGAACACCACACCTTAGAACTGCAGAAACAAATTCTTTTCCAGTGTACTTGGGGTCATGACATACTGACCATATGCTGGGAAAAAACCCCAAGTTTTAATAAATTGAAAAGAACTGAAAGCTTACAGAATATGTTCTCTGACCACACAAAAAAACCAATTAGGAATCAATAACAATAAGAAGCATAAATTGAACAACTCATTTCTTAATAAAACAAGGATATATTTAAAATATCATAAAGGGAGACAGAACATGAGAGACTCCTAACTTTGGGAAACGAACTAGGGGTGGTGGAAGGCGAGGTGGGCGGGGGGTGGGGATGACTGGGTGACGGGCACTGAGGTGGGCACTTGATGGGATGAGCACTGGGTGTTTTTCTATATGTTGGCAAATTGAACACCAATAAAAGATAAATTTATAAAAATAAAAAAAAATCACAAGGAAAAATAGAAAATACTTAAAGTTCTGATAATGAAAATATAACATATTGAAATTTGTCAGGTGCAGTTAAGGTGGTTTTTAGAGGAGGAATTTATAGCTTTAAATATTTATATTAGAAGAGAAAAAAGCTGTAAAATCAATCTAAGATTCTGACTTAAGAATCTAGAAATAAATAAGCAAATTAAACCTAAAGTAAATAGATGAAAGATAATTACAAAGATAAGAGCAGATACAAATGAAATAGGAAACAAACCCTGGCTTAAATTAGCAAGGCAAAATTTGGTTTTCTGAAAAAAATTAATAAAATTTATAAACACCTAGCAAGACTGATTGAGAAAATTGCCAAAATTTACAATAAATAACCTTACAGACATTAAATGGGTAACAGGAGACTATTATGAGCAACTCTATGCCAATATACCAAATAACTTAAATGAAAAAGAAAAATTCCTTGAAAAGCATAACTTGCCTGAATGGAAACAAGAGAAATAGAAACTAAAGAATCATCTTACATCTTTTGAAGATATTGAATTTGCTATCATAATCTTTCCCTCAAATAGAATTTCAGGACCAAGAATTGACTAATAAATTCTATCAAATATTTCTTTTTATCTATTTTTTAAAAGAGATTTTATTTCTTTTTTTTTAATTTTAGATTTTAGAGAGAAGGAGTGAGAGTGCAAGCATGAGGCGGGAGTTGCGGGGGGGCAAGGAGGGAGGGGCATAGGCAGAGGTAGAGAGAGCATCTCCAGCAGGCTCCACACTCAGTGCAGAGCCCAACACAGGGCTCAATCCCACGACCCTGAGATCATGATCAAGCCAAAATCAAGATTCAGATGCTTAACTGACTGAGCCACCCAGGCACCCGACTATCTAAACACTTAAATGAGAAGTAATAGCAGCCTGACAAAACCCTTTTGGAAAAAAAATAGATGAGTCAACAATTGCTATTTTGTTTGATAAGGCCAGGAGAAGAATCCCCAAACCAAACCTGACAAAGACATAAGAGCACTGGGTGTTATGCTATATGTTGGCAAATTGAACTGCAATAAAAAAAATAAATTAAAAAAAAAAGAAAAAACCTCCCTAACAAATTTAAAAAAAGAATAAATAATTGAAAATCACTAACCAATAACCCTCATGAACATAGATAAATTTTTTCCCACAAAATGTTGTTAATTGAAATCCAACAATATATGAAAAAGGTAATACATTTTGAACAAGTGAGGATTATCTCAGAAATGTATATTTTTTTGCAATCAGTGATTGGTCACTGTAATTATCATCATATTAACAGAATCAAGGAGAAAACTCTCTCAATAGGTACAGAAAGAACATCTTACAAAATTCAGCATTTATGCATACATAAACTCATCAAAACAGAAATAGAAGGAAATCACCTCAATGAAATATTTGATGCTGTCTCCTAAGGTTAAAAACAATGCAAGGATGTCCAATCTTTCCTTTCTTTCTTTTCTTTCTTTCTTTCTTTCTTTCTTTCTTTCTTTCTTTCTTTCTTTCTTTCTTTCTTTCTTTCTTTCTTTCTTTCTTTCTTTCTTTCTTTCTTCTTTCTTTCTTCTTTCTTTTGACTAAAACAAAAGAGAAAAATCTGTAAATAATTATTCAATTCTAGTTTGCTGGTTTGCTTTTCGTGGTGTCATGGGCTAGCATAAGCTTTCAGAACCACTAGCCTTGAGGAAATGAATAAATATATTGAGGAGAATGGTTCGGGCTTCAAAAGGAAAATAGAAAAGCATACAATACAGCCCAGAGTTCTTAATTAGAATTGCATGCATCAGTTTAAAAACATAGTTTTTAACATTGAGAAAAAATAAATGTACATGCCTATGTGTGCCTATGTTTTTATAGAGATGGCAATATAGGTATACAAGCACATAGATATTTTCCACTGAAAAGGAACTAGAACCCCTTGGAGAACTAATAGATTGTAGGAGCAAGACAGGGAAAGGACAGGATGAGCCTGGGACTGCTAATTGAGTCAGTTTAGTGGGAAAGCAAGGAATGATTGGGTCACGTCACATTATTCAGGACTTAGCTTGAAGGGGCCAAATCTGGAACAATCTGATTATCAAAATAACTATTGATAATAAGCCATTGAGTAATATAAACATATAGGAGGCCATTCTGATACAAATAAATGAGTGAACAGGTACATAAATGTGGAAGAAGGGAAAGTCCTTCCTTACTGTAAGTTACCAAGAGAAAAAGGGAGAAAAAGGGAGACAGGGGAGAGGGGAGAAAGATAGGGAGGGGAAAGAGAGGAAAAGAGGGAGAGTGGGAGAGAGAGAGAGAAGAAAAGAAGGAAGGTAGGAAGAATAAAATTAGGAAATCATCAATTGGTAAAATTAGTGGGTGAGTGTTCGATGAAGAACAAAATTTTGCATTCTTTGTAATTATTAACTTACGAAGGAAAAGTAGTAACTTTATATTGGAAGAATATGGTGGAACTATTTTACCTAATGATCAAAATGAACCTCACCAATGTTGAGACGAAGCAACATCATTTGACTCGATGTTGAGAAGGGCACAAGATCACATCACTGATAAGTCTACTAAAATGCATAACCTGATTTTTTCAGCATATCTTATAAATAGGCTAAATAGAAAGGTTGAAATAATGCTGCTTATTAAAAAAACCCAATAACTTAGGGGCTCCTGAGTGGCTTAGTCGGTTAAGCATCTGCCTTCAAGTCAGATCAGGATCTCAGGGTCCTAGGATGGAGCCCCACTTTGGGCTCCCTACTCAGTGGGGAGTCTGCTTTTCCCTCTGCCTCTCCCCACCTCCTCCCTCATGCTCTCTCTCTCTCTTTATTTCTCTCTCTCTCAAATAAAGAAAAAAACAGCAGACCCACAAAAAACCAATAACTTATATTCATGTCATACCAGAAAAGATGTAAGAGAGCTAAAGCATAACTTACGATGTTATGTTGTGAAATGATTTTAAACCTAGAAATAAGTCTGTACTAGAACAAATTAAAATGCCTCTTAGGGTGAAATATTATCACAGGAACAACAGAAAGTTATAAAAATGAAAATTTCTGTAAATATATTTGCTTTTTTTATCTCATCAATGTACCTATAATTAAGAATATCTTTGATATTTTTACACCTAAAACAGGAATAAACTTCAGATTTTACAAATATATTGTTATGTGGATGTTTTTGGTAGAACAAAGACATACTTTTTTTTCCCCCCTGAATTAGGGGGAATTGACCTATTGACCACAGAAATCCAGATGAGTAGAAGTCGATGCTTTCATAAAGGTCTCACTTGCCTTTTGAAAGAAAACAATATAAATAGTAAAAATATCTGAGAAAAGGGAAAATAATAAAAATACAATTAATACTTGCACATACATTTATTATTTACAAGGCATTTCTGAATATTTTTTTGATCTCGCAGCCAACCTTTGACATAGGTAGGTTTCAGTTTTTCACTCCAATGAGATTTTTGTTCCCCAGAAATGCCAAGGATGCCAAGAGAAGTATGTTTTGGGATTTGGTTTCCACATATTCAGAGAATAAATAGAAGTCCAGCAAGTTGTTGTGCTGGCCAGCTTTACTTCAGAAATAACATTAGACATTTGTGAAAATCCATTCTTTGCAGAGGAGACAAGAAATTTCTGAAATCCACTTTAGATGCTTTTGGAATTCTTTCTGACTAAGCAGCATTTTCAGTTGAGGGAGGTGTTTGTTTTGCTCTCGTCCTCTGAGGAGCAGATGGGCGTTGGCTGCAGATGTAGGTGTTCTGAACACCAGGGCCAGGCTCTCATGGTTGGAACCCCTTGCAGAATACTGAGCTTTATTCTCCTGAGTCCTCCAGCAGGTGTTTCATCTTGGCAGTGTAGAACTGCTGTTTCTCATCGCTGATGGGAAGCTTCTTTCACCATCATGTTTACCGTTCTGTTGCATGTTTTATGAGTCATAAGCAAAGGAGTTTTGGAGACTGTCCTTCACAATTTTTGCTGCTTTAAAACTGAGTGCATACTCTTCTGCTTCTCAATTAACAAGGGTCTGTATTTTGAGTGTCTGTTTTGGCTTGGGCTTGAGGCACGTTCCAGCTTTATCCAGCACCTGTAGCTGGAAGCAGTATGAACATGCTTCTTGAAAATCGCATGAGGAGGGGCCTGGCTGGCTCATTTGGTAGAGCACGGGACTCTTGGTCTCAGGGTGGTAGTCCAAACCCCACATAGGGCATGGAACCTACTTACTTGAAAAAAAATTGTGTGATGAACCATAGGCCCTGAATGCGGCAGGTGTCTGGTAGTTTCAACTATGTTGCCTGTGTGCACAAGCTGAGGGTCCTAACTTGAGTTTTATTGTGAAGAAACACCAGACAAACCCAAATTGGATGACACTGTATAAAAATAGATGGTCTGTACTCTTCTGAAATGTCAATATCAAGTAGAAAAAACAGGAAGTAATGTGGCTGGTCCACATGGCAGAAGACTCCAGAGATCTAGGCACAAAGTGCCATGTATGAGCCTGGGCTGGATCCCGAATGGGGACAAATTAGCTATAAAGAACATGATTAGGACAGTTGAAGAAAATGGAGCGTGGACTGTATCTGTGTTTGCCTATAATTATATGAGCCTGGAGAAGGATATATTTTGTTAACCATGATTACTTGGGAAAGAGTGGGGGTTGGGAATGAAGGGAAAAAATACTACAATTTAAAAAAAGCATACATGAGTGAAATAAGTCAATCGGAAAAGGACAAACATTATATGGTCTCATTCATTTGGGGAATATAAAAATTAGTGAAAGGGAATAAAAGGAGAGAAAATGAGTGAAAATATCAGTGAGGGTGACAAAACATGAGAGACACCTAACTCTGGGAAATGAACAAGGGGTAGTGGAAAGGGAGGTGGGTGGGGGGTTGGGGTGACTGGGTGATGGGCACTGAGGGGGGCACTTGGCAGGATGAGCACTGGGTGTTATGCTAAATGTTGGCAAATTGAACTCCAATAAAAATAATTTTTAAAAAATAAAAAAGCATACAGGATGCAAACAACATGCATGGTATGATTCCATTTTTGTTAAATGATATATGTGTATGTCTGGGAAATGAATTATATAATTATATAAGGATGGTCAACAAAATGTTAACGACTATCTTAAGGTGATAGGAATTTGAACAATGTTTACATTTTTTCCTATTTCTGTGAATATAATTTTTCTTTTTTGCAATATAATTTTTTCAGTCACAGGTATTATTTTTATGAAATCAAAAGTAATTTTTTTAGTGTTAAAAGGCAGGAAAAACTCACTTGGGGAAAATTACAAGAAAATCTTAATTTTTTTCTGTTTCATCCACTTTCTTCCTATAGCCCCAACTTTGTTACTTAAAACACCTTACATGTTTTGACCTAGGATGTTCCCAGATGTGCTGAGCATGTGTAAAGATGTGAGCCTACTCTTTGCATTGGAAGGAATTAGGGTGTTTGATTTTCCGGAGAATTCTGTTTGATACAGGAATTTCAGCAGTTACTTCCTGCCATCCTAGAGCTCTCAGAAGAAACCCCTTTCTGGTGACTTCAAAGTTCTCCTTAAAAGACCGTGTCCCTTTGACCTCTATGTACTTTGACCACACTGGGTGCACTTTCATCCTGACCTCAAAAGGTATATAAATTATATAATGTCCTGGATCTGAATATCTTCCCCTTTCACCATACATAAGACTGTTCTTCCTCTTGGCTGCCTGGAGGTATTGTAAGAGTTATTGAGGTGGGTTTGTGGAATGCTTTGAGCTGCTCAGATGAAAGGAACGAAGCTCTAATTTTGTTAATAACATAACCTTGTTGTCAGTGGGGCCCACCAAGTCAGGTGAAAACAGGGAAAGACCCGTCAGAATCAAAGATACTTCCAACAATCAAGGGAGACCCAGCTTGGTGCTTTGATGCCCATGCGGTGCAGACTATGTCAGCTTTAGTAGGGTGGTCAGATGTGAAGAAGGCAGAGTAATGCTTCCAGAAGGAGCTCTCAACCAGTAACGGGTGGGTTGGTAGATAAAGATTGGCTTCCTCACCCCACTGGCGGGGAACTGTGAGGTGGGTTCTGCACTACTTCCCAGTGCCCCCTGGAAGGTATGAGCTTCAGTCACCTCTGGTGGTAACTTGCTTCATCATGCATGCTCTAGTAGCTTTTTTCCTTCTATTTCACCTCACTGTCCCAGGTGTTTTCTGGAATCCCTTCCTAAGTAAACTACTTACTCTTGAATCTTGTCAGTTCCAGTACAGCTAGAATTGTCACGTGTTTCCTCCACCAGTCTCCCTGCCCTGAGATCCTAGCCCCCTCGTTGCTGCCTATGCAAATTGCCAGCCCCCTCGTTTCTGCCTATCCAAATTGCCAGAGCTCCCAGCCCCACTCTGAGCCAAGTCTACTCAGCTGGCAGCTCAACAGACGTAGCACTGTCTCCATTGTGTGGCAGGCTGGAGTAGAAAGGGTTGGAATCACACGTACATGCCTGGCTGAAGAATCCTGATTCAGTTACTTACTAGCTATGAACCCCTGGGCACATCACTCCACTTCTCTGAGCTTGTGGAATATTGATAAGAATCCTTGCCCTGTCTGGTTGTCCTCTGGCTCTAGTGAGCTACACATATAAAGAACCAGGATATTGCCTAATACAAGAAGATACTCCAGAAAAGATAGTTATTTTCATCTTATCTTGAAGAAATTCATTATTTACTCTCTATGTGTCTCCATCTTGTTTCCAAACTGAGCTATAGCTTCTCTAACAGATTCAGCATATGTATGCTTCATATTCATATTTATCACACTGTCTTGTCCATGAAAGGCACTAAATAATTGTTATCAGTTTTCTAAAGCTTTAAATCAGAGGATGAACTCTTTCAATTCAAGATTCGCTTATGGATTATTTGCTATTGTGAGGAATTCTCAAAGAATTTTTAGCAGGCCATTGTTTTTCTTGGCCTCAGTTTTCGTGTATGCAAAACAAATGTTCAGGTCTATAATTCTAGATGCACTGAGGTCCTTCTAGCACTACAGTGTGGAATCTAAGCATTCCTCGAAGGCCAGTACTATAGGTTACTCTTCTTTCTGACCCGTCACCACTTAATATAATTGTGGTCACAGATTAAGTGCCTTCCCAGTGCATGCGGAGTCCATTCCAGTCATCTCACTGATCCCGTTTCCTCCCAGCCTTCCTTCCCTCTTACCATCCCTCACTCTATTCCAGCCAGACCATCTTTTCTTAGTACCCCTAGAATCTTCCAGACTTGATCTGCCTCGAGGCCTTTGTACTTGCTATTTCTTATCACTTGGTTCTCTGCTCGTGTCCCCTCTCTCAATTCTCTCTATTCCACGACCCTGCTTTTTTTCTTGTAAATGCTCTCTGAAATTGCCATCATCTAGCATTTCTTTGCTTCTGTTGTTTGCGTTTTATTTCCATTTATTGTTTGTTTTGTCCACCCCTCCCTCTAGTCCTCAAATATAAATGTCTGTTTTTGGATCTTTGTCTATCCCTGCCACTTAAATAGTACTTAAAACACATCTGGCACAAAGTAGGCCCCTAAATAAACAACTGTGAAATGAATGAATGAGTAAACTCATGCCTTACAGAGTAGTTTTTAGATGGTGAGCTAAAATCTGTTGCTGTCATGCCAGGTTCTAGTGAATTTCTTTAGGTGTGTGTCCTAAGGGAATCTATTGCTCTAGGTGTAAGTAAACATGCAGTGGGAAGAAAGAAGGACTTTCTAGGGAGACGAGGGAAAGCAATCATACCAGCTTATCTAGAAACTTATTTGCAATAGGAAACTCAGATATAATTCAAGAAGTAATAATTTCTTTTTATTATAGAAAATTTCAAACATAAACATAAGTAGATATAGATAAGACTAGCATAATGGATCCTCTTGTACCCTGTGATAGACAGATACTAGAGTGGCCCCCTCATCCTGGTGTCTATACCCTGTATATAATCCTCTCCCCTGAGTGTTTGCAAAACCTGTGACTTGCTGGAAACCAATAGAATATGGCAGTTTGATGTCACCCCTATGTGATCACCCCTATGTGTAAGATTCCACCTTGCTGACAAACTTATTTCGGGGACTCTTCTTGCTGGCTTGATGAAATCAGTGGCCATGTTGGGAAAGGACATGTGACAAGGAGCTCCAGGAGCTGAGGGCGATCTCCAGTTGACAGCTAGCAAAAAGCCAGAGTCTTCAGTCCTACAGCTGCAAGGAAATAAAATCTGCCAATGACCTGGGTGAGCAAGGAAGCTGATGCTTTTCCAGTTGAGCCTCCAAATAAAACACAGCCTCGCCAACCCCTTGAGGGTAGCTTAAGACCCTAAGCAGAGGACCCTGCTTAGGTGGGTGAGGTGCCTGGACACCTGACCCATAAAAAGTATGAGACAATAAATTGGTGTTGTTTTGAGCTGCTAAATCTGTAGTAATTTGCGGCAATTGATAACGAATTAAGATATATCACCCAATGTAAATGATTTTCTATAGTTTGCCGGTATTGATTCATCTATACGTTCGTCCGTGGTTTTGGGCATGGGTGGGATGGAGTATTTTAAAGCACATGCGCATACTTTAGTATCTCTAACAGAAAAGGAGTTTTTAAAAGTATAACAGTGAAAAATTAAGGCTTCCTTGACAACCAAAATAGGAGTCTTTTTAAAGCCCAGGAAGTCGATGGATCTAGTCTATTAGCTGGACACGGGAAGAAAGGGTACATTCTATAAACTGAGTAAGAAGAACATCCCCTTGATCCGATGAGCTAAAGAACAGGTACACATATGAGACCTTTCACTTGAAACGTCTAAGCCTTGCCAGTCGTTGTCGTTGTTGCTGTTTTAAGTAGTGCAGTCACAAGGTACTTGATCCTATAATATGCTCATCTGTCCTACAAAATCCAAAATCGTTCAAATCCAATCCTGATTGTATGTTGCAAATCCGACCCGTTCCGTTCCCCTAACCTGCGCTGGAAGGGACCCTTGTCAATTTCCACGTTTTTCATGACTCTTCATCGTTCCATGCCCTACGATAACTGGCATCCCTACCACCCTTCCCTTACCACAGGCAGCTCCTTCCAACTGGCCCCAGTTCCTCTCCTCTCTTGGAGACACCAAGCTCCTCTGCCTTTGACACTGAAGCGCTTCGTAAAGGAAACTCCCAGGGCTCTGGGGTCCGTCCCATCTCCACCACCAGGGCGCACTGCGATCTCTGGCAAGTAGAGCATTCTTTAAACTGGACACAATAGTGCCTCGCAGGGTTGCGGTCAAGATTAGATAAAGAACGTGTGTCACGGGTCAAGAGCCCAGCCCCTCGCAGGCACCGCCGCTCCTCACCCTTCCCTTTGTTAGTCCCCAGCTCGTCTCCCGGCACCAGAACGCCCAGCACCACGCCGCACCCGCTTTCGTCGCGGGGCATGCCGGGATTTGTAGTTTCTTTGCTCCCCGAGCCGTGCTCGCTCTCGGAGTCAGTCGGCGAGAGGAAGAACTACACATCCCAGTGGGCAGTGAAAGGAAAGCGGGGCTCGGAAAATCGAGCGTCCCCGCCCGGCTGCCTCCGCTTTCCGCTGCCCACGGGTTGTGCCCACCGGGCGCGGGCTCCGACCCCGCGGCAAAGTCGGGGAGGGCGCGAGCCGGGCGCGCGTCGGCCGGGCCGGTCGGGCGGGGCCCCGGGCAGGGGAGGCGCGGGCTGGAGAGGACAGCGGCCGTCCCTCTGCGGCCGTGGGAGCTCGCGGGGGGGAAAGGGGAGAAATAAAGCGAGTACATCGCGAGCGGCCGTGTCGGAGAAGTGAGAAAGAAAGGGCTGGGAGGCAGCAAGCCCCGCGCAGCGCGGCCGCCGCGGGCTTGTCCTCGGGGCCGCAGGGGACCCAGAGCGCTCTGCGCTCCCTGCGGGACACCTGGCCCCGGAGCCAGGCCCGCCTCGTAGAGTGTCTCCCCATCCCGTCGCCGGGCACCCCGCCCCCGCCGGGGGAGGAAGAGCAAGAGCCGGCGCAGGCCCGGGAGGGTCACCTCTCCGGGGGCGCGGGCTCCTCGGGTCCCCGGGAGCCGCTGGCATGGACCTGCCGCCGCGTGCGTGTGTGTGTGTGGGTGTGTGTGCGCACGCCGAGGCGGCGGCCGCAGTCCGCGAGCGGGGCCGGGGAGCGCCCAGCGCCCGCCCGCCTGTCCGCCCGGGGGTCGTGCCGGGCCCGCCCGAGGGCACTGGGGCGGGCGAGGAGGAGGAGCCGGAGGAGGAGCCCGGCTGCTGGGCGCGGGCCGCCGCCCCCCGGGCCGGGAGGAGGCGGGCCCGCTCGGAGCGCCGCGCGCGCGCCGGGGCTGAGCCTCGCAAACAAGTGTCTGTGGCGCTCGCCCCGCGGCGGCCCTCCCTGCGCCCGGCCCGGCCCCTATGGGGCGGGAAGCCCCGAGCGAGCCGCCGCCGCGACCCCCGGCCCCCCAGCCCCCGCGGCCCCGGCAGCCCCGGCAGCCCCGCGCGGGGGCCGCGGGCTGGGCTCGGCTGCCAGGCGCGCCGGCGCGGGGTGGCCGCGCGAGCAGCGCCCGGGCTGTCGCCGAGCCCGCTCCTGACAGAAGAACGTGCTCGGTTTCCCCACCCACCCCTGGGAGGGGTTGCCGGTGCCGCGAGCTGCCTCCCAGTTTCCATCGCTCTCTCCTGGGGAGGATCCACCGCCGGGAGGAAGGATTAGAATAAACCTGGCCGCGGCGCCCCAGTGGCTCGCGGGGAAGCCGGCGCGGGGGTCGCCGCCTCGTGTCCCCTCGGGGCGCAGCAGCAGCAGCGGCGGCGGCAGCGGCAGCGGCAGCGGCGGCAGCAGCGCTCGGGGGCCGGCGGGCCGGGGCGGCGGGGGCCGCGCGAGGGGGCGGGCGCGCGGCGCACCGGGGGCCCCGGAGCCCCGGGCGCGCGGGCTGGAAGCGACTGAGGACCGCCGCCGCGGGCTGCGGGCGAGCCCCGTCCCTCCCGGAGGGGGTCCGGGCTATGACAGCGGGGCTCCCGCGAGGGTTAACCTGGGTGTCCTCGGCGAAGTTGTCGCCGAGCCGGCAGCCGGCGTAGGGGCCGCGGCGCCGCGGCTCGGGGGGCGGCCGGGCGGCCGGCGGCGGTCGTGGCTCGGCGGGGCCCGCGCGGCCGGGGGGCTCCGGGGGGCGTGCGCCCCCAGCCGGCTGCGCTCGCGGATGCCTCCCGGCGGCGGCGGGCCCATGAAAGACTGCGAGTACAGTCAGATCAGCACCCACAGCTCCTCCCCCATGGAGTCGCCCCACAAGAAGAAGAAAATCGCGGCCCGGAGGAAATGGGAGGTTTTCCCGGGCAGAAACAAGTTCTTCTGCAACGGCAGGATCATGATGGCCCGGCAGACGGGCGTCTTCTACCTGACTCTCGTCCTCATTCTGGTCACTAGCGGACTCTTCTTCGCCTTCGAGTAAGTGGCGGCGAAAGCTCCGCGGCGCCCTGCTCCCCTCGCCCCCCGACCCCCGCCCCCGCCCCCCGCCCCTCCTCTCGCTACTTTCGTTTTCCAGAAGCCGTCCCTGAGGGATCTGCACGCTGTTACATAATGCGAGCCCGCCTGCCCCTGTTGCGCTCCCGAGGGTCTGTCGGCGCTCGGGCCCGCGGAGGGGACGCGGCCCGGGGTCGGCTGGGGAGCGGCGAGGGGGCAGGGCGCGCGGGGAGGGCGTGGCGGCCTCGGGCTCCCGGGCGGGGCGGCGCCGCGCCGCGCCTCGCAGGTGCAGTCGGAGCCCCGCCGGCCAGCCCGGGGCAGCCCTCGCGCGGGAAGGGAGGGGAGGCTGGAGCCCCCGCGGGCGTCAGGGCAGTGGGCCTCCCTTCTGGCTCGCGAGCCGGGGCCCATCGCGGGCCGCTCATCCGCCGGCTCTTCTAGGTGCCTTCGCTGAGCGGTGGAGAATCTTGGTTGTTTCAAAGTGGAGGCTGCCCAAGGGGGCCTGGAAGGATGATTTCAATGTTTCGTTCTCCTTAGATGCTCGCC
This sequence comes from Canis lupus familiaris, assembly GCF_011100685.1. Lineage (NCBI taxonomy): Eukaryota > Metazoa > Chordata > Mammalia > Carnivora > Canidae > Canis > Canis lupus. The sequence continues at coordinate 47,431,907 of NC_049222.1, forward strand.
TTTGATCCACAGTTTTCCGAGTTACCATAACGTGGTCTCCAAACTCTTCGCTTTTAAAAAAAGTTCCGATCAAAAATGTTGAAGATACACACTTTCTCCTCCCTCCTCCCTCCCCCCCCCCCCCACGGCCCCGCGCAATGTTCGGGAACAGGTGAAACGAGACTTTTTTTTTTTTTTTTTTTGCCCAGTTCAGGAAAAGTCGGACACTGCATGGTAACTTCGGTTTCCAGAAACAGCACTTTGGGACTTTAGGGCTTTGATTTGAAAAAAAAAAAAAAGAAAAAAGAAAAAAGAAAAGGTGCATGCTGGTCTTCTCCGTTTTCAGGAAAATCAGGTTGGCCACTAGCGACTGTCCTCCTGCCAACTAATGAAAGATCTTCTTATTTATTAATAGATTAGATAAAGTACTTTAACCACATTCCAGAATCAATTTCAATTGCTTTTATTGGGTCCAACATTTGCAATGCAGCTTCTTATGTAATTCTTGGTGTCCTATACACAATAAAAGTTGTAGCCACACCCCCCCCCCCCCACACACACACACACTTAAAAGGAGACAATACCGTTATTGGGGAGTGCTTTGTGTTTCCTTACCTGGCTTAATGATGGGGCATGATACCCATTCAGTCTCCATCTTCCGTTGCATAGGGTTAATTAAACCTTTGTGTTTATTTACTTTTGTCTTTGATAAGTATTAATAGGCTCTGATTTTGTGCCCAGTGTCTGGTATTACGAATGCTATCTCTATCAGAAACGAATGCTCTCTTGACAATGTAATACTTTTCATGTAAAGCCCTGTGACTCTGGGGGGAAACATTTTTTTCTCTGGCATTGTGCTATGATGCACGGTTTTAGCAGGATTGAGTTAGACCAGGTGAGGAGAGAGATCTCACAGGTGAGCCACGCACCTCCCCCAGGCCTCACACACAACCCCTTCCTTTCTGACTATGTAAATTTCCCAGGTCTCTCCCAGAAGTTGAACTTTGGGGCACATTTGCAGCTAGGGTAGAGCCTGTTGGGGACCTTGGGGATGGGAGGGGGAGGTGTGCAAAGGCTTTGGGAATGGCAGGAGAAATGCTCTGTTCCTCTGTTAATCCCCTTGTCCCCCTCCAGAGCCAGCCACTCATCCTTACAGACTCGGGTCTGAGTCATAATAGATTCAGGCACTGGAGTGACAATGCTCTGTGGTTGAACACAAATACCATCCTTCTAATGGTGGCTTTCCCTAGAGGTGGTCTTCTAGATAGATAGTATTCACTATGTTCCTAAAGGTAAAAAAATTTTTGAACTGATCTATATTGGCATTTTTGCTCTTTTTAGCACTTTTAATGGTGGGGAAAATAGGTTAATTTTGTGAGCTTCAGCCACAGGTGTTTCCTGCAGGATGATGAATGTTTCATTTTCTGCGTACACTCCAATCCCCACTGTATGGTTAGAGATCCCCACTAGTTATACTTACTATCTTTCATTTTCTTTATTCAAGTACTGCTTTTAAGCAAACCATCATAAATTCATTTTTACCTTTTAAGCTCTGTGTGTGTTTCTTCAAGAGTTCCCCAAAGTCCTCACTAGAAGATTGTTAGGGATCTTTCTCTGCGTCAGCATTATGCTAACGGATGGCTGTAGGAATAAACATGTGTGCTGGGATTTTATTAGCTACTATTGATAGCTTCATTTTTAGATAGGCTGTGTGTGTGTATGTGTGTGTGTGTGTGTGTGTGTGTGTGTGTGTGGTCTCCATGAGTGTTGTTTCAATTAGGCAATTTGAAATTTCAAGAAAATAGGCCAATCCTAGCCTGATGCCTCGGTTGGGAAAAATCATAGGGCTGTGTTCAAACTATAGAATATTACGGTTTGGCTAAGAATAGTGTCACTATGTTGCTTTTAAGTTCTTTATCATTGCTAATGACAAAGTGAAATTAAATAACTTTGGCCAAATTAATTTGATAGACTCAGAGAAGCAATTAGTTCCATGCATAGGAGATGAAATGCCAGCAGCCTAAAAGAGATCAGGAGAAAATGCCAGTTTTGTCTGCTCACTGCCAGGCCTGCCTTCCTTCTAAGCTCTTTCTTTAGTTATTTATTGGACACATACTATAGTGTTTGCCTATTTGGATTAATTTCATGTCCAGATAACTTTAATATTAGTAGAATTCATGTTCAAACATTAGAGTCCATTTTTCCCCATAGAGTTACAAAAGGCAAGTGCAACATTTGAAAAGAAGACACAGGACTTCGCTTCAGACTTCCTTTTCCTGCAGTTCTTCCCCCACCCCACTTCTCATTCCCAACCTTGAACAGAGGACAAAGAAGTTCCTACTGGAGAAAATGACCTATTGGAGCACAGCAACAGGTGTTGATAGTGCCTCTGACCCCTGAGAAAAAGGCAGGGTGTGTGTGTGGGGTGATTATTCCCACAGTGCAGGTGAGGTGACAGGCATCGAGAGATGAAAAGACCACTGAGGGTCACATACTAATTAGTGGCCTGGCTTCTGACTACAAAGCCATTGCCCTTTCTGATCCATGGTGCCATTCTCCCTGCAAGTATAGAAGAGTGCTTACAGGAATGGGCTTGGGAAGGACAGATCCCAGGGTTCTAACTAGAAGTATGACCCTGGGCACAGAATTTGACGTTTCTAAGCCTCAGTTTTCCCATCTGTTAAATGGGATCAATAATATCTACCTTAAAGTGGTACAAAGATCAAATGAAAAGGTATAGTTTGTACAATGTCTCATCCAAAGTAAGTACTCAATTAACAGCACATATTTTTAGAGCAAACCTTAGAAGTAGCCTCCAAACCACTACCTTTTCTGAGAGCCTTTGAAGAAGGGAGTGAGTTAGTAAGTATAACAGTGATAGTATATTGGGCTGAAAATAATGCAGAACTGTGTAGTTTGCAGTTGAAATGAAGATTTCTATATGAGTCTGAGGAGTGACTCCACTCTTGCCCCTTCAGAGGGGGAGTCCTGCAGAGATGTCCAGGACCCCCACTTGTCCAGACCTGGGCAGGAGCACGGAGGAAGCATCCAAGAAGCAGGGACTGGATTTCACTTCTGTTTCCAGAGCTACCATCTTAGAACTGTGAAGACGGTAAAGAAAACTACTAGAAGCAACCTGATGCAACTCCACTCATTTTCAAGTAGGGCCAGGCTATGTATTTTGAGGCATCTCGTATTCAGCATACGTACTGATAGAGTGTCAGCATTTTGTAGCTGTATTCAGGATGGAAGGAAGCTGTGGCAGTGCTGTTGAGAGACCTGTCACTGCTCCTTGCAGTTACTGAGGGCCTGGCCCACCTGAGACTCAAAGCAACATCCTCATTCTCACATCCCCAGAAGATCAATTTGAAAAGATCAGTGAACATTATAAATTTCTTCATCTCTTCTTCTCTGACCCACACAAATGTACAGCCTGCTTATGTTTTGAGTTGAGATTTTGAAAATAAAAAGTCTTTGGTCCTGAACTATTGACATCTTGTAGTCTCTGATCACAGGGGCAGAAAGAAAGAGATGAACCAGGCATCCAGGTGAGGCTCGTGTTTCCAGAAGCCGCTGTGATGTGAGGGGAGACCTGCTCAGATCTAGGACTTGACGGTCTCCCATTTATGTGCTGTGGCCACAGATGTCATTGGGGTGGAAACACTTGGGAGTGTGGAAGCATTCCTAAATTTCTCATCACTGGAAGTCCATCGATTTTTTAAAAATATTAAATTCAATTAGCCAACATATAGTACATAGTTAGTTTCAGATGTAGTGTTCGATAATTTATCAGTTGTGTATAACACCCGGTGCTCAGTCACATCAGGTGCCCTCCTTAATCCTCATCACCACTGATGATTTTTTTTTAAAGCCACGTTTTTTCGTCTCCCCTCTCCTTCCCTTCTCCCTTCCTTTTCCTCTCCCTCCTTCCCTTTGTTTCTTCTTCCTCCTCCTCCTCTTCCTCCTTCTTTCTTTGGCTAATCCCCTTTGAAGTAGTTGATGACTGACTGGTAGTAGAACTGGGGTGATGTTTGCTTTGAAGATGGAACAAGGGACTGTCCCCCATAAACAAAGGTGCTATTTCCAATAATAATCTCTCCCTTATAAATTGGAAATCCTTTATTATTCAGTAGAAGATACTACCCTTATAATATATAAGGACCCTGTCTTTTCTCAACTGTCCTATTCAGAACTGCATCAAGTTATCCGCCATCTCAGGAAACATACGGGAAGTGCCCTGTCTTCTGGCCAGATGCTGGCCATGCTGTGCACTGTAGAACACCACGGGATTGATAGTAGATGACCATCAGGATGTTACCCTGAACATTTCCTATTAACCAAGTAGATGGTGTCAGGGACACTCTGTAACCCACTGTGGATCCACACAAGATTTTTTTTTTTCCTAAAGATTTTATTGATTTATTCATGAGAGTCACAGAGCGAGAGAGAGAGGCAGAGAGACAGGCAGAGGGAGAAGCAGGCTCCATGCAGGGAGCCTGACGTGGGACTCGATCCTGGATGTCCAGGATTACTCCCTGGGCCGAAGGCGGCGCCAAACCGCTGAGCCACCCGGGCTGCCCCCACACAAGAATTTTAAGTGGCTTCAAAACCTTATTATTGAGCTCTTGACCTGAGGGTGCTAATCCTTTCATTTGTGTGCAAGATCAACACATGTAAGTTCCGTGAGGATAGGGAATGCGTTAGTTTTGTTCACAATTGTACTCTAGGACTTAAAATAGTATCTGGTACATAGCTGGCTCTCAGTAAATATTTGCTGTTTATGGAATAATGGTAATATTGAAACTAAAAAATAACTTCCTTGTGCTTTAGTTCTTCATCATGTAAAGTCTTCAACATTAATAACATAATAATGCCTTCTAGAACACATTTGGCTTAGAATTTTTGATTATTAGTTGTAATTCTTCTGATTTTAGAAGCAGGTCTCATCCTTTTTCAAATTCATTAATTGAAGCAGAGGAAATAAAAGGTTTTCTTAGTTACTTAGAAAACTAGTGACAGAGTTGGGATATTTACTTGGCTAACTAAGACTTTTTCCTAGGTTTTCTTTTCTTTCTTTTCTTTTCTTTTCTTTTTTTTTTTTTTTTAACTAAATGCTGTAAGCAAATAAAGCACTCTGTGATATATAAGAATGTTACCCTCTACTACCAGTACCTGGAATAATTTCACATTTTATGGGTTCTTGACTTTGGATACTTGAATTTACTTAATAAAACTCTTAAGGATCCTGTTGACTCTCAGCTAGTGGGAAGTGATAGGAAGTCACACAGAAAGGACGCCTGTAGGTTTCTATAATAGGGTAATGATGGTCAATTATTTAGTGGGCCATGTCTACAAAACCTGGAGATTTTTCCTTTGCAGAGCAATGTTGCACGTAATTTATTCATTGCAGAGTTACTGTGTCTTAGCAAGAGAATTCAAATTAAGTGTTTTAAGGAAGTGTATTCATTTTTTTTTTTTTTTTTTTTTTTGCAGCTGAGGTTGTTAGGAAAGGGAGAACATTGGTGGTTAATAGATATTTCACTTTTTTTTTAAGATTTTATTTATTTATTCATGAGAGACAGAGAGAGGGAGGCAGAGGTAGAAGCAGGCTCCATGCAGGGAGCCCAATATGGGACTTGATCCCAGGACCCCAAGATCACTACCTGAGCTACAGGCAGACGATCAACCACTGAGCCACCCAGGTGTCCCTCATTAGATACTCCTAATTAGTTACATCCAGGACTTTGGATCTGATAAAAAGTTGATTCAGGTAAGGATTGGGGACCATTTTAATGCTTTCCTTTAGTTCTTTCCTAACTATAAACGTTGATATCAATTCAAACTAATTTTTATAAACTGGATGATCTACCTCCTCAATTTCTGCTCTTTAAAAACTGTAATATTAGACTCCTAAGAAGATTCTATGTAACATGTATGCAAGTTTTGAAATAAAATACTGTAAAGAGTACTTGTGAAACTACCACTCAACTCAAGAACCACACTGATACCAGGGCTTTTGAATCTACTCACACCCTCTGGGTTTCATCTCCCTGCCTCTTCCTGAGGTCATCACCACCTGAGCTTTCATCAGTGTTAATGCCTTGCCTCTTTTTCCTCAAGGTCTTTTATTTATTTATTTATTTATTTATTTATTTATTTATTTATTTATTTTTCCTCAAGGTCTTTTAATGTGTGCATTCCCAAACAATAGTTTGTTTAGTTTGGCTTATTTTTTTTATCTAAAAAAATGTGAACAAATTTCTTTTGTATGTGTAAAGAAATTTTTATAGATATTAAAAACTCTCCATCTCTGTTCTTTTCCCTCCCTCTCTCTGGACCATTAAAGAGTAAATTACAGACATTGTGTCCTTTTCTTTTTTTTCTTTTTTTTTATTTTTTTTTCATTGTGTCCTTTTCTACCCACATTTTTCAGCATTTAATTCTTAAGAAAATTTTTCTTCTGTAAATAGTATCCTTAACCCTTGAACAACACAGGTTTGAGCTGTGCTGGTTCACTTAAGTATGATTTTTTTTTCACAGTACGGTACTATAAATGTATTTGTTCTTCCTATGGTTTTCTTAGTAGCATTTTCTTTCCTTTAGCTTACTTGACTGCAATAGTACAGTGTATAATACATATAGCTTACAAAACATGTGTTAATGGACTATTTATGTTATCCATAAGGCTGCTGGTCAACAGGAGGCTATGCAAGTAGTTAAATTTTGAGGATGTTGAAAGTTATACACCAGTTTTCAGCTGTGTAGGGATAAAGTGGGGTTGGCACTCCAATCCCCATTTTGTTCAAGAGTCAGCTATAATAGTATCAATTTCAGTAAATTTAATGTGGCTACAACAGTCCATATTCAAATTTTATTGTTAAGTTTAAGTTTATGATTTTGGCATTTGTTTTGTGTTTATGTAATATGTATTATTTCTCTTTTCTCCTTCTAGCCTTCATTTAGATGAACTGCATATTTTGAATATTCCATTTTATTTCCTTTAAAATTTTCAGCTATATTTCTTTGTATTTTTTTTAGTAGTTATGTAGGAGATAAGAATATGTCTCTTTACCCTGTCATGGTCAACCTCCAAATAGTAATACTATACTTCACAAATAATGTAGGAAACCTAAAACATTATAATTCTACTTACTTCTCCCACCCTTTGTGACTCTATTGTCATTGGTGTGTGTATAAACCCAGTAATGTTACTACTTTAAAGTTGTCAGTAGTATGTAACAGAAACATAAATAAATATATATATATGAAGCAAATATATTTTAAAGTAAAACATATAAAATCTAAAAAAACATACATTTATACATATATAAAATAGAGATAATTTTAAATAGAATTTTATATTTACATATCATTTCTAGTACTATTTATTTCTTCCATCTACATCATTTCCCTTTGGCCTAAAGTAATTCTTTTAGCATTTCCTGATGCAGATCTGCTGGTTACAGTTTCTTTGAGATTTTGCTTCTTCTGAAAATGTTTGCCTTCATTTTTAAAGGACAGAAGATATTTTCACTGGATATAGAATTCTAGTTTGATAGTTGTTTGAATCAGAGCTTTAAGAGATTGGCTCATTGTCTTCTAATCTCTTGTTTCTGATGAGAAGTTAGCCTTTATTTTTAATGTTTTCCCCTGTGAGTTTTTTCCCAGGTGATTTTCTCTTTATCTTTTTTTTTTTTGTGTGTGTGTATCTTGTTTGGTTTCAACTACACATGCCAAGGTGTAGTTTTTTTTTTTTTTTTTTTTTTTCCTACTGATATGGCTCAGGGTTTGCTAAGACTTCTGGGATCTGTGGGTTGATATCTTTCATTAGTTTTATAAAATTTTTTATCCAGTATTTCTTCAGATATTTATTTTGTGCCTTTCTTGTCCTATGTTTTTATTAATACTCTTTGTGTGTGTGTGTGTGTGTGTGTGTGTGTGTGTGTGTTCCAGTTTGAATAATTCCTATTGGTCTGACTTTATGTTTACTGATCCTTTCCTCTGCTGTGTCTTGTTTATGTTAAACCATCTGTGTTGTCTTTTTTTTTTTTTATTTTGAGTGTTTCTACATTTAAAAAAATAGTTTTTTATATAGTCTAAGAAATAACTTCTATTCTCCTGAAATTCTCCATCCATTCATGTCCATATTTTCCACTGGATCGATCTATCTATGTATTTATGTATCTATGTATCTATCTATTTTTCTGGTAGTTATTCTGAATTCCTTGCCTAATGATTCCAACAGCTTTATCATCTCTGGGTCTACTTCTTTTGGCTATTTCTTCTCTTGACTATGGGTTATATTTTCTCCCGTCTTTGTGAGTCTCATAATTTTTGATTGCATGCCAGATATAGTGTGTAAAAGAGTTGTAGAGGACACAGCAATTTAAAAGGGCATGCCTTTTATCAGGCCACCAGTGTGTGGGCTCAGTCAATCTAGTTTTTTATTAAAATGGGTGTGGTCTTCCCTGAAGCTTTAGTTAGATCTGTTTCATCATTGAGCTCAAATGTTTCGAGGGCAGAGACTTTCCCTTCAGCAGGAATTGGGATCTGAATTATTTTTTTTTGAGGGGGGGGGAGTCTGAATTCTTAAGATTTCTTTATACTTCATAGGCCAGCATCAGCTTACCCAACTGTGAAAGATTTGTCAGCCAGTCCATTAGCATTTTGGGTTACTTGGGAGTTTGCTTTTAGTACTGTATGAACCTTCTTCATCTCAGCACATCTCTCTTTGTCTAGCAGTCTGGTCTCAGCGTTCAGAGTGCTGCTGCAATGCTTAGGGTGAGGGCCTGAAGTGCATAAGGGAGGTTTTCTCAGTTTTTATGCTCTGACCCCTGCCTTACCCTTGAGAAGATCCTTTCCTTCTCAAAACCAGGGCAGTTGCCTCTCAACTCTCCTGCCCTACCCCCAGCCTTTGGTGTATTCTTGCTGTGTTTTTGGTGAGGATCAGTGGGAAGGAGTTGGCTGGTACTCTGTGTCCCAGGCTCCCTGGAATTCGTATCTGTAGGGTCAACTATATGGCTGTTAAACTTGCTAGAAATTTACTTGTTTTCTCCTTACTCCTGGATATGGTGGGTTTCTGTTCTTCCTGCCATTTTCCTAGGAATGAGAGCAGATATTGTCTTTTTTTTTCTCTTGGGAAGGGCTCAACACATTTAAAATTATTTGTATCCTCAGCTCCATGATATATTTTTAAAAATTGCTTTGTAGCTAATCTGGTTTGTTCTCATTGTTAGAGTGGGAGTGATTTCTCTTACAACTTTCAACTTGCAAATTTTTGAACTTACTATTGTGTTTCTCAGGTTCATATATTTTGTTGCATTTATATATGTAATTAGCTTTCATTTGGTTTGTATAAATATATTCAATTTATTCCTCATACTATCTCTAATCTTTCTTTTTTGGATTTCTTGCTGATTCTTGTCATTTACCCTCGTTTTAAGGGATAGACTTCATAGGTTTTGATTTTTTCTTAAGTGTGTCCTGGCAATGACTATGACATTTGGGCTGAAATGCTTAGGCCTGAGCATGGTATTCAATTTATTATGCTATAAAAGCATGATGGTAAAGTAGTTTTCAAAAGATAAATCATAACTATCATCCAATCATTGAAGTTATATATAATTAAGAGCAAGGTTTATAGAAATATGTCCTTGTGATAAGTGAGATACTTTATCACAAATCTTCATCTGCCAGTTTAATTTGATCTAGTTTTTCACTGATTTTTTAAATAAAAGTTTAATTTTTTATTCCCCACTTAAAAATACTTTGAGTATGGAAGCTCTTTTCTGATCCCATGTCTAGCTTAGATACAAACTCTCAGAGTCCTTGTAATTAAGGTCCTGTTACTCACCTCTTGTCATGTGGCTGGCTTTAGTTGAAAGTCCTGATAGAAGAGATTTGTGATTGAACCAGTCAGCCCTCAGCTCTTGTAGACTCTTCAATCTGCCTGGTTCTCTACATGAGAGAGAAAATATCTTCCTCTGCCATGAGCAGTCCCAGAATGAAGAGAAAGGTGACAGCTGTGTGTGTGTGTGTGTGTGTGTGTGTATGTATGTGTGTGTATCCTTTTCCCTGACTCCATTCTCCTAATCTGTAGAAGTTGTGCTATCCTAATTTAGGCTTTTTTCCCCCCTCTGCCTTCTTGGTTCTTCACAGCTGGTTGCTAAGGCACCATTGGAATAGACTTCTCTGTATCCTTCTAGAGATTTTTGAGGTAGACTTTTAACTGTAATGAGACCTTTTCATCTTAGAACATTTTAAGCACATTTGGACAGAACACACCATTTTTAAAAATAGGAATACAATAATTTCCATACATGTTCTAACTGAATTTTTAAAAATGCTGACCTCAAAGTCCTTGGGAACTTGGTCTTGGTGTTGAGAGCCATCAGAATGTGACAAGGCTGGGCAAGGTGGTTGATAGAGGAAAGTGTAGCCAATGGCCCTCTGAGGCTGGATGTGGTTTGTCTTGAAGTAGTCCTATTAGTGGGGAATGGCTATCTAACTCGCTGGGGAAAAGATTTAAGCTCCCTAAATCTGGTAGCTTTTCAGGTGCTTCTCAAGATTATAGAGAAACAGCTTATTTTAACACAAAACACTGGAGTCTATTAAAGGTGTAAGTTCTACTTGCTGAGATGAGAAATTATTGCCTCTCCTTGTACAGATAGTAAAAATTAAATGGGTCCCCAAAATGTGTGTTCCTGACTACTTCCATGACAAAATCTAGTGTCCTTGTTTTTGTTTTTACCTTTCTCTCAGTGGCGGAGGAGATTATGACCACTTTCTCTTTACTTGAAACTTTTTCTTCCTTTAGCTTCTAGGATGTTCATCTTCTGCTTACCTTTTCCCTTTTCCTTTTTCTCCTGTACTGTATCTGCTCTTTCCTTCTTGCCCTGAATTCACTTTGCTTGTTCCTCTTCTGCCTTTCTTACTTTCTTGAGCAAGTTTGAATCATCATGGTGATCACTCTCACCTCTTCCAATGTGTCTTTCTCCCTTGCTTAGAGTCCCTGCCTTATTGTCTTAAATTACTCTTGCCCGTGGAGATCTCTTGTCCACGTGTCCTCTGATGTCCAGAAGGCAAGTCATTGAATCCCACAGGTGTTGTTACTGGACCCATCACTGGCAGTGAAGAGAAGTCCTCCCTCGTCCCTTGCACCGCAGCCCCAAGTGTCTTCTGTTTCAACACTTCTCATATACTTCAGCCCTTCATCCTTTACTGATCCTTTCCTTTCATGTCTCTTGTGCTGTATTCTTCCTCTCTGTTTCCATACTTGGTGTGGCAGTTTTGAATATCTTCATAAAATCTTTAACCCTCTTTCCATTTAAAAACAATGGAATATAACTCTTCACTCCTTGAATATAGGTCTGCCTTAGTGACTTAGTTCTAAAGAATAGCACACAGCAGAAGTGATGCTGTGTGATTTCTGAGACCACTTTAGACATGTGATGAAGCTTTCATCTGGTACACAAGTTTTCTCTCTCTCATGGGGCATGTACCTTTGGAGCTTTGAGCTACCATGTGAGAAATCTAGCTACATCACACAGAAACTCCCCATAGTATAGAGAGCACGTAGAGTGAGTCTGGACCATGTATGGAGAGGTGCCCGTGGATCCCGCAGCTCTTCCTGCCCCTGGCTATTTGAGTCTTCCTGGCACAGCAGCCAGACATGCAAGCGGATGAGCCTTCACATGATTCAATTTCCCCTCTTTCTCTAGTCTTTGAGCCACCCCAATGGAAGTGAAATGGGGCAGACATGAACTATTCCAGCCATGTTCTCTCCAGACTGCGTATTTGTGAACAAACAGTGTTGTTTTAAGCCACTACATTTTGGGGAGGTTTATTAGACTGGAAAACTTAACTACCAGAAATTCGCAAATGAAGTATTGAGACTGTTTTGGAGTATACAGCAATGAATGTGTAACTAACACTAAAGTTACAGTACTATAGCTTGAGACTTAAAAAAAAAATGGAAGCATCAAGGTTAGCTTTTCTACCTCACCACTCCCATACCAATGTGTCCTTGAGTAGGAGAGAAAGGAGTAGCAGCTCGATAATGCATCCACCTTTGTGCCAAGCCCTGGGTCTCCCTTGGGATGTTTTTCTTGGTAAAGTACTTTGAACTCAGTAGTGTAGGTCCTCATCAGCCCACCCATGGACCATAGTCCCAGCCTTCTTTCTCAAATTTTCCTCCATGCTGTGTTTGTTATATTTATAGTGATAGACGTACACTCATTGTGTGGAAAAGTAAATCCACACAGAATTACTGAAATCTGGTGTCTAAGACCTTCTTATTTTTCTCACAACTTACTAAGATTGATGACAATGGCTAAATTTTTTGATATCTCTATGCAGAGCCATCTCTCTGTTGATTTTGGAGAGATCTTCAATATTGTTGTGTACTAGAATGCTCATTCTTCCTGGGATATTGAGAGCAGGAACTTGGCTTACCTACCTGCCATCCTTTTGACCCACTGAAGCCTTTCTGGTAACAGCCTGTGGTTGCTTTGTGTCTGCAGAGCTAAGCTGTCCCAGAAGTGGGCAGCTAGACAACTAGTGACCCACAGTGATCTGATCTTTCAAGCTGGCCTCAGATTTATATAATCAATGCAGTTTATCATCTTAAATGGTACTATTTTGGGGTATTTTTAAATTTCCCATACACACATTCTTGATGACGATAAGGGCATTTTTTTAAACATATAAGCCAAAGTCAAGTTAAATTCTAGAGCTATATATAGTTTATTTGTCTTTCTGACCCAGGAGAAATTTTCTTTTTACTTGGATCTCACATTTACTGACTCAGTACAAACTTTCCTGCTTCTCTTTAAGATAGCAATCCATGCAAATCAAATGCCAGAATGGTCCTCACATACATTCAAGTGGTGCTTTGTACTCTATTTAGGAGATACTCTGTGTTTCTGTTTCTATTCTGTTAGCTTTATGCATATTTTGTGCAGATATTTCAAAAGGTATGGTCTTGTCTTTTATTTTTATTTATATATTTTTAAATATTTATTTATTAGAGAGAGAGTGTGTGCACAGGAGGAGGGGTAGAGGGAAAGAATCTTCGAGCCACTCTTCACTGAGCAAAGACAGGGGAGCCCAATGTATGGTTCTATCTCAGGACTCATGAGATCATGACTTGAGCCAAAACCAAGAGTCTGATGCTCAACTCACTGAGCTACCTAGGTGTCTCAAAAGATATGGTCTTGTCTTTTAAAGGTTAATAGATACTAAAAGTTAGAGAAGCCCACTCTTAGTCATAAAATTATAATTTAGTTGGGATAAACATTGAATAAGATTATATACAGGAATAATTTCTTCTTTGGCTCACGATAAAAAAATAAAGGTAAGAAGTATTATTTTTAAGCTACATGCCTTTATTGAGCTAGAAAACTATCAACATTCTACTTTTTATTTAAAAGTTGAAGTGGCCATGAAACAGAGTCCCATTCACTCATTACCAAACTCTCCCGTCTCTTGGCTGTGGATGGTTATAATGATACAAGAAATGGTGGATCTGTTCTCTAGAATTGGAGATTAATATTCTTCTACACTGTGAAGAGAATGTGAGATTTTTGGTTTTAGAGTGTTGAATGGACTTGACCCAGTCCCCCAGAGTTGACCCTAGTTGGTGTTTTCAAGGAAGATCTCAAGCTTTCCCGAATGCAAGCCCTGATCACACCTAATAGGGAGGTTTAAAGTGTAGAAATAAATGAAATTGTTCTCTGATCAACTTGTTCTCTCTTTCCTCTGGATAAGTTTTCTATTGCTGCCATAATGGATTACCTCACACTTAGTGACTTAAAGTCACAGACATTTATTATCTCACTATCCAGTAGATTAGAAGTTGGACATGGGTCCTCTGGAAGGAGCAAGACCTAGGGCCAGATCTCTAGTTATAGGTCATTTTCTGAGAGATACTTCGTTGGAAGCTGATGGATGCCAGCATTCTAGTAGCAGGAGGAACAAATGCTTCTGTCCTAAAATAATAGACAGTGAAGTGGAGGCAGGAGGGGGTACACTTGATCTTAGCCAAAAGGATGAGAAGCGATGGGAGGAGGTGATCTGTATGGCTGATGACCATGTCCACTACAGTTACTGACAGTTGAATGCTGCAGATGGGTCAGCTGTCCAGTGGGCTGACCCAGGCTAGGGGTAGTGGTGGTGGTGGTGGTGGGGAACAAACCAACTGCGATGGTGAGGAGAGAGGGGGAATCCAGCCTGGTAGGCAGCTGGGATCAGGGTGGCCCCCATGACCTGAAGGTGTCTGGCAAGTCTCTAGTTCTGGAGAGCTACAGATTAGATCGTCCAGTGCAGGGAACCTGAAGTGACCAGGGCAGGGATGTGCTGCTGAGACTGGACACAATGTGAAAGGAGAGCAGGCTACCGGCAGGGGAGAGTCCCTGATTGTTAGGCTGTGACTGCTCTGTCCCCTCTGGGTCTGCATCTTATAGCCTGCCAAACCAGCCTGCAAGTGTGAGAAGAGGAGAAGACAAGGCTGGCATTCAAGCTGAACCTGACCTTTAACTCAATTTCCTTCTCATTGAGAGATGGACCTTTGTCACCCGAAGAAGAGGATTTTAAAATTGTCATTGTTTTTGTCCCCTTTCTTCACTGAAGACAGAATATGGGAGTAATTAGTGACTCTAGAAAAAAGCTTGAATAAGTACCTCTCTCTTCTGAATCAGGAAGAAAACTGTGGAGATGTTTCATAGGAACGCAGTAGATTGTATCAAATTAAAGTATTTTTTCTGTATTTTAGAACAAATATTGTCTTTTTTTTTTTTTGTTAGAGAGAGGCATTGTGTAGTCCTAATGATTCCTCTACCAGTAAGGTGCTTTCTGCAGCTACACTGACCAGAATGAGTCAGGGGAAAGAGCTCTGACTGTGTGTCTGTGCAGGAAACACAAAGAGCAGGTTTGGCAAGTTGCCTGCTTAGTTAGTTCCAGAATGTCCCTAGTAGGTTCATTCAGCCTCCAAAGAAAAGTGGTTTTACTTGAAGTGTCTGGTCCAATACATTGATCAAAATAATTAAGACATCTATGAACCTATGTAGTATTCTGGAGGGACACTGAGACATTTGTTCCCGACTGTTTGATCAGACTGTGCTTTCCTGATTACCACACTTAGACTGATAGGAAATGTCTTCCTTCTGAAGGAGGGGCTCCATCTTTTATTTCTTCAATATTTTATTTATTTATTTGAGAGAGACAGAGACAGCATGAATGGGAGAGGCAGAGGGAGAGAGAGGATCTCAAGCAGACTCTACACCGAGCATGGAGCTCAATGCAGGGCACGATTCCAGGACCCTGAGATCATAACATGAGCCAAAACCAAGAGTCAGACACTTAACCAACTGGGCCACCCAGGTGCCTCTGGGGGTGGGGGCATGCTCCATTTTATGCCTTTGGTCCATCTGTTTTTTCCCATCTTTCTTCATGAAATTTTCACTCCTTTTTTACTTTTGCTAATATTTCTGGTCTCTTTACTCAAGAAATATCTATTGAGTATTCACTGCATGCCCAACACAAGGTGCCATGTATTGAGGATTATGTGTACATCATGCGGCAGCTTAATGCTGTGTGCACTGAGGTGCTGTGGTCTGCTGTCAGGAGCAAGCTTAGTATTTTCTGAGCCCCTGAATAAGCACCATGCCATGAGATAAGAAATAAAGGTGTTTGCAGCATCTACAAGAAGTAATTGTACATATCTGCCTTTTCTTCAGCCAAGCGGAGACAGCTTCATAACATGTACCTTTTTCCCTTTTAAGATTCTTGTTTCAAAGGTACAAGAGCAGTTGTTGTTATTATCATTCACATGAAGAAAATGAACTCCCCAGGTTAGTGGGTCTGTGAAGAAGGAAGATGTGGAACTGGAAACTCTGCCTTCCACGCTCTTTTCACTACCAGAGCTGGGCTTTCCTGCTGGGCTCAAGCCATCCCAGACACTAACTCTCCACTGCATACTTTTCTTTGCACGGCGCAGTGTTTTCGAGGCTGTGCCTGATGTTCCCCATTCTCTGTAGACCCGCTCCCTGGGGCCCAGGCTGTCTGGAGGGCTCTGATCCTCCTGCCACACATGGTGCCTACAGTAGGCGCATGCTGAGAGTGGGCCTGAGACTGGTCAGAATACTTTGCAAAGGGACAAGGATGCTGCCATCTGGTGCAAGGGGAGTTTTGCTTGGAATCATTTGTATTGTCACCACCAGGGCTGGATTAAACCCTTTCAAAAGCCATAAACAAAGAAATTTTGTGGCCAGCCCCTTTCCCACCACCATATGTAAATTATATCCAAAAATAAACTGTAAATCACAAAACTTACCTTCTAACAATTGCAAAATTCTGAATAAGCTCACTGAAGCTGAACTTTTTCCTCAGTCTTCATGCCCTTGCTCTACTGATGTCCTGAACAATTGTGTGGTCTGCCCTGGGGGTAATTCATGGAGGTCCCCCCCTAGAGAGTGTTGGGAGAGAGCCAGTGTGCCAGCCACAGGCGTGAGCCCTTGTCTGTATTCCATCTAGCTGGGCATAGAACTGCTGCTGCCACCTCCAGTCGTGCGGTCACCACTGTGCTCTGTGGAGGGCAGTCCTGGGGTGGACAACTGGGTAGCTCCCTACGCACCCCGCACTCTGAACAGCATCTTTTTTTTTTAAGATTTTTTTATTAGAGAGAGAGAGAGAGAGGAGAGAGAGAGAGAGAGAGATTGAGTAGTGTGGGAGAGAAGAAGAGGGAGAGGGACAAGCAGACTCTGCCCTGAGTGTGGAGCACGATGCAGGACTCGATCTCATGACCGTGAGGTCATGACCTGAACTGAAATCAAGAGTTGGACACTTAACCAACTGAGCCACTCAGGTGCGCCCAAACAGCATCATTTTTAAACTTTGAGAGGGTGACCTACACCCAGCAGTACATCATGGAGATTCTAGGACATACATGCACACACTCATATCTACACATACTTTTATGCACTCTCACTTCTTGAACCATGTACAGTGAGCTCTATTATTCTAGTCAACTCTATTGTTTTCTTCTAGAATATGGCACTTAAAAAATAATTGTCACCCACTGAATTGATTTAGTGACCCACAGCCTGAAAATTGGGAGCCACTGAGCTGTAGCCTGGCAGCCAGGACACCACTGCTGCCCACAGATGCCGGGTCCCCATACCTCCCCTCTCCATCCTTGTGTGTCCTCTGCCCACACCCCTCTGGTCACTTTCAGCCAGGCACCTATAAGATGTGCAACAACCTGTTTTTCCTGGTCTTACTCAAGCACACTATGTCATGTAGCCTTCTTGACACCCCAGTGGGGACACAGCTGTGCGACCCCAGCACTCCTTGTCTCCTGTCTCTGGGACTCACTGTGGGGCTTAGCTTGCTTTGCATGCTTTCCTTATTTGCTGGCTATGAGCTCACTGAGCCCATGGCTTGTCCTGCTGCCCTTTGGTTCCTGTGCATCTGGGGCCAGTGTGTGGCATTCAGTGGGCACTGAATCAATGATTCTGGAACTGGATTGAAACAATGATGCCATTGAGTGGAAGGGCCAACCAAAACCTACTTTTCTGGCTGTGCACATCCTCATCCAGGTTCCCATTCATGAGTGTTTGCCAGGCACATGCTGAAGGTTTTCTACAAGAGGCAATGAAATAACCATTATCAGGAACCCAGTATTTAGACATAGAAGTTAAAGACAAATAGAAACACTGGCGCTTCAAATAATGGATTTCTAAGAACTTTTTTTGAGAAGTATGAAAATACGTAAAAATAGATGCTTCGCAAAATAATGATTTTTTTTCATGATTAGTGTTGGCTCTAGTCAATCTTTTAGCAAACTGTATTGTAGAATTTTGTTAGCTCTACAGTAATCCCTTTATCTTACTTTTGATCATATAATGATAGAATGGGTAAAATTTCCCCCATTTGACAGGTGAGGAAACAGGCCCAGGAAGTCAGATGACTGACGGTCACACAGAAGCATACTGTCAAAGGCAGGGTGACAACGTGCATTTTCTGATGGCTGGTCAGGAGTTTCCCCACTGCATCATCCCTTCTTGATGTAAGGAAGGTAAGGTAGGTAGCAGGAGGGAGACTGATGTTCTCTATGCTCATAATCGTCAATACAACTTGTCTTCAATATGAAATTCTTCTGATTATTTCTTGTTTCAAGCTTTTATTTCTTCCTTGAAAAAAAGCTATGAGTAGAGTGCTGTTCCATCTCTCATTTGAAGATATTAGTATCCTCAGGCTGGTGTTGTGCATACACTATTGCTGTCTGGACTGGACTGGTTGCATTGTACAATAAAAAGTCATACTGAGGGCACTTGGGTGGCGCAGTTGGTCAGGCATCCCACTCATGATTCCAGCTTACATCTTGATCTCAGGGTCATGAGTTAGGCTCCATGCTGTGGGCATGGAGTTTACTTAAAAAAACAAAAAAAAAGTCATGCTAATCTTCACTGGAGTTCATAGATTTGGCCTTAGATCTTAGCACACCCAAGGAAACACAAACAGGATTCCCAATGAGCACTCTTGGATGGAAAAGGAGTTTTAGCATAATTTCTTTGGCTTGTCCCTTTGAGCACATACCATTTTGATGTGTCATAAGCCATAGTGAAAGTAAAAAACCTTCTAGGTGAGGAACCAGAGAATCCACTTGGTGAAACTTGTGATCATTTAGTTGGGTTAGAATGGAATTGTCACTGATTTTTTTTTCCTCTCATTTTTGACCCTCACCCAGCCTGTGAGAGGGAAAAACAGCCCATTTCTTTGTTTCCTGTACCATGCACCTGCAGCTACTAGCCCCCAGAATTCCTGTGCTGTTGTTCTTTCCCTTAAGGAATAAAAAAGGGTGTAAGACCGGCCTGAGAACTCTGCCTTTATTTGTCACTTTTCTGTGGGGAGATGCATTCCCAATTTCAAATAACGTAGGGGGCTGCGTGTTCACCAAAAAAAGAAAGCTCATCTCTTTGGAGCTGATTAGCTAAGCAGAGCTCATTAGCTTAGCTTAGTTTAGCAAGTATGATCTCATTAGCTAATGTGACACCATAACATATACACTGTCAACCACCAGTGGGGGAGGACGAAAGGCGGCCGAGGGAGGTGGCATGCCCATCGCAGATGTGCAAATCTCCATGGTCCTTAGCTCCTGCCAGCCCAGCACCAACATGCGATGTGCCCGGACAGGTGCCCTGGACAGCCGACACAGAGCAGAGCTCAGCGTGAGAACATTTCCCAGTGTGGCCTGCCTATGAGATCTTTAGAGCATGTCATCTGTAAAAGTCATATTCAGTGAAAGTGCCAAATGGGCATTTTCTAAAAAAAAAAAAAAAAAGTGTATGTCCTCCTGTCCTAATCAGTAAGGCCATTATTCAGTGTTTGTTGCTTTGTGAAGAAGACTCCCCAGAGCTGACAAGCCACAGTGGATATTTATGAGTTGCTTTATTGAGAGTCTCTACCCTGTTTCCCTCAAAAGTGCAACTGTCTGGTCCTCAGTTTTCTCCCCTAAAAATGGGACAATAGTAGCTTCTAGCGGTTTCCTGGCAGCGATCCAAGAAGGGAAGGCACCTGGAGCGTTTAGCACTGTGCTTGGCTCACAGACACCCTCTGGAAGTTGGATCCTTTTCTTTGGTTAGTGAGCTGGCTTTTAAATACACTTTGTATCTTAGCATATTTTAGATTTACAGAAAAGTGGTGCAAATAATATTAAGTAACTTTCTGGTTTGTGTGTTTTTATTTCTGTTCTTCCTCATACGCTCTTTAGCCCTTGATGGATTTACACATCAGGAGTTAAGAGTTAATGAATGAATTACTGTGCGCTACTGACATTTCAGAAAATAAGGTGCACAAGCAAATTAGAAGCAGTGGGTGCAAAACCAATTCTCCCAAGTCAGGCAATGCTGAGCGTTCTTACACATATGCCTTCAGAAGTGGCGGAGTCCAGCCTTGGTAAGGCTGAATCTCCTGTTTTATTTATTTATTTTTCTGGCTCATTAAAAAATAGACTTTAAGTGGTTCAGAAGTGTGAGGTGTCTGAATCTAGGAACGTGTAACAAGGAGAGAGACCTATCTGGGAACATTTTTGCATCATTGCGATCCAGTGTAAAACCTTCCCCAAGTAGACTCAAAAAATTCTTTTGTGATGTTTTTTTCGGGGGGGAATGTGGAAATTTGATCAGTAAATCGATAGTCTTGATGGTAATAATGATGATGAAGAGGAGGAAAGTACATTGTGTTGTTAATAACCATAATACATACATGTTTGCTCAGGGAACTGAATTTTGACCAATAATTTACTCAAACATAAATGATTATTATTATTTTTATTTTAAGTAAGCTCCACACCCAGCATACAGCCCAGTGCAGGGCTTAAATTCATGACCCCAAGATTAAGACCTGAGCTGAGATCAGG
Source organism: Canis lupus familiaris (assembly GCF_011100685.1). Lineage (NCBI taxonomy): Eukaryota > Metazoa > Chordata > Mammalia > Carnivora > Canidae > Canis > Canis lupus. The sequence goes on from NC_049222.1 coordinate 47,452,302, forward strand.
AGCTGGATGCCTAACCGACTGAGCCACCCAGGTGGCACAATGATTGTTTTTAATAACAGCCTGGCATTGCTTTCACTGAACAAGTTAGCACTGTAGTTCATGATCAGCCTTATAAATGAAACAGTGTACAAGCAAAGACATTTTGCCATGATTCTGTAATAAGTCAGTGTTAAGGAGAGGGGTGCACACTGCTCCATGAAGATGAAGTCTCAGATAGGGTATCAGTTGAGAATTCTGGATAACTGTACCCCAGCTCAACCCCCACTCTGACCACCCCATCTTTTCCTCTTTGCTCCCCCTTCTTTTTTTTTAAGGTTTTATTTATTTATTTTAGAGAGTGAGAGCAAGAGAGATCACAGAGGAAGAGGGAGAAGCAGACTCCCTGCTGAGCAGAGAGCCTGACACAGGGCTCCATCCCAGGACCCCATGATTGTGACCTGAGCTGAAGGCCCACGCTTAACCCACTGAGCCACCCAGGTGCCTCTTTGCTCCCCCTTCTGATTGGGATAATATCATCCTTGGGATCTTTTGTTGAGCTAAGCCTTATCTTTTTGAGATCACACTCTTTTAAATATTAATTCCCAAGGGGAGAGGTAATGCATTAAGTTTGTATCACACCAGCTCCAGAGTGTGCATTAGCTTATCACTTTCTCACAAGGCCTGAGGCTTTAAACAGGAAGCTGTGTTTGGGGATGATGAGGGAAAGTACAGAGACTGAGATCCAGGAAGGAAAGCACTGAGATGCATAGGGAGGAGAAAGAAGCTTGAAGGGATTCCCAGGTCACAGGGACCCATGTGTCTGTTCAGCTTTTCCTGAATCAGTGATGGTTCATAGGTATTGTATAAGTGGGACCATAGTTGTCATGTTGAGTTTATGAAGGTGACAGTCTAGGACATTAATGAATTAATTCATATTCCTTCAGTTGAGTATGATTTCAGAAAAATTTCCTCCAAGAATTACATGGAATTTGGCTTGCTGAGTTAGGAGAGGGCATATTTCCAGACTCAAGGAATATCTCTTCAATCCAGGGTTTCCCCAGCAAAGTCCTGAATGCTCCATCACCAACTCATATGGTACCTTTGTGCAAATTTGAGAAAGGCATTCTTCCTTCAAGATGGTTTATCTCCAGCTGTCAGATAATTGTAATTATATAACTTTTTATTAAAACAAAGGTATTTCTCTCTGCTGGAAAATTATCAAAATAAAGACATAATTCCATGATGTTTACAATGTAAATAGTGCCCCTTACTTGTAATGCCCTTGCTCAGTGCACAAACTGTGCAACTGAACATGCAGCCCTGCTTCCTATTTCTCTAGTCCTTTTCTCTCCCCTTTTCTCTGGCAATGCTCAGTCCCTACTGAGTTAACTGCCTGAAGTGCAGAAGGGCCTATGCCTGTCTGCAAGTCAGAAAGGGAGGCAGGGAGAAAGGATATAGAGTCCTGCTTGTCAGATATCTGGGTATCAGGCATTAATGTATGCATTGGCTTTTCATTGTAGCAGTGCTGTTCTCAACCTTGGATTAGCAATGCCCTGGATGTATAATAGTATTTCCATAAATGTGATATGTGCTCATTATGGGCCAGGAATTTTGATATCTATCATTAGTCCTTATAATAAGTGGCCCTATAATGTAGGCAGTTTTTGTAGCTCAGGGTGGGTACCTGACAGAACTAGGATGTAAACTCAGACCACAGGGCTGCACAGCTGTCCTCATCCCCTGCGGAACTCAGTGACTCTCCCTTCCCCTCCAGCCAGCTCCGCAAGTCTAGGCTGCTCTGAAGCCCTCCTCTGGCACTGGGGTGCTTTGCCTTCCCCTGTCCTGTATTGCCTGTGTGTACAGACAGCAGTCCAGAGATGATCTCCGGATCAGGAACCTTCCACTTTATCGGCATTATGTGGATAAAGGTCCAACCTTTTTATATTCTTCCTAAGTTTTACTGGCCTTCCTTAAGCCAAAATTGCCTGGACGCCAAGAAACCTCCCAGCAAGACCCCATAAGGAAAGTTAACTCTTCATGTTCTCATTGTGAAACGAAATTCCTCAATAATTGTTTTAGACTGCTCAGACCGAGTCATTTTTCCTCTGAGAAGACATAGTTTCCATCTCAGCCCTAAACTACAAGGAAAGGTGGGCTTCTTTGAGACCGTTAGTGCTTTGGCCACGTGATTATGATGAAATTGGTGTGCCTTCACCCTTGAGCAAAGCAGAACTGGGTACTTCGGTATTCATTTAATTATAGTTTGATGGGACAGGCACTTCTTGTTTGCCTGTCCCTATGTGCATATTTATTTCAGGTTGATTAGGATGACGTGTGAACTGAGAGCTAAATAAACTTTGGTTGGGTGGGCCACCTGGCTAAATAAACTCATCGCTCGAATCTCAGGAATCAAATAATCAGGAAGCAGGTTGTTTTTATGTGAGTCCTCTATGCTCTTGCAAGTACTGTCATGTTGCTAGGAAATATGAAGCTCTTTGTTTGAGAAACGATAAAGGTCAAATGTGGAAATAGGCCCAAGAAGGAGTCAGATGTAGTAATGATGACAAATCTTTAGGAAGTCGTATTGTTGGCTGGATGTGATAGGTGGGGCATATCTCTGTTTTATACATTGGTTGTCGCTAGGATTAGGTTGCTGTGGATAATGGAAACCCCCAAATAACAATGGGTTCATCAAGAGAAGAGTTTGTATTTCTCCCACAGAAAATGTCAGAGGTTGGCAGTGCAGGCTGGCAGAGTGGCCCTCCCTGCTCTTCCTTCCTTATCCCTTAGAGTGTGACTTGTATTCTTGTGATCAAGGTGACAGCCAGAGTGCTGGCTCTTGTATCCAAGTCTAGGCAAAAGGATGAGAAAGAGAAGAAGGGGCCGAAAGGAGGCCCTACCTGCCTCCTTAAGAGCTGTTGCCTGGCATCCCCCTTGTGTCTCCTGTGCCAGGTCATAGTCCTACCTTGCTGCAAAGGCAATTGGGAAATGAGTCTTTGCTTTGTGCTTCTGCGTGACCCGTTAAACCTTCTACTATTACATAAGAGGAAGCAAACAGTTCCTGAGGAGCAGCTAGCACTCTGCCTCTGCATCCCCGGAGAAGTGGGGTGTTGAATCTACCCAGAGGGTGGGGGTGCCGCCATCTGAGGCTGGGCTTGGTGGGACATGGTGGCGACGGGGCTCTGCGGCACCCAGGTGACAGCTCATCAGGGACTGGGTTCTGGGAGCTCTGATTGGACCTGCCTTCCAGAGGCGAGAGGCAGCAGGTCATCCCACATGGGGGCTCATGCAGCCAGCGCTGCTCCCTCCGGCTCCTTCCTATAGAAAGCAGGGCAGGTTGTGTCCTCTGAGGCAGCCTGCTCTCTTCTGGGGAGGCGTTGGGCATGGAGCAAATGTGTCCCTCAGTAGATACTTCGTGGGCACCAGAGGGTCCAACACTTGAGGACCGTGGGGCAAAGAATCCTGCACACTACTGCCCGCATGTGGCTCCTGGGCAGGGGGGTTGCAACTCCACAGGGCAGCAAACTGGACGTGTGAATGTATTGCCTGTGTGTTTTCCTTCTTGCGTCCCTTTTCTTCACCTTGACCCTGGTGCCACGAGGGTTGCCCTGGGGCTTTCCCAGGGCAGATATCCTAGGAGGCATTCGAGTGCCTGTTGAAAGTCAGGGCTCCCCAAGCACATCTCAGAGCCTAGGAGCCTGCTCCTACTCACTTGCCCACCAGCATCTGGCCTCCTGCTCTTCATTTCTATGTGGGGATACTCCAGGTCCCAAAAGGCAGCCAACCTGCAACCACGAAATGTATGGTACTTACTCTCTAATCACCCCCCATGGAAGGTGGGGGAGACAAGCAGGGATAGAATGCGCCCCAACATTTTAGTGCCGTTGGGGCAGAGGGGATGCTTGTCTGGTGAAATTGGCTGGATTTGTTGTGGTGTGTTTTGCTTGAAAAAATTCTGAATAAAAAGATAAGATTTTATGTATAAAAGCTTGCAGCTCTTCAAGCCAGAAATAATTTTGAAAAATAAAACAAACAACTCATCACAAACTCCGTTATCGGGGCCCTGAGGAAGAACAGGCTCTTACGTCACAGCTAATGCAAGCTGATGAGCAAGAGTTGACGTTGGGCTCATCCGGCTCTTCTGGAAGCCCTGAGGGATTTTGCAGATGAAGCAAGTGGTGGCTGTACTGTTTCCTGCTTTTAGGTATTTGAATCTGTCTTTAACACTGCAGTCATCCATCCACTGGGAGAAAGGGCCCAGGCCAGTGGCCTGCCCACCACAGTCGATAAAGATTCCCTGGGAAGCTTTTTAATATTTTAATATTTGGGGTCCCACTTTAGATGTGGTGAATCAGAATTCCAGGCTTGGTTTGGGTGATTGGAGGGTGGTAAAGCTCAGAAGATTCTATTTATTAAAAGCTAGCAAAAGAGGAAAAGAAACCAATATCCAAAGGTTATATATTGTATGATGCCATTTAATACGTGGGATTCTTAAAATGCCAACATTAAAAAGCTAGAGACCAGATACCTGGTTCCCAGGGGTTAGGGCAGTACCAGTTCCTTCGTGCTGCTGGGACAGTTCTGTATCTTGGTTAATCTGTATATGTGATATAATATCATAAAATTATACACAAGGTACATCAAATAAAGGAATGCATGGAAAAAATGGGGCAGTGTGAGTAAGGCCTGTAGTTTAGTTCATTGCAATGTGCCAACCGACTTCTTTTAGCTTTGTGTGGTGTCAGCTATTGGGGCAAGTTGAGTGATGGGTGCATTCTTACATAGAAAGATCTGTGCAAAGAAGATTAAGGTTAGAAAATAAAAAAAGGAAAGATGAGAGAAGTAAAAAGGTTGAATACTCTCTGCATTATTTTTACTTTGTTTTTAGTCCATAACTATTTCAAAATACAAAGTTAAGAAGAACTTTCCAGGGGCAGGGGTACCTGGGTGGCTCAGTGGTTGAACATCTGCCTTCGGCTCAGGTCATGATCTGAAGGTCCTGGGATCGAATCCCGCATCAGGCTCCCCACAGAGAGCTTGTTTCTCCCTCTGCCTATATCTCTGCCTCTCTTTCTGTGTCTCTCATGAATAAATAAAATCTTTAAAAAAATAACTTTCTAGGGATACCTGTGTGTCACAGTTGATTAAGCATCCAACTCTTGGTTTTGGCTCAGGTTGTGATCTCAGAGTCCTGAGGTCAAGCCCCATGTGGTCCTCTACACTCAGTGGGGAGTCTGCCTGAGATTCTCTCTCTCCCTCTGCCCCTCCTGCTCATGCTATCTCTCTCTCAAATAAATAAATCTTTAAAAAAGAGAACTTTTGAAGTGCCTCTGATTTACAACTAGTGGTTGAAACTGGTCTTTGCACATGTGTGCAGTTGGTAACTGTTAGGGGCTTGAGTGGAACTGGGCAGGGGCCCAGGAAGGTTAGCCTTGGATCTGAAGTGTGTGGAGCATTTATGAGTGACTGTGTGATGAAGCACACTTTGGAATGGGAATTGTCTCAGCTTGGGGATTCAGGTAGAAATGCCAGTACAGCTGCCAGGACTCTGGTAAACCTGAGAAGGAAGAGCACCACAGCTCATCGGGGGAGGGGAGAGGGTCCAAGGAGATACACAGTTCAGAGTCAGAGCACAACATGTCAAAATCTAGACATAAAGTTCTGTGAATAACCTTAAAAGAGAACACCAGTATGCGTCAAGGCTTGAAAAATAAGATCTATGGGGAAGAAGAAGGGCAAGAGATATAACAGTTTTTAGATATATGTATTTTAGACAGCCAGTGGGGTTGGCTATTTGGGATCATCACCAAAGTGAATGGTGGTTGGCTCCCACTTCTAAATGACAGATTGAAGTGGGACTTGAGGAATACAGCCTTGGGAGGGAAGGTGACAATGAATGAGGGAGAGAGATAAGCCCTTTCAAATGCTGAGAACAGAGCCTGGTATAGAGTGGAGATGCATTAAGTATTTGTAGAAGCAATGGCGACACGGGATCCTAGTGGGAGATTATTCTCCTGGTCAGGTCAAGACTTCATCTTTAGGGGCACCTGGGTGGCTCAGTGGTTGAGCATCTGCCTTTGGCTCAGGAAGTGATCCCAGGGTCCTGGGATTGAGTCCTGCAACAGGCTTCCAGCAGGGAGTTTGCTTTTTCCTCTGCCTGTGTCTCTGCCTCTCTCTGTGTCTCTCATGAATAAATAAAATCTTTAAAAAAAATACTCCATCTTTATGACCTCGCACATGTGGAGGACCTCTCTGAACTACGGAGGTTTTGCTTATGAAATGCCACTAAAGATTGACAGGTATCATATCGAGAAAGCTGATGAACACGCCTCTCCTCCTGTTATTCGGTGTCTTGTGGGTGCCTGCAGGCTCTCTGATTCTGTTTTACCAGTACTCAGTGGTGTGATGTCACTGCCTTCGACAATTTGCCTCAGGAAGGGGAATTTCTTATTTCATGGTTTTAAAATTACCTGAAGCCACAGACAGCATTCTTTCAGAATGATGGTTTTTTTTTCTTTTTTAGGTATCTCTCTTTTAGAGGGTTTTTTTAAGTCAGAAGGCAGCCAAAAATTTCTCACATTCAGACACTTAGTGGGAAGGATGTGTGGGTGCTGAAGAGCTTTCTACACTGCATTTTCTAAAATGTCTTTTTCTGTCTAAAGCATGTCTCCATGGAACCTCAAAACTCTTTTGTACCCACAATTTATTCTTTCTTTTGTCCAGAAATTTTATTCCTATACCCAGGGTTCCACCAGTACCTCATGGGCACTCTTCTTGCCACAGGCTACAGGTTTTCTATTAAATGCCACTGTATTCATTCCTCTCCAGAAAGGCAAGCAAGTGCTGGCAGTGTGGAATGGCCTCACAAAGGTTATCCAATGCATTTCTTTCCACACTTATTTACTATTCATAGAAGTTAATGCATCACTCACATTGCAGTGTCACAAATAGGTTTCACTGTGACTTCCTGCCAGTTACTTGGGAACTTGCCCTAACTCAGTGACTGCCTTGAGAATTTGCTCTGTATTTTATGTAGATGTAGGTGATACTGAGTTTGGGGCATAAAATCTACAAGAGATTCTGGATGTGTTTGTATTTTCGCTTCCTTCAAAAATTACGTATTAATTCATTGATTCATGTATTCTGCAAATATACATTGAGTATCACTACATTAGGTGTTGGAAATTAACTGGCAACCAAAATAGACAAGGTTCCTGCACTCGTGGGGATTATGGTTTGAGGGTTTTGTTAGTTTGGGTCTTTGGGGAAGCAGAGGCAAAGGAATCAGATGTGCAAGGATTTTATTAGGGGAAATGCCCTAAGATGGAAGAAAGTGAGGAAGTTGGAGACTTGGGGAGAGCCTTTAGACAATGCAGGTCCAACCCCCGGTGAAGGTGAGAGGGAGAGAAGTTTGTGTAGAAGCATCCCATGTGGTCTAGGGAGGTTTGGTGAAGCTGTTGGGGAGTCCTTGAGTCAAATTTGGAGGACAAAGTCAGAGTGCCTGAGACAAAGTCAGAGGATTGGGTCTGTCTTAGCACTTTTGCTGTGTTCAGTCATTGGCTAGGCCGCCCTCTAGCAGCCATGGCTTCCAGCGTGCACACATATTGAGATGGATCTCCAAGGGGGCTGCTGGGGCTTGCCATGGTCCATTATGCTCCCTGTAGGAGGAAGCGTGGGAAGCACATTCTCCTGTCTGACATAAGAGTGGGGATAGGTGAAAATATTAACCAGAAAATCATATGAGCAACTGTAAAATTAGAGTGACAAAGAACTCTAAGAGAAGCCAAGTATACAGTATTAGGGGAGTATAGTGAGCCTATCTCCTCTGCCTGCGGGGGACAGGCCAGGGCAGAGGAGTGAGGTCTGAGGAGTGGAGAACAATTAAGTAGGCAAATCTGGGGAGGAGGGGAGGCTGTCCTGGTGGCTCTGAAAGAAGGTGGGCATGCAGGCCTTTTACATCGGCAGCAGGCGGCCCTCAGATGGGGGGGTAGAACACAGTCAGAAGTGTGCTTTGGAATGGTGACCTTGGTTTCAGGTTGGGAAGCTGACCAGAGGGGCAGGAGTTCAGGGACAGAATTAGGAGCCTGTTGAGGAAAACCCAGTGGCATATGGACCAGGTGTGGCAGTGGAGATGGTTAAGAAGTGGACAGTGTGAGACACCTTGGAGAAAACAGCTGACTGTGCTTAGACTGGATATCAGGGTGGGGGTGAAGGATGGGAGGGGTCACGGATGACTCCTGGGTTCCTAGTTTGCAGCTGAATAGGGAAGGGGTGGGGGAGGGAGGAGGGAGAGAGAACCAGTGTGAACTTGCTTGGGCTTGTTGAGAAGGAGATGCTTCTTTCTGACTTTGTGGGTTCTCTGTGTATTACAGGTGGGCATTGCATCTAAAGAGGGAGTTTAGATGAAGGAGAGGCTTCCGGGGGGCATGGAGAGGCTGGGAGGAGGAGGACATCACAGATTCTGAGAAGTGGCAGAGAGGGAGGAGGAGGGATTGGAGTGGCTGCTGTCGAGACACATGAAAGAGAGTGTTTTGGGGCAGATGGTAGACAGGTTTGTCATTCAAAAGGACTGTGGAATTTGGTGACATGGAGGCTGTTGGTGATCTTGACTGGAGCTGTTATTGCAGAACAGTGGTGGGGACACCAGATTGGAGTAAGCTGAGCAGGAAGCAACCAACTCTTTAAAAGTTTGGCATGAAGGAAGGAACAGGTCAGCAGCTGGAAGGCAGGTATGAGTAGACACCTAAGTAAATTTGCAAGAATCTGGTTGACTCTAAGAGAAAAGTCAGTTGTTCAGGGTTCCTGAGTAGGCAGGAGGGGTGGCCTTGGAATGGGGGGGTCATTTCTCCACGTGGGCTGTGACTCCACGTGGCCTCTGGGGAAACGAGGGCAAAGGTAAATATGGAATGGTAAATATGGAAGTCCAGAATGTAGCCAACGGTGGTCAATTTTACTTTAAAATTCCCAGTGTTCTCATTTGGCTTCTCTGAATTTTGACCTGGATAGTGATATCATTTCATATTTAGTACCACCGACCCCCTGCATATGAGGAAACTATCCCAGGCTTTTTTGGGACTTCCATAAGTAAACAGTATTTCTCAAAGCATTTAACATCGGTGATAATGTGTTCGACAAAACTAAACTCCATAGCTGGATCTTTAAACACTTTACCAAGGAAGGGAGGACATAAAAAAAAGGAGAAAAAAAGAATGTAGTCAACCATGTCAGATGATTGATCAGAGCAAGAGGCCCATGGGCCATGAGGATGTGAGGATGATTCTACCCAAGCCCTGTTTGTAGACTCTGTGATGTCAGAGAATACTCAGTGTCCATACTGTTCAGTTGGTGGTATTTCTTTCTGAGTTCAAGTGACAGCATTATGAAATTCTTTACCGAATTCTTTCCATTGTTAATGTCCTATTTGGGAAGAACCTGTTCAAGTCTGCATTCCTCTGGTTCAGGTTTGCAGCTTGTTCACAAATCTCTGAACCTCCTGACCGAATCCTGAATTCTTTTCATTCTTCTTATCAGAACCACATGTTTTCTAGATGTTTCGATAACATTCGATTGGCTTCCCATTGCTTCCCAACCAAACTTTTGTTTGGTTCTCTAGTTACAGCAGTAAAATCACTCTTACAGCGGTTCAAGGGCCATCCTTCCAGAGGATAACAGGAGGGTGTTGGCAGAGAAGGTGGGGTGCTGGGCTGGCCCCACCTACTGTCAAGAGAACTATACCAGTAATAGTGTGGACTCATCCAGATCTTCAATTAATATACCATTCAATGAATTACTACTTTTTTAATTTTTAAAAATTTTAACTAAAAATTTTTTTTAAAAAAGATTTTATTTATTCATGAGAGACAAAAAGAGAGAGGCAGAGACACAGGCAGAGGGAGAAGCAGGCTCCCTGGGGGAAGCCCCATGTGAGACTTGATCCCAGGATCCGGGGATCACAACCTGAGCCAAAGGCAGATGCTCAACCACTGAGCCACCCAGGGATTCCATTATTTTTTTTAGTCCTTCAGTGTTCTGGTCTCTGCTAGTCTCTAGATAGCTTTAAGAAATATTAGTAAGTAACGCTGTCGTTATAATTCATTGATACTGTCTTTATTACCAGTTTGTCAAAGAACTTTGCAAAGGATAGGGAAGAATTAAAAAACAATCACTATGCTCAGACGAACTGACAGAGGCAAGAAGAGAAAAGCTTATGAGACAAGAGCTCAGAAATATGATGTCCATTTTTACAAATCCTAAAATGCTTTAGAGTAGATTAAAAGTTGGTGGCACCCTTCTCTGGTGAGGGGAACTCCCATGGGAGCTTTCCCCGTGGTGCAGAGCAGTGCTAGCTTGGGGATGGGATGGTGTAGGCAAATGTAGCTGCTCCTCCTTCTCTTCCTACACAATTACTCTCAGGTTTTTATTCTTCTGTGTTTTCTGAAGTTTCTTGGGTGGACTCCAGAGCTCACCCAGGGCAGTTTTTGTCCATGGATAGCTGTGTGAATATTGATCTTTGTGGAGGACAGATGCTGGGGTCTCCTATGTTACCATTTTGTGACATCACTCTGTATGCATGTGCTTTAAGATGGCATTTTTTTCAAGGCACCTGGGTGGCTCAGTGGTTGGGCGTCTGCTTTTGGCTCAGGGCGTGATCCTGGGGTCCTGGGATTGAGTCCCGCATCCGGCTCCCCACAGGGAGCCTGCTTCTCCCTCTGCCTATGTCTCTGCCTCTCTCATGAATAAATAAGTAAAATCTTTAAAAAAAAAAAGATGTTGTATTTTCATTTGTTTGCTTCAAAATATTATCTATTTAAAAAAAAGTTGGTGGCAGAAAGACTCCAAGGGAGGTACAATTTTCTAACCTGAGAAATTACCAAGACAACATATTCTCTCACTCAGCATTTGTGAGGGGCCAGGCTGGTAGGCAGTCCCAGCCCCCAGGGAGCCTGCATCTGTGTGCCACAAAGCTGTGGGTGCAAGGGCTGAAAATGTCAGGCCCTACCAGGGTGAATGACGTTGTGGTTAAAAGGAAGTGCATTTTGCTATTGCAATCACTCTTCCCCTCTTTAACGTTAAAAACAGTCTTGTTTCCTTGGGGGAGGTTTTTTTCTTTCTATATACTTAGGCACATTTTCAGTTTTTCAAAACTGTTTATCTTTCTTGGATCACTCAAAGGTACTGTGAGGAGTCAGGTCAGTGCTTCGTACAGTGAACCTATATAAAGCCTTAAAGTAGGTCACTCTTGTATATCAGTACAGTGCTGCCTGCCTTTTCTGTTATGGAAATCATTGATCCAGAAGGACTCAAGAGGACTTTTAAGGAGTGTTCCTTCTATTTTCAAAGGTCCTATGAGTTAAATAATTTCACTTGGATGGGAGATGGTGTGATAGGAGAGGGGAAGGGTTTGGGGAAGGAACTTTCAAATGAGCTTATATGAGCCTCGTGCACAGTTCTTGGACTATTGCTAGGGAAGCAGTTCTTGCCTGCCAGGATTTTGACTAGAAAACCAAGGCATATGATGTGATGAGCATTGGGTGTTATACGCAACTGATCCATTATTGAACACTACATCTGAAACTGATGATGTACTATATATGTTGGCTAATTGAATTTAAATTTAAAAAGTGCAGAGACTAAGAAAAAAATAAAACCAATGAAAGAAAAACTAAAACCTGTTCTGAGCTACATGCAAAGTGGGGTGTGCCATCTAGCGAACTTGCAGCAGGTCATTTGCTTGTGGCCAGGACCATTTGTTTAAGGATCTTCAGACAGAAGTACATATTTCTGGCCACAGTGAGATGGTGGAGTCCAGCTATACCAGGTGACAGGACTATTCAGATTGATTTATTCATTGAGCATCTATTATTATCATAATTATGACTTTTACTACCACTGTCTCCACTGGGACTAACTGGAAACAATGTATGGTTACCTCCATTTGGTAAATGAGAACACCCTGGATCACAGGCACACAGGAGCTCATCCAAAGTTTCTTGGGCTTGTGAGGGGCAGTATCAGGAATCCCATTATAGATTCTTCTCTCTCCAAAATGCCACACTTGTGATGCCAGGTTCCAGGGAACAAAACAAGTGCTGGCTCCCAGTGGACCAGTGTGAGGGTAGCAGAGGTGGATGGAAATGCAGACAGATGAACAATGCAGTGAGAACTGTAGAGAGCTGAAATAAGGATGAGCTGGCAAATGGTAGAGGTGGTCTCCAAGGAGGAGGTGACACGCAAGGGAAGGTATGGAGTCAAACTTTGGAAACTGGGGTATAGTGTCAAAGGAAATGAGAGAGTCTCCTGATCCAAGAGGCTGATGAGGAAGCCTTAGTCAGGAAAGTCCCCTACCAAGTGGAGACCACAGCCTCCCAAAAGTGTGCTTTTGGGAGTGTGCATTTCTGGAATGTTATTCCACATTGAGATAGGACTACTTTTTCTGGTAGTGAGTTGAACCACTGGTCTTTCTTTTCAAAGATGACACTGAAACATGATTCAAAATTGGTATCTGTGCTGAGTGAATCTAGTTATAAATGCCCCAGATATAAGCTGGGTTCCCAAAGTAAGTCTGGAAAGATAAATAAAACTGGATTTTCTTAAAGTTATTCTTAAAGTATTGTAGGCAACTCTGGTTTCATGGAGGCTCACAGAAGTGTGGATCATAGGAATAAGTTGTATTTGGTTTTGTACCTAAGTATGCATTTGAACCATCTCTTTTAAGTTTATTTTGCTCAGAGTTTATGACAATGGAATTTGTAGTTCTCTAATTCATACTGACAGCTGGTAGCTAGGAAGATGATAAGGTTTGAGAGGAAATGGAGCAAGAGGGCTAAAGAGCTAACATTTTTCTGTGGCTAACCCTCCAATCATATGTAAGGCTGATTTGAATGAATTTCTAGGCAGTAATGTCTTTATATGTATATTTTCCATTTGAATTTCTGTGAATTGTCTGAGGTTTTTGCTTTTTTTTTTTTTTAAGATTTTATTTATTTATTCATGAGAGACACAGAGAGAGGCAGAGACACAGGCAGAGAGGAAGCAGGCTCCATGCAGGGAGCCCAACGTGGGACTCGATCCAGGGACTCCAGGATCAGGCCCTGGGCTGAAGGTGGCGCTAAACTGCTGAGCCACCCGGGCTGCCCTGTTTTTGCTCTTTTTAAAAGAATCTTTCAACTTGATTTCAAAAATTATAAGAGTAATTCATGCGGTGCTAAAAATTCAAACAGTACAGAGGCTATTAAGTGAAAACTGGCTCACCTGCTGTTTGCCGCTCTGCCAGCAGTTGTAACCATGACCAGTACCATAGTGTCTTCCAGCAACCTCTATGTAAGCGAGTGTATGGGTGTATCTATAGAAAAGTATGTGTGTGTATATATTATGCAGATGAGATCATGCCATGTATACTGTACCTTGTTTTTGTCAACTAATCATATACCTTTGGTACTTAATGTATTACCACATACAGAGAACCTCTCTCTTTTTAGGGGCTGCGTAGTGTTCCATAGTGTGAGTGGGCCATGATTTATTCAGCCAGGATGAACTTTTTGGCTTCTAGGTTTTAGCTACTATTAACTAGGCAGCAGTAAACATTCTTGTACATACATGTTGACACAAATGTGTGACTTTATCTGTAGGGCTGTATCAGATGACTTCAGCTGCAAGTTACAGAAAACGAAGACTTGCATAGCTTATATGACAAAGGCATTATCTCTACAGGAGAAGCCCAAGGTCAGGCAGGCTCCAGGATGTGCTGGCTTATGAACTCACTGAGGTCTCGAGACCACAGGCCCTTTCCTCCCTTGGACTCACTCTCCGTGTGGTCCCAGACTGGCTGCCCTGATTCCCAGACCTGATGGGCACATCAGACCTGATGACATCCAGAGGAAGAGGGAGACCATTCCTTTCAGCATGTCCTTCCCAGAAGATGCCCCAGCCTGTCACATTACCCATTCTGAAACCACTCATGGACCAGTGGCAGAATGTATATGGAGAGGTCAAGTTTCATACTTGCTAAAAGGATAAAGTCCCACAAATGGGGTTACTGGGTCAGCAGTTTTAAAGCTAAACTTTAAAATTGGCAGTTTATTCCCAGATCGCCTTCTGGGGATGTAGCACCAGTTTATACTGCTGTAGGCATGAATGGGAAAGAAGGAGCATCCAGCGATTGTTCTGGAAGTGATTTGGAGACCGACTGTGTTGTACTTTGCTTTTTGGGCCGGGTTTATGAAGCGTGGCACAGGTGTGCGTGTGCTTGTTTAGAAACGATGACTGAGGCAGTGGGGAATAAGGTAGGTTTAAAAAAATGTGGGACTTGCCCCCGTGGGTGGGCAAGACTTACTCATATTTTGAGGGCAGAATGAGGCTTTTAAATGATTAAATTACATCATGACTTTGAGTGTGCCTTTTTCACTCCGCAGTGAAAAACAAGAGAACTGGGTCCTGCTTTCCCCCACCTACCCCACCTTCCAGCCTAGAACCGTTTAGTGTTCCAGAAACATTTTAGTGAGTGCATGTATTGCCAAAATTCTTCAGAGAGATGTTTCCAAGTAATTTAGCAGAGACACCCCACATGTATCGTCCAAGATGAAAGTTCTAGGGGAGGCCTTCAGTGATCAGATTATTTCCGTGGACTATTGAGGAATTTGAGTAGTTGAATTAGAAGATGCTAGAATGTCATACACAGTGTAGTCCTCGTGCTAAATTTAAAGTGTTCTCATGAGTATGAAGACCATTTTGTGGTTCAGGAGGCTTGGAACAGGGCTGGAAATTCAACTATATCTCTGCTTAGGGGCTGAGGGCTCCCCAGGTGGGTAAAAATAAAGGGCTTTGTTTTTCTGGTTCCTTCCTTCTGGAAAATCCTCTGATCTTTGGTCTCATTGATAATGTGGTACTTTTGTTACAACTGGTCAACTGACCAACCTATCCTGATAAATTATTTTTAACTAAAGTCTGTAGTGTATATTAGGGCTCACCCTTTGTGGTGTACAGGTCTGTGGGTTGTGATAAATGCATAGTGTCACACACCCACCATTATAGTATCCTCCTGTAGTGATTGCTGCTCTTGTTGTAGAGCCGAGGCTAGAAATTAAGACTTTATACCAACAACTCGAGTCCAAAAGTTAAATCAAGATACAAACAACTGCCTGCTTAGTGAACTGTGAATTATTAGAGTACTGTGTGCTTTGAGAGCCTTGATGGAAAGGTATGAAAAGAATAATAATAAGTAACATTTGGGTATGTGTTTGACATAATTATCTCATCTGAGAATTCATTTAGCATTCATTGAGCTCCTTGTAGGTTTCAGGGGCCTCATAAAGCACCTTGTGGGGGCTGGTAATTTATTTCCACTGTGAAGGTAAGGAAATTGATGAGAACCAGGAATACCTTGAACCCATGCGTCTGGTTCGGTACAGAGCCCTTTCCAACGGGTCACACTGCAGCCTTGTAGGAAGAGTGTTTTTCAGGCACGTAGAGACTCCCTTCCGGGTATAGTTCATTCAGCTTTCTTAATTAAAGGGATAACTATAGCATAGTAAGGTGAGATGAGGGTGGAACCCAGATGACTCCATGTTGTGAAGATAAATGACATCAGTCCAGTGTTACCAGCAGAGACAATGCAAACTTTTTTCTCTGCCTGATGTTTCCCATACCTGTTCTATGAATATTCCAGACTTTTAAAGACTCCATCTTGATTTCTGGATTCTGTGCCTACATCCCACCCATCCCAAATCTAAATGAATTAGAGGGGATCAGTTTATCCTTGTGATAAATGATAAACTCATTTATCATCTGCTGCAGTGTTACCCAGAGAGGCAGTTAGCTTGGATCATGTGGTGGGAAGATGATTAATGGAAGGTTACTAGACATTTTTTTAAAGATTTAATTAATTAATTAATTTAGAGCACGTGAGCAGGAAGAGGGGCAGAGGGAGAAAGAGAGAGAATCTCAAGCAGACTCTGCACTGAGCTTGGGGCCTGATGCAGGGCTTAATCTTATGACCATGAGACCATGACCTAAGCCGAAATCAAGAGTTGGATGCTTAACTGACTGAGCCACTCCGGCGCCCTGACGATTACCAGTGTTAATAAAAGCCAAGTTAACTGAAAATGTCTCACGAGTCATTCATGTTTGGGTATACTATAAATTCCATTTCATTTCATGATTTTTAAAGATATCTTAGGTTTTTAGGGCACTCCCCTTCCTCTCCATTGTCAGAACAGGCAGGGTAAGCTCTTCTCATAATAACCAGGAGCAGGAAAAGAGTATGTGTAAGGCATTTGCATAGACTTACTCTATGTTATTTTGTATTTTTATTGTGAACCTTTTTATTCTGTGTTTTGCAAATTTCCTTGCAAAACAGAGTAGCTCTTGGGGCGCTTGGGTGGCTCAGTAGTTGAGCATCTGCCTTCGACTCAGGTCGTGATCCTGGGGTCCTGGGATAGAGGCCTGCATCAGGCTCCTGTCTGCTTCTTCCTCTACCTATGTCTCTGCCTCTCTCTCTCTTTCTTTGTCTCTCAAGAATAAACAAAATCTTTAAAAAACAAACAAACAAGTGGGTCGCTTTGGCAGCACATATACTAAAAAACAAACAAACAAACAAACAAACAAACAACAACCAGTGTAACTTTTTTCAAATATGACTACCCTGTGGCCTTATGTATGCAGGAGCCCAGATCTGTGTAGTTATAGGAAAAACAGCCTAAATGTGTGTACCTTATTTACTTCCCCTCTTTTAATAAAGCAGTTAATACACTATTTTGTATGCATTCTACTTTTCAGTTGATAAGGAAAATGTTTTCCAAGGCCAAACAACTAGACTGTGAGATTATATGTTTGTCGGGAGACACACATACCTTCCCTCAAGGCAGCTGGTACTTGAATGGGTAGAATTTATTGCAATTGACATTCCTTAGTCTAATAAGGTCCTGAATATGGCATTGACCTTGAATTCTACTGACTTTTCCTGTGACTTTACGCCTTAATTTTTCTATTTAAAAACAGGTTAAATAAAGCCCACTGACGAGCATGGATTTTAATGGAGAAACTAATAGTGATACTTAAGTTTTAGAAGCTTTTCATTTTAAATGTAGGAGGACTTTTGAAATTCTATCTCCTTTTATTGAAAGTTTGTGATAATTTATGTAGGGTCTGGGAAGACCTAGTTTTTTCTTTTTTCCTAGACATTGTAAATGAAACAGGATCAACATGATCCATGGAGAAGTATATGAAATCTTTAAAAGAGCAAACTATTTTCAAACCCCTGAAGCTTGTTTACCCTTTGAAATTGAAAGTAATAAACCTGATAATATTTTTAAAGTCTCACAATTAAAGCTTCATTTTTATTTAATCCAAATTGGTGAGGCTTTACTAAGTATATTGAAGGATTTTCTCGGTATGAATTTTTTTTTTTTTTTTTTTTTTTTTTGCAAATATAACATCTAGATTGGATCAGGATGGGTATTCTGACCTCCAGATGTTTGAAGGCTGATGAGACTTTAAAACATTCACTTGTTACATCTGAGGTTCTTTGACACAAGATAGTGGCAAAGTCTCTTTTGCAAATCAGGAGAAAGCCTCCCAATCTGCACGTTAACTCTAGAGAAATGTAGCTTGTAAGTTGCTGAGCTCATCTAAACTCTTGCTACACTTAATGCCATGTGTGGGATTGTAGGATGGCATCACCCAGGCCCCAACTTCCACCTGCAGATGGAGAATCTGGGCTGAATAAGACCCTCAGGCAGTCTGGTGCAGGGAAAGTTGCAGAGCACTGGTCCAGGCACCTCATTCGTGCTTTGTGTAGACGCTGCAGAAAACACAGCCCGGCAGATACTTCAGCTCAGTTGGGTCTAAACTGGTTCCACCCAAAGCCCTGGCATATTTCACCTGACTTTTAACAGACACATGCCTTGTACTGAGAACACATACACCTCTTTTTCATATCAAACAACCCATTTCACTGAAATCATTTCTCTCTCGAGGTTTGAGAGGCAACCACTGTGGGACATATTTAAACTCACTTTGTTCTGTTTGAAAATATGTATGAAGGAATTCTGAACAGGGGAAAGAGCAAACCTCAGAGGGAAACAACCACTGACAGAATGTCAGGCCACGGAGGTAAGAGGTTTTGTTGATCATTAAGGATTTGTGTATTTGTTAAATAGGGAGACTCAGGGTACTGTGGGGATGTTGTCCAGCCCCAGCTAAGTAAACATTGAGTCTGCTGAGGTCAAACTCAAACATAATCATTGCCCTATTTTTTTTTCTACCACAGTTTTGAATCACAAGGGGGAAAAGAAAGCACTGAGAGGGAAAGAACAAGGGTCAGCAGGCTTTCTGGAGCTGCACCCATTCTGTCCACCAAAGATCTATGCCGAACACCTAATTAACAGAGTCAAAAAGCAAAATTGGTACTTCAGTTTGCTATGAACGAACAGCTGGTTAACAACCTTTCTGGTGGGCCTCACTAAATCTGCTGCCAGACCCCTGGCCCAGAAACACTGCATGCACAGTGATTTTTAGGAAAGAGGATACATTGGCAGGGGGTTTGATTAATTATTAAATATACAAACGTGAAACCAGGAGCCAGCCATCCTTGGAGATCTTTCTCACCTCCCACGCCCAGCTAATTACCATGTCTTATGAATTCCCCCAATAAATATCTCTCAAATATATGCCCATCTCTGCATTCTAGCCCCAGGCCTCAGTCCTAGACCCCAAACCCTGCTCTCTTAGCTCTCAATGGGGACCACTGCACAGTCTGGCCGGTGCCCCTAGCCCCCTCTACTTTCATTCTTCTTCTTTTTTTTTAAAGATTCCATTTATTCATGAAAGAACAGAGAGGCAGAGACATAGGCAGAGAGAGACACAGGCATCCTGCAGGGAGCCTGATGCGGGACTCAATCCCAGGACCCCCGGGATCACGACCTGAGCCAAAGGCAGACGCGCAACCACTGAGCCACCCAGGTACCCCCCACTTTCACTCTTTAATGCATGGCCACACTACAGCCAGAAGGATCTTTTTTACAGGAACTCTAGAATAAGATTTTAAACATCCCATTATTTTTATTGGGATTGCATTTGCATTTATAGATTAATTTAGAAAGAATCAACATCATTATGTTTCTGAACCTTCCTGCCTGTAGACTATTCAAGCTCTTCCTCTGCATCTTGCAGGTTAATTTAAATTCTCTTCCCATGCCTCTTGTCCAAGTCTTGATACATTTATTCTTAAGAATTTCACTCTGTTGTTCCTTTTATAAATGGAGGCCTTTTCTTCTAATACTTCTTCTAACTGGTTATTGTTTCTACACAAGCAAGTTACTGATTTCTACATAGGAATTTGCTCCTACCATCTTAGTGAATTCTTTTATGGTTTGAATAGTTTCTTAGTGGATTCTTTTGGGGGTTTTGGCTATATGAGAATATCATATACAAATAGTGACAGTTTTACTTCTTTTTTCTTTTTCTTTTTTTTTTTTTTTTTTAGAGAGAGAGAGAGAGAGACTGAGAGTGCACCTGGAGGGAGGGGCAGAGAGAGAAGGGGAGAGAATCTCAAGCAGGCGCCATACCTAGCATGGAGCCGGGGTGGGGGTGGGGGGCTCTATCTCATGACCCTGAGATCCTGACCTGAGCTGAAATCAAGAGTCGGACACTTAATTGAGCCACCTAGGTGCCCCTTTACCTCTTTTTTCTGATTTTTAAATCTCTACCTTCTTTCTCTTACTCGAATGTGTTAGCCAGTTCCTCAAAGAACCATAATAGTAGACATATCTTGTTCCTGAGTAGTGCAATGCTTCTAGAATTCCTATTTTAAATGCTGAGTTTTAGGTTTAGTTTGATCTGTTTTAACATGTTAGGGAATTACCCATCATGACTTCATTAATTAGCATTTTTACAGAAGGATCTTTTAAAATTCAGACTTGATTATGTCACTCCCTGCTTCTCATTGCTCTGAAGAAGAAACTCTTCTCTCCTGTGTCCTAAGGTCCTGGGCTGTCTGTCTGGCCCCTGGTCCTCACCAGCCTCAAATGAAGCTGCATTTTGCTTCCTGGCTCCAGCCACACTGGCTGCTAGAGCATGTCAGGCCCCTTCCAAACTTAACATGCTGGACACCAGCACTTTCTCTCTGTTCATCACTCTGCCTCTCACTCCACTCCAAATTTCTTTTCCCTGGACAGCCCCTACTATCTTTCTGAGCTCATCTCAATAGTCACTCTCATGGAAGGCTCCTTGACCCCTTGACCATAGTGGATCCCTGCCTAGTGCCCTGCTTCTTCCTAAAGAGCAAAGTCAGATTGTCAGGTGCCATGGCAGTGAGTCCCAAGTGGCCAGATTAGGGACAGAAGGTCCAAAGGAGGCCATCATACTAGTTCATGGTTAAATGATGAGAGCCAGGCATCAGGTGATGATCCTGGGGTTGGGAAGTAGGGAAGAGATGCAAAAAAATATTGTGGAGGTAAAAGCTCTATGGCTTGACTGCTGAGTGAAGGCAGGGGGTGAGGGATGGGAAAATGACCGCTAGGGGCTCTTCTTGGGTGATTTGATGGTACCATTGACTGAGATGGGGATTCCAGAAAGAAAAGTAGGTTTGAAGGAAAAAGCAATGAGTTTGTTTTGGGACATTCATTTAGCAGAAAACGAAGAGGATGGGAAGCTAGAAACCATGTAACAAGGAGGGAGTGGCAATCTTACAGAGTCCTATCTTACAGAGGTGGAGAGCGAGAAGAGGATTGATATGGGTTCCTGTGTTTGGCAACTTGGGAGTCATTGGTACCTTGAGCAAGAGCATTTTTAGTGGAATTGGGAACATCACTGGAGGAGGGTGATGAATAAAAGCTGGGCGTGAGGGGTAGGAAGTGGTGGCATCCACTATAGACTTCCTGTTTGTGAACAGGGAGGAGGAGGGGGAGGTAGAAAGGCAACTGGGGGAGCTCTTTCCTGATAGCCTTCATCTTCTGGGTGTCATAGAGGCCAAGTAAGAAGAGATGGGAGGGTTGAGAGTTCAAGGTTGAGAACTGTTACTTCATGAAATAGGAACCTGTGTCCAAGGGTGAGGCAGGATTCCTGAGCCTCTGGGACACCATTCATGTTTTAGAGAATCTGCTCCCTGCCCTGTGGTTTTCACCAGCAGAGCATCAGAGCATTGGGCTGGTGTGTTGATGGGGATGGTTGGCTTAGATTCATTCAGGATAGAAGATTTGGCAGGGAAAATGCAGGATCTGGAGGCTGGAAAGCCAGAGAGAATGTCAAGAGATAAACCAGTGATGAACGATAGGGCCCAGGCTGGCTGAGGGAAATGAGACCAGGGGTCCCCAGGCATGGGGAGGACGCATGTTGACGTATTATAGTGAGAACTGCCTTGGATTATACTGCAGAGGTAGCATATCTGCCAGCGTCATTAATCCTGCAGGAGTAAGAATCAGAAATATGACATGAAATCGACCCCCCTTCCATTAGAAGGTGGTAACAATTCTGAATCAGGATTCCATTTATGACTTGGGCCCCTAAGGACACTGCATGGTGGGGCTCTAGGCTTCATCTTTTCTCGGTAATGGCATAAAGGCCTCTGGCCTTGCCAGCTCTTCTGTCATAGGAATCTGCTAGGGGGAGTGGACTGGATTTGCAAAGCAGGGTAGTGTTTTTCTAAACTAGTGATCTGTGAACTGGTATCAGTCTAAAATTAGCCTGTGAAAAGATAAGCTTTAATATGTGTCATTAGGTGGAATGACAAGTAATTGAGGGTGAAATTTCCCATTTTTACAAAAAAGTCTCTGTGCAAATCAGGCACTCCTACGTAAAAGGGTGCTGTGACTGTCTCAGCTGCTCTTTACAGCGTGCCCTCTGCAGCTGATGGCCGTGGCCCCATGGGTGAGCGTGGGAAGTGCAGGCTTGCTGAGGCCTGAGACCAGATCTTCTGCATGTTCACTAGCAACCTTCCCCTATATGTTGGGTGGCCACTGAAGTTAGTCATAGCACATTCTTAGTCACATGGTGTTCTGTGGAAGTGTATCTGCTGCTTCTCCTCACATCAAGTCTCATCTCCTTACTTAGTTCTGCGTGAACAGTTAGAGGTCTCGCTCCCAGCCCTTGCTACTCTTTGTGGCTCTGAGCCCCTTGCAATGATCTCACTTGAGTGACATTTATAGCTATGTACCTGGTTGACAGGAACAGTGACTCATAGTTTTCTGCATTCAGTACCTCTAATTCTTTCCCATCCAGAGGTGATGAGATTGTGTGTGTGTGCTTGGGAGAGGGGTGGGGAGAGGTGGGTGACTGTTATTATCAAAATGACTGGAATCCAAATGTGAGTCTGAGTCATCTCAGCTTGTGTGGATGGTGGTGGGCAGGAGAAAGGAATGGTCTGGGGTTGACTAATGCCTTGAGGAAGTTTCTGAGGATGATCCTCCTTGGATCTGTATGATGAGCATCCAGGTACAGGTATCAAGACTTCCAGCTCCCCATTTTCTAGACTGGGAGATGTAATCTATTACAGTGTCATGAAACAATTTAATAGGCTGCTGGTCAGAATTTAGAATAGAATAGAGAATAGATTACATTTCCTTTGGTAAGGTTAATTATTGTTCTGTAAAATTTCTGTTTCAGTTGTGTATGTGTGTGGGCATTTTAGACTGTGATATAAAAATGCATTTATTGCTATAGGTAATGGTACAAAAGTTTGAAAACCATTGCTCTAGATGGATGGTAAATCTTTAATGAACTCTTTTGGTAAGAATTGAGGACTACTCGTTCTTGTATTTCCTTACCCCTAGCAGTGTGTAGCATAGATATTAGGTGCTTGATAGCTATTTGTGGAAGCCAGGCAGTCAGGAAGGAAGGAAAGAAGGAGGGCAAGAGGGACGGATGGAAGGAAGAAAATGTTGGAAGGATGGAGGAAAGGAAGGAAGAAAGGAGGAAGGGAGGGGAATGGGAGAAAGGAAAAAGGGAGGAGAGAGGGAGGGGGTGAGGACTGGAATAAGGCAGATCTGGAGATTATACTTCATTCCTCAATATTATCCAGGATCCCAGCAAACATTTCTCTCCTCCCCCCCCCCTTTAAAAGATTTTATTTATTTATTCATGAGACACACACACACAGAAAAAGAGAGAGAGAGAGAGAGAGAGAGGCAAAGACACAGGCAGAGCGAGAAGCAGGCTCTCTGCAAGGAGCCTAACATGGAACTTGATCCCGGGACTCCAGGATCACACCCTGGGCCAAAGGCAGGCGCCAAACCTCTGAGCCACCCAGAGATGCCCTCTTCTCCCTTTTCAAAACAGCTTCCTGAATGATCCAGAAAGTGAGTTACCCCTAAGATAGATAGAGGTAACCATCTTCAAACCAAAACCCAAAGATCAGAATAGTAGAGAATCATAATGGGTAAAGGAGAATGTCTGAGAAAATGTTCTTCTTAACAGTTTATGTTATCCCTGCTCAAGAGATCTTTATGGGGTAATATGGTGCATTAGACTTCTGTTGCTGCTGCACCAAATTACTGCAGATTGAGTGGTTTAAAACAGCACAAATTATTATCTTACAGTTCTAGAGGTCAGAAGTCCAAAACGGGTCTTGCTGGGCTAAAATTAAGATGTTGGCAGGCTTCATTACTTCTGGAACTCCTAAAAGAGAATGTTTCTTTGACCTTTCCAGTGTCTAGAGGCTGTCCTTGGCTTGTAGTCCCTTTCTGTATTTTCAGAGCCAGCAACATTAGTCTGAGTTCTTCTCATGCTGCCTTCTCTCTGCTTCTCTCTTCTGGTTTTTTCTTCCACTTTTAAGGACCTTTGAAATTACATGGGGCCCACTGGGTAATCCAGGATAATCTCCCTATTTTAACGTCAGCTGATTAGCAACCTTAATTGCATCTGCAGTCTTCATTCCCCATTGCCATGTAATCTAACAGATTCACAGGTTTTGGGGATTAGGACATGGACATCTTGCAGGGGCCATCATTCTGTCTACCACATATGGTTTATTCTAAGATTGCCAATCATTGGTAGCCCCTGCCAAAGTTTTGGTGTTTGTATAGAGTATAGTTGGACAGGGCGTGTGTGCTGTGACTATCTCATGGATGTGATAAATAGTTTCATTCATACAGAGCTGGGTAGTTGTCCCAGGAGAAAGACTGATCTGACAGCTGGTTTGGCAGGGTTAATTGGACAGCCAGGTTGTGATACGCTCTTGTGTGGTACTTTTGCAGAGCTGTTGTCATGTTGCTGATCTACTTGATGAAGTTGTCTGTAAATAGCAGCTGTCTTCAGCTGGCTCACCTACTCCCATCTACCAGATTATAAATGGAACACAGGGTGAAAAGAGTGTGAGCATGGGTAGTAGTGACTGAGTGCCTGCATCAGGCTCTGTGTAGTATTATTTGAATTTAATCTGCAGAACGGCTGTCCGAGGGAGGTGTCATTACTATTTCTGTTTAAAGATGAAGCAAGCAACACTCGAGGGCAAGCAATTCATCCAATAGATGACTCAGCTGCTGGTCTAAGAGGCAGATCCTGGATCCTAGCCCTGACAGGAACCACGCAGAGGGGGAAGATCAGTGCCGGGCCCCTAGTACTGGACGAGAATCTTTGTTGAGTCAGCTGTCTACAAGGATGGTAGTACCAGAATCCACATCCAGTGTAAGGTCATGGATCAGTGATAGGAAAGAGTGAACAAGCTGCTCTGTGGATGAGAATTCTGCTCATGACCAGGGATTAATGGCCTTGGTATATCTGTTGGGATTAGGGAGCAGGTTTCTATATTATCACTAGTATGAATGATGTTGAAATCTCTTAACTATTAAGGGTATTCAGGGTTGCTTCAGCTCCTAAGGAAATTTAGTCTGAACTGCTGGTCACATAAACTAATAATTTACCTGACACATTCCTTTTGGCTTTTTAAAGAAATGTTGCTTAATTGCCCCCCCATTCCTGGGCTCTTGGAAATGCTCAGCAAGTAATAATCCACTAAAGTAGAGGGCCTCATAAGTTGGCCTCATAAAAAGGCCATGGGAAGGAGCAGCGTTTAGTTGCAGCTGCTTCCTCTTTTTTTTTTTTTTTAAATCATCCAATCCATGATCCTTATTTTACTTTATTTTTTTTTTTAAGATTTTATTTATTTACTTGACAGAGAGAGAACACAAGCAGGGGGAGCAGCAGAGGGAGCGGGAGAAACAGATTCCCTGCTAAGCAGGGAGCCCATCACAGGACTTGATCCCAGGACCCCAGAATCATGACCTGAGCCAAAGGCGGATGCTTTAACTCTGGCACTCTCACTTGCAGCTTCTTAGTTTTTTTTTGGTGAAATTTGCGTAAGATGCAGTGTGAGGCCTCTAATGCTGCATATATTTAATTTTTTAAGTAAGTAGAAAAACATGTCAGACAAACAAAAGAACCTCACCTTTTACTCATCTTAGTATCTCCAGTACTTGACAGAGTAGATGCTCAACAATTGTGTTTAATGAGTAATCACATTATTCAGTCCTTTATTAGTAAGATGTCATTTGAGTAAGAGGCTGTGTGGAACAAAAGAGAATAGGATAGAGTCCTTACTTCAGAGAACTTCCTGTCTAGCAAATGTATTTGCCCAATGCTTTTTTCTAAGGATGTTAGTAGTTGCATAGCAGGTGTAAAGCTTATGGAAGAGTTCCTGAGTTGGCTGAGCTTCACCTGCATTGCTGCAAAAGCTCCTGAGCAATTTATTTTCTTTGTCTGGGAGCCTTCCAATAGGAGGTGGTTTCCTGGATAATTCCCATTATAATTTAATTTAAAATTTGACTTCCTATGAGATAGAATAAAAGGTGTTAAGATTGCATGGAAGCAGACTTGTTTTGTACTAGGTATCTAATTAGAGCTATTTCCACATGATTTTATGAATGGGAAAATGGCTTTCATGCCACTGAAGCCACTGATGTGAGCCAACTGTTTCAACCTATGGTGACTACTCAAATGATACAGAATAATGTAGTAGGAAAAGTAGTTTTTCTGTGCTTCTTGAAGTTGACATTTAAGCATGTGCAATTTTGGGGAACCATTTTTATGTTTTTGGATCCAGATGGTTGTTCCAAAAGGAGCACTGTCCCTGCTGATCAAGTGGGAAGTAAAGAAAAAAGTTTCCTTCTGCATTAAAATCCACTTTGGAGGATAGCCCTACTGTTGCTGTCATGGGGCTGGAGCATCTCACCTCCCAAGATGCAGTGTGTCTGTTTCTAATGAAGATTTTAAATGCCCTGTGGTCATTTTCTTTGAAAACCTTGTCATGTGCCTTGGCAGATGGCAGGTTTGTGTTTGGGCATGAAATCTAGCACACTGCTGGCAAGATCACTTTATTTCTTGAGAGTTATTTGGGTAATAAGAATTTATAATTGAATTAAGTTGGCCCTCATAACTAATAATTTTATGTGGGCACATGGTTGCAAGCTAAATACCCAAAACCGTTATGTGTCTTTCCTGATACTTGAAAGGAGGCTAGTTTTCTTTGAATAATTATCTCTTGGATAATGCTTTTTATTTGCCCAAACGCAGAAACTCATAGATGTTCTCTGAATACAGGAAGAAAAAGTTCAAAAGCCATGACTAAGGCAAGAATCTTTGGGCTCTGAGAGGTTGGCCTGGCTGAGATATTCAGGAACAGCTGTCTAACTACAGACTCTGGGGCAAACCACTTAACCCTCCTTGGAACTGTTTTGTTTTGGTTTTGAGGGTCGGGGATCGGGGAGCGGAGCGGACCAGGTGAGCACCGGTTCTAAAGATTCTCTGCGTGACTGTGCCACTTGGAAGGACAGGCTTTGTTAACAGGAGCTGGACAGAGTGGCTGGCGTGTGCAAATGCGTGTACAGATGCCCCCGCTTGTGATTCAGAGCACAGCTGGTGGCCCTCAGTGACCTTGACAAGTGTCCTTTTTCAGTGGAGATGTTAACAAACTGTGACATGACATGTGCTGTGGAAATGGAGGGTGCTTTGATGTCTTCCAGTTGGCCGGCTTACATCTTTCCTGAGGGAGCACTGGACTTTTGGGCAAAGGAAACAGCAGTGACGAGGGAAAACCAGATCCACTCCTCTGCACACATGCACTCTGTTCCCAGTAATTACATCAGTCTGTGACCGAACCAAGGGGTGCCCGTCATAAATAGCCGTAAGTCCAGGTGATGCCAAGGACAATGCTGTGGCATGTGGTTTTTGACATTGCCAAGAGATAAACCAAAAGATTATAACAAAACAAAACAAAACAAACAAAACAAAACAAACCTGGGCAGCTCAGTCATTGAGTGTCTGCCTTTGGCTCAGGTCCTGGGATCAAGTCCTGCATCGGGCTCCCCATGGGAAGCCTGCCTCGCCCTCTACCTATGTCTCTGCCTCTCTCTGGGTCTCTCATAAATAAATAAAATATTTTTTAAAAATTAAAAAAAAATCAGCTCTGAGATTTCATAGCCTCCAATAACAAAAATAAAATAGGAAAGAGGGCAGCCCCGGTGGCTCAAGAGTTTGGTGCCACCTTCAGCCCGGGCATGATCCTGGAGACCCGGAATCGAGTCTCATGTCGGGCTCCCTGCATGGAGCCTGCTCCTCCCTCAGCCTGTGTCTCTGCCTCTCTCTCTCTCTCTCTCTCTCTCTCTCTCTGTGTGTGTCTCATGAATAAATAAATAAATTCTTAAAAAAAAGGAAAGAAAAGCAGTCTTATAGCTACTATGTAATTAATTGCCAATAATCTAAGAGTAAGGGAAACTCACTTATAAATTATATATTCACATAAAATAGTTCTACTGCATTTTGAGTTCAAGGTCAGGGAGCTCTTCTGATGTTCTGAACAGACTGAGGCCAGGGAGCAGGGAATCAGGGCTGGCCTATTCCTCGCCCCCAGCCGGTGGTGTATCTTACCAGCCCCATCCATGGCTGGAGTGGCCCTTGCACTCTCCTTTCTTACGCTCCCTAAGTCCCTGTGAGAACTTCATGTGATGGAATGATTTCAACTTGGTGGTGACCTCCTACTAGTTCCTCCTGTAATGTTTCCAGGTGCCCTTAAATATTGTATTTGGGTCACTGAAGACACAACTCTATGAATCATTTAGGCCACAGTAATAGCTGCAATCGCATTTTCTTTTACTATCTATCCTCTGGGTGCTTTCAAAATGAATCTTTCACCCAATTATATCTGGTTTATCAAATTGTGGCCAGTGTGGATTGGGCCACGTGAAGACGAGCACTTACCAAGCTTTACCTTGTAAGGAGGAGCCAGGTTAAAGAAGAAAGGTGACTCGGGTATCCTCCCTCATTTGTAGTGTGCACAGGGCGAGCCATTTGCCTAATGAAACTGGGCCTGCCCCATGATGGAGAGAATCCTTGCGTGACATGTTTTTTAATAGCCTTGTCTGGGTTGGCCACCATCTCGGGAGAAGGGACCTGCTCAGGGCTTTCATTCCTGCACTGCCCAGAGAGCCTTTAGAAAATGAGCTTTCCGGGTTTCTCCTATCCTTGCACAGAGACATACTGCAAGCTGTTCGCCTCTCACTGAGCGCAGAGGACAACTACCACCATGCTTGTAGAAGTTCGTGTTCACGCAGGAAGGAATTGCCCTATCAGGTCCTCAGGGGTTACAGATGCTTATCCCACTTAATCATCGTGTCGACCTCAAGATGAGACAGATGGGGAAGCTGAGGCTCTGGGATGTCACCAGGGAGTAATAGGCAGGCCTGGGGTTTGCCTCCATATGCCCCACCTGGGGGGAGCCTGCCTCCTAGTCCAGGGAGATTAGGTAAGCATGTGCATTGGGAAGAAGGCAAGAGTAAGAGGGTACCATGAGGAAAATGCTAGCACATGTGGAGGTGTGGGGAAAGGAGTGGAGGGAAGGTATATTTCAGAAAGTTTTCATGGAGTAGATGACCTGGGGTGAATGTTGAAGAAAGGCTGAGATGTAGACAAATATATACTTTCTTTCTTTTCTTAGAGAGAGTAGGTATGAGTGTCAGGAAGTGAGGGGGAAGAGGTAGGGGGAGAGAGTCCCCAGAGGCTCCATGCTCAGCACGGAGCCTGACACAGGGCTTGATCTCATGACCCTGAGATCATGACTTGAACTGAAATCAAGAGTTGGATGCTTACCTGGCTGTGTTACCCAGGTGCCCCAAATATGTACTTTCTTGACCAATGTCTGTCTCTGGCATAAGACTCTAAGCTGAATAGGGCAGGGGCTTCTCTTTTCCCCCATCTGTTCTTTTTTTCCTTTCTGTCCTGCACCCCAAAGGTCTGGCAGAGTGGTAGAAAGTCTGGCTCACAGTGGATGTGTGCTCAGTGTGTACTGTTTGAATGGACGGTTGGACTAGACGTGGATTGGAGGTATCCGAGGCAGTGAGAATAGCGTGAGTGTGAAGAAGTGGGCCAGGGTCTTGGGTAAGGAGAGGGCAAGGAGAGGGCAAGGAGAGGGCAAGGAGTAGCAGCCAATGAGGCAGGACAGGCAGATGGACGGGCAGTATGGGAGGCCCGTGGATGCCAGGCAAAGGGGCTGGGGTAGAGGCCTGGTGTTAGCTGTGGGGCCTTGGCTAACCTAGTGATTCTGCTCCTCCAGATCTTCCTTGTTTGTAAAATGGAGATGAAAGAAGGTACAACCTTCTGAGATCGTTTGGAAGATTAGTTTAAGACCTGTCAAGTGTTTCGCATTGTCCTGACACACAGTAACGCAAGTGCTGGATGCCACCTAGCTATTACTATTCTTAATGGCCCTCAGGACAGTGTGGCTTTCCTGTGAGGAAGGATGAGATTGGGCTGAGCTCCAGGTAAATTCATCTGGTGGCAGTAGGATGGTTTGGAGTGGAGGCAGAGACTCCCCGGGAGATGCGAGGAGGAGTTAGTGGGTTCCGGAGCTCCCAGGTGAGTAGTTGTGAGGACTTGAGCTGGAGGTCATGGGAAGAAAGTCATGGTGGGCCCAGATGCCAGGCACCTCATGAAGGCTGGGTCTACAGGACTCCGTGACTCACTAAAGGGGAGGGTGAAAGTTTGCATCTGAGCTCCGAAAGGCATAATGATCCAATGATTCATGGAAAGAGGGGAGCCAGGCAGGTTTGCTTTGGAAAGATGATGGGTTCGGTTTGGGTTGTGTTGATTCCATGGTGCCTGTGGAATTTCCAGATGTAGAAGTTCCAGTGAGTTAGGAGACCCCATACTAGAACTCTTGGCGGGGGGCGGGGGGGGGGGCAAGTCAGGCAGGTGAGTCTACAGGGAAATCACCTGCACAAAGCCATCTAGAGGGGGTGCAGAGACGGGGGCTAAGGATGAAGCTCGCAAGGAGGGGCTGGAGTGGCAGGTGGTGGGGATGCGGGAAACAGGTCTTTCCCATAATTGCTGTGGCCTAAAAGAGGGTTGGTGAATCTGGGGCACTGTATCAGGAGTCCCACCAAGTGCCTTTGTGGCAGGGTCATTGACTTCCAGGCACTGGAAGCTTGACGCTGGACAGCACCTTTTCATTTTTAGATGGTAGTGGCGGAGGCAATGCTGGAATCACAAATTAGGTTAATGGATGTATGTCCTTCCTTAAGGAGGCCATGTCCCCTCCAGAGGATACCTAGATTCTCTTTATATAGTGGTGTCGTGAAAATGAACGGCGTGCTCTGTGCTGTGCTTGTGAGCATCCTGGACAGGCTCATCTGTTCTTGCCCCAGTCCTGAATGGGCTTTCTTTAAAGTGAGATTTAGGTTCTTAATCATCTTAAAAGGAAGATGATCAGCCCTCTTCCCGGGAAAATTCCTGCACGTGCCTGTGGACAGCTCTCAGTCCGGTCCGTTCAGGGGTTTATGGATCCCCTGAAGCCCTCGGGTTAAGAATTCTTCCCTTAAAGGCTTAGCCTCAGCACTTTCCTCTTATTAATAAAATGACCTTCTACTTCAAGGTAAAATCCTATTCAAATCTGTATTACTGAAGAAGGCTACTAGGTCTTCTTGGTAACTATATTGTTGATTGCTGTAGGATAATAAATTTGTGTATTTAAAACAGAGAAATGACCCTGTGAATGCTATGATTCATTCTTTCCCATATGAAATTATGGGGTCATATAGGTCATAATTTTGCAGAAGGGAAAGCACAAGTTGATTAAATTTCAAGACGTTCTTGTTTCCATTGGATGGAAAAGTAAAATAAATACATGCAGGTCTGTTTTCTCTTTATTTTATCATTTGTTTGATTTTCTAAATAGGGATTAAGCTAGTTAAAAGTTGTGTGTACCGAACTGTCATTTTTAAAATTGTGGTGAAATGTAATAACAAAATTTACCATTTTAACCATTTTTAGGTGTACAGTTCAGGATCTCGTGACATTAAGGATCTTGTGTAGTTTTAATTCATCCCATTGTGAAAAATTTCTAAATCTTCAAAACAAAATGAGAAAGTTGAAAAGATTGTAAGAAAGTATTTACCTGGAAAGATACAATTCGTGAACTGAATTCTAAGGGGTCACAGACTGGGGCTTCCCACTTAACAATGCTTTATGGAAAGATCTCATAGATTTCAGAAGTAGAATTTGTTTTTTGTTTTTTTTTAAAGACATTGTTAAATTTATTTATTTATTTTTAATTTTATTCATTTATTCATGAGAAACACAGAGAGAGAGGGAGAAAGAGAGAGAGACAGAGAGAGAGAGAATGAGAGAGAGAGGCAGAGGGAGAAGCAGGCTCCATGTAGGACCGACGTGGGACTCGATCCCGGGTGTGCAGGATCACACCCTGGGCTGAAGGCAGTGCTAACCCGCTGAGCCACCCGGGCTGCCCTAGAATTTGTTTTTAATGGAGTGATGATTTTTATTTTGCTAGAGGACTAAGGAAATCTCCAAGGTAGACAAATTAAGAGAATTTTCGAGATCATAAGATTAAAATCTGGATTTTGAGTTGCATTTGTGAAGTATGGAAGATCAATTGAAACTCAAAACAAGTGTCAGGTATAGACAGAGCTCTGCATTTTTCCTTAGCTGAAGTTAACATATTTTCACAGGTATCTACAGTACAACACAATACTAAAATCTCATGTGAATTTGCAAATGTGAGGGTCACCATAGTAACATCTATATTAGCCTTTACATTTAACATTATTGGTAAAATATGCTTATGCCTTTGTAATAAGACTTTCTCAGGGAATAAAAAAGATATTTTTCTTTCTATTATACCACAGGATGTTCCTCCCTTGTCCCAGGCATTGTTTTTGAAATTCAAAAGTCTGGATGTCATATTAGAAGCAGCCAAAATATTAGTGTTGGTGTCAGGAAGTTAGAATACTATTTCCAAAAGCAGTTTGAGCCAAAGCTATGGAATTTATGGATGTACTTGGCTACAGGGGATAGTAGGGAAAGCTTTGGACAAATATATCTTATAAGTAATAAATTCAGGGTATTGTCCAGGCCGTGATGAGTTCCAAGGGCTGAATTCATCCAGAATTGAGCATTCATGCTGAGTTAGCCGCTTCACTGCCTAAAGAATCATATTGCCAAACAAAGAGTCTTTGTGGCAGTGAGTGCGAGGGTCGTTGGGTGACTTTAACACTCAGTCACTTAGGGTTGGGACATTTCCCTGTCCAGAGGAACTATCATTCCCCTCCACCATCTCAGACAGCCATTTACATTGCTTATTTCCTAATAAAATATTTCCATTCTTCATTCTCAAAACATCTGAAGGCCCTTCAGAAACTGACTACAATTGCAGAGGGCTTGGAAATATTTTTGA
Organism: Canis lupus familiaris; assembly: GCF_011100685.1. Classification (NCBI taxonomy): domain Eukaryota; kingdom Metazoa; phylum Chordata; class Mammalia; order Carnivora; family Canidae; genus Canis; species Canis lupus. The sequence goes on from NC_049222.1 coordinate 47,484,949, forward strand.
GAACTTGATGACGATACAGATTTCTGATGATTAGAGGAGGAATGATTTTCGTCCTGGTGGGTATTGATTGATGGCCCTAAATTAGAGCAATACACCATTTATGCACAGGCAGTGAGAGGTGTGTGGGGTCCCAAGATGGGACACTGGGGCTCCAGGAAGAGCTGAGGGTGCCGACTAAGCAAGCATGTTCTAGGGGCATCTCGCAGAGTTTCACCACTCAGAAAGTGCTGCTTGCTAGACTAAGCCTTGTGGAAGCAACAGGAAAAGTGAAAGCAGGAGCCTGTCTTGGTCCTCCCAAGGAGCCGTTTTGAAGACAAGGTATACATGCATGAGCAATAATGACAGTGAACCTCTATGGGATCGAATGGAGCCATGTAAGAAGGGGAGGAGCAGGAATCCACTTGGGGGTCATTAGGTCTTTTTAGAAAGGCAAGAGGAGTAGTAGTTAGGGGCATGAATTTTGCAGACAGGCTGCCTGGGTTCAAATCCCAGCTCTACCACTTAACCAGTTGTATGATGTCAGGTGACCTACTTGCCCTCTCTGTGCCTCAGTTTCCCATATTTAAAATGGAGATGGTGAGGGGTGCCCAGGTGGCTCTGTCAGTTAAGCATCCGACTCTTGGTTTTTGGTTCAGATCATGATCTCATGGGTTGTGAGATAGAGCCCCACGTCTGGCTCTGCGCTCAGCAGGGCGTCAACTTGAAGACTCTCTCCCTCTGCCCCACCTCCCACTAGCTCTCTCTCTCTCTCTCTCTCTCTGTCTCATAAACAAACAAATCTTTAAAAAAATAAGAAATGAAGTGGAGATAATGATAGGACCTGCTTAAGAGTGATGTTGTGGGATTAGGTAATACACGTAAAGTACCTGGCTCACAGTATGTGGTATTATAAATGTTTGCTGTAATTATAGTTATACTGTAACATCATGTTTATCAGGAAATCCTGATCACTTACCTAAGAGCCCCTATTGCTAGGAGTGTGTTTACCTTATTGGACTTCAGAGTTCAGAAGCTTCTTCCAGAGAACCTCTGCAAAGCTTGGCGCCAAGTGGATTGAGGGGCCCCAAGAGACCTGTCACTGAGGGTTCATTCCCCAAACACTGCATTTGCCAAATATGAGTTATTTTGTTCCTTGAGGGTTAGTTTCTTGCACCTCACATTTGCACAGAGGAAGAGCTGCCCAAGCAGGCAGTGTGCATCAGAGTAAGGCAGCTGGTGCTCTCCCTTCCATCTTTCCTGTCCCTCTCCATGGGCCGTGTGATGTGGTGGCTAACTGAGAGTGTAGCTTCTGGAGTTACATTGACTACTAGCTGTGTGACGCAAGGTGAGTCATCTAACTCCGATAAGCTTTCATTTCCTTATCTGTGCAAAGGGGCTGATATGGATATTTGCCTCATGAAATGTGACGATTAAAAAAGATAAGGCTTAAAAAGATGTCACCATTGGGGTAAACAGAGTGAAGTATACATGGGAACTCTCTATACTATTTTTTCAACTTCCTGTGCATCTATAATTATTATTTTTTAAAAAGTGAAAATAAAAGCCTGCAAAGAGCTAGCATTGTTCTTGGCCCACAAATGCTAAGAAATTATGTGGTTCAAATTTATGGGGTATGGAGGCACTCTACAAATATTTTATATGCACAATTGATTTCATTCTCAGGACACCCCTATGAGATAGGTCCTAGGGTTATCCCCATTTTACAGAGAGGGGATCTGAGTCATTTATCCAAAGTTACCCAGTAAGTAAGTACCAGAGTTTATTGGTTTGCTGCAGGGTCCATGCTTTAACCACGGTGCTATGTGCCTCTCCTAGCGAGAGCCCAGGATGGTGAGCTTTTCTGGTGACGATAGAGCCCTCCATCTCAGCGGCTACTGGTTTTAGTTAGTGTAATTCTTGAAGGGGAAGAGAGTCTTCATCCATGTCCTAGAATTTGTGCACGGAAGATGAGTCTGTTTGTACATTTACATATAACACCAAATTTGGCGGATTTATTAATACCCTGAAAGACAGGAACATTGAAAATGATGCATTAGAAACTTCCATCAGAACGGCAGAGGCTTGACAGCGACTGCACACTCTCATGTCCTACGTGAGAAGACTGCCATGGTCATAGACGTATGTGCTTGGGAAGCTCTGGGCATCTCTCTGGATGCTGGGTGCAGGACTCTCATGGTTCCTTGAAACAAGTGGGCTTCGGTGTATTAGTAGCAGCATAACAAGGCCAGACCAGGGAGTTATCTACTCGCTGGCCATTTATCAGACCCTTCTCAGAGCATGGTGTTCACTCTTGCTCTTAAAAAAAGGGAGGTGAAATTGTCTGGGGAAGAGCCATAGCAGTGGCTGGAGGCTGCTGTTCTAAGCCTCGCGGCCGGATGATCATGGGCCTGCTCTTACTCTAGGGGTGTGAGGACTTCTTTTTCAGTTCATGGCTTGAGTTTTCCTTTAAAAGAAAAAAGTTTTTCATTAGATTTGGAGCATCTTCGTGTTGGCAGCACTGCCCCATAAGTTGTAGTTATCTTGAAGTTTGTCCTCAGAAAGAGCCTCCCTGTCTCTCAGGGCTGGTTCTCGGGCTGCTCTATCTGCAGATGTGCACTGTAGTCAGGAGTATCCAGCAGCCTCCATGGTGGTCATCGCTGCCCAGGTCTGAGCGTGATTACTCTCACCGTCTCCGCTTTGTATATGAGGACAGGGGTTCCTGGGTGCACTGCAGGGCTTTCCCCACATCTCCATGTGGCCTTTCTAGTGGTTCAACTCTGGAACACACTCCATTCCCAGCTCCAGAGAGTGATGGCTCTTGGTGATCGATTCCCCTGCACGCACATACCTGTGATGGGACATTTCACCCCCTCTGCTGCTGTCTTGCCCCCAGGCCTGTACCATCATTACCTCCTCATGGGTCTCCCCGCTCCCCCAACCCTCCTCCAACCTTCTTCTCAACACAGTGACGACTGAGCTTTACAAGCAGAAGTCAGGTCATGCCACCGATGGCTGGAAGTCTTGCGTGAGCTTACCTGTATGACCTGCTGCGGTCGGGGGCCCCATCCATCTCCCCTTGCTCATTTACTCCAGTCACCCTGGCTTCCTAGGAGCTCCTCCAGCACCTGGCCACTCTCCCACAATGGCCTGGGCACTTGCTGTTCCCTTTGTGGGGATTTCTTTCCCGCCGATGTACATACGGCTGCCTCATTCCCTCTCTTCCTTCAGGTGTTTAGTCAAATGCCACCTTCGGGTTATGCTCAACTCCTGGACTGCCCTGTCTAAAGCGAAATCCCCCTTCCCTTCTTCTTCTTTTTTTTTTTTTTTAAGATTTATTTGTTTTAGAGAGAGAAATGCGTGAGTGGAGGGAGGGGCAGAAGGAGAGGAAGAGAGGGAAGCAGACTCCCTGCTGAGCACAGACCCTGATGTAGGGCTCAACGTGGGGCTGGATCTCACCATCCTAAGATCATGACCTGAGCTGAGGCCAAGAGTCGAGCACTTAACCAACTGAGCCATCCACGCGCCCTGCCTCCTTTGTTTTAAATCCTTTCTTCTGAATACTATCTAATACATGTTTTACTTTTTAATCTTGCTTATAACTTCTTTCTTTCCATTAAAATGTATGCTTCTTGAGGGCAGAATTTTAAAATGTTTTATTTTCTACTGGAATATTTAGTGTCAAGAATAGGGTCTAGGTAGAGGTGCCTGGGTGGCTCAGTTGGTTAAGCATCTACCTTTAGCTCAGGTCATGATCTAAGGGTCCTGGGATCCAGCCCTGTGTCAGGCTCCCTGCTCAGTGAGGAGTCTGCTTCTCCCTCTCCCTCTGTCCCTCCTCCCTGCTCATACTGTCTCTCAAATAAATAAACAAACAAATAAATAAATAAAATCTTTTTCTAAAAAATAATAGGGTCTAGGTATAATAGATGCTTAATAAATATTTACTGAATGAATGAATGATTAGTAATAATTTAAGTGTAAGTTCTCTGAAGGCAGGGCACACAGTCTGTCCTCAATAAAATATTTGGTACCCCCAAACTGCAAACAGTATGGAGTCTCCTGTTTTGGAAGTTGAGCTGTCTGCAGGGAGAGAAGTGGCTGTGTCACCTGTTGAGGTCTTTTCTGGCTCCAGAGTCTCCCACTATTTCACTGCTAACCCAGAGTGAACCTAACAGTTCCCCAGATTTCTGGCTCTGCCTCTTTTTTTGTATCTCTAACAGTTTCATGTCTGCAAGGAAGTCACTAGTGGAAATTGAAAAGAGGGGCCTAGCTCACCTTTTAGGAGGTGGAGGTCAAGGCAGAGATGGTAAAAATGGATGTAGCATTTGTCTGGCAGGATCAGTTGTGGCTTGAGTCCTTCCAGACCTTGCAAATCCTGCATTCCATCCCAGCAAGTTTCTGATCTTTGAGAAGAGAGCTCCCTGAGCTTCAGGTTATTTCCAGGCAGACACCAAATACTTGCTCCTATTTCCAAAGTTCTGTGAATTTGGTTATTTGTTCTCTGAGGCTGTAGCCTCCACGTGGCTCACTGCGCCTGTAAGTGTTAGATTGGCAGATGTGTTGTGTGGGAGGAAGGAAGGAAAGTTTCCTATGTTAATTTCTCTCTGACAAGCACATGTGCAAATCTAGACACAGACTCTTGTATAAAAAGTAAAGGATAAAAGGAGAAAAAAATCAAGTCTCCATTCTTTAGCATGTGTCTGTGTGTGTGCTATTTCCATACAGGAAAAATCCCCTGTTTCATGGAAACCCATATTCAAAACATGGATAGGCTTCATTTACTTCCTCATATGTAGAATTTGAAAGTAGGCAAAGAAAGTCCTGTAGTATCTCAACTACAGTTGTTTATTAATGCAGAAAACTGGGAGAAGTAAAACTGTTAAATGAAAAATCAGATGAAATAGCTCTCCCTGATGGTCATGGGTACAGAATTAGAAAGACTCAATACTACACATTGAATTCTTGCCCAGTGCCGGGAGTGTCTGAAGTTTTATCTACATTTCTCATTTATTCCTTGGGACAAACTAGTGAGATTATCACTAGACAAACTAGTGATACTCTTACAGATGTGGAAACTGAGGCTTGGAGGGTGTTTGCTCAAGGTCACATAGCCCCTGAGTGGTGGAACCATATGTTTAGAGCTGGCAGTCTGATTTCAGTGGCTGTGTTCTTACTGCACTGAACTGCCTCTCCAGGAGATAGAAGAAAGAGCCCTAGGAGTATAAACAGCTACTCTTGTGGTTAACATCTCTCCGTCTGCCTTCTCAGCCTGCTCTACACACTCTGCTCACCTAAATGCAGATAGTAATAATACCAATGACTTTGGATAAAAATGAAAAGAACCTTAGACTATAGTGAAACTTACATAGTTTACAGGCAACAGAGTGGCCTGACATAGCTCCTGGCATATGGGTGGTGCCTAATAAATCCTTATGGAATGAATTTTTGCAGGAGCAAGGTTTGGTAATGGATGAATACCAGAATGTCTGGATTAAAACTAGAAAGGAACTCATGTATCTTAATTTGATTTAGCATAGGTTGGTCCAAACAATCTGGCAGTGTGCCTGTCTAAAGAATATTTTATTTATTTTTTTTAAAGATTTTATTTATTTATTCATGATAGTCACACACAGAGAGAGAGAGGCAGAGACACAGGCAGAGGGCGAAGCAGGCTCCACACAGGGAGCCCGACATGGGATTCGATCCCGGGTCTCCAGGATCACGCCCTGGGCCAAAGGCAGGCGCTAAACCGCTGCGCCACCCAGGGATCCCATATTTTAAATCCAAATATACATCAGTTCCCAACAATCATTAAATCCTGATGACCATCCAGTTTTCTGTCATTGAAAATAGCTCAGGCATGTTGAGTTTCACTGTTGGCCACCTGAGCCCTTCCAATGAGCTCCAGTAGGACCACATTTGTGCATGTTCATGGAAGTTGAAGATCAAAATCCACTCGTTCTGCAACTCACATGACTAAGGGCAGGATATTAAGTTTGCTACTGTAACACACAATTCCAAACGTTTAATGGCTTTCAACACAAATGGCTTGCTCATTTAACACAGGTCTGCTCTTGAGGCTCTAGGGCTCTGCATGGGTTTTCCCCGCCTAGGGGCAGCAGTTGTCTGGACATGGCTATTCTCATGGTAGAGGGCAGAAGCAAGATGCCACACTGAACCACAATGTTAAATTTAAAGCTTCTCTAAGGTGTCTCATTTGATCACATTCTTCGGCCAAAGCAAGTTCCATGGCCAGTCTGAACAGTGGAGCCAGAAGTCTGTTGAGGCTACCAGGACACATTGCAGGTCATAGGACAAAAGGCAAGGATGTGTGGTCTTTTTGGGATTAGGCATGGTGGGAGGTGTGAGTCTACCTCTGGAGAAGCTTAGCTCCTCCTAAGGAGGAGATCTGCAGGGGCCCCCTTGGTGGCTCAGTGGTTGAGCGTCTGCCTTTGGCTCAGGTCATGATCCTGGGGTCCTAAAACTGAGTCCTCATAAGGCCCCCTGTGGGGAACCTGCTTCTCCCCCTGCCTATGTCTCTGCCTCTCTTTCTGTGTCTCTCATGAATAAATAAATAAAATCTTAAAAAAAAAAAAAAAAAGGAGGAGTTCTGCAGGGAATGTCACCACCATGGGTCAGGTATTTGATCTTGGTTTGCAAATATGCTCTATGCAACTAAGTTTTCAATTCCTTGTTCTCACTTTCAGTATCTGAACCAATCTTTGGGAACTGCTGTAGGACCCGTAGGAAACAGCAAAGTGGTTGATTTCCAGCCTCTTGTATAAGAAGCTCTGAGAACTATCTTGACTTGAGAAGAGTGACCATGACTTTCAGAGTCTTTGGGCCCATGTTTTTGGATAAATGTGCTCTCACCTGAGGCATCACAGAGAGGTCAGACAGAGCCTGGGTAAAGGGAGGTGGCAGTGGGTTGCCAGCAGTCTCTCAGTGGGTACTTGCCTGGAGGGTGGTGGGTGGCTGCAGAGCAGAGATCATGGCTGTGACAGGATCTCTGTGTCACAGTCATGGTACTGGAGTTCATCAGGTCACTGGTAGCCACAGGATTAAATAGGGTGGGAAGTGAACACATCCTGGAAATCACAGCTCTGGTGCGCGGATCTTGGATGCATATTGCCGGGGCGGGTGGGGGGGGAAATAAAGCTATAAGGCACACTTCAGATAAATTTTTAAAGATACTTGGAGCCACCTTCTTATTTAAAAAATATGTTAATAGCATCATTTATTCAACAGATACCAGATTCACAATGTTTAAAATTCAAAAGGAACAAAAAACTTTTCAGCAAAGTCTCCCTTCTAACCCTGTCTCACAACTTCCTTTAGTATTAGTTTCTTGTGTGTCTGTCCTTTCACAGACCATTCATGCATAGCATAAGATATATCCTTTGTTGCCGGAAAACTTGCATTAGAAATTAATTGTGAAAAAAAAAAAAAAAAAATAAAAAAAAAAGAAATTAATTGTGCTGGGGGTGCCTGGGTGGCTCAGTTGGTTAAGCATCTGACTCTTGGTTTGGACTCAGGTCAGGATCTCAGGGTCTTGAATCTGGCCCCAATTTGGGCTCCCACTGGGTGTGGAGCCTGGTTAAGATCCTTTCTCTCCCTCTCCCTCTGCTCCTCCCTTCTCCCACGTCTTAAAAAAAAAAAAAAGTTAATTGTACTACAAACTTTATTGGGAATCTTCCAGTAGGTGTTACATCTGAATATTGTTTGTTTCTCAGTACAAAGATTTTATTACTCAGTATACTATAGGAAATGTATTTTGTGTCAATATAAATGTCTTTGCTCACAAGTTGAATAATTTAAGAAGACAAAGCTTATGAAAAGAGTTAGTACAGGTCCAAGTACTGGATATTTTAAAGTTTAGCATTAGCATTACAGTTAACTCATGATACAAATCTTTTCACTTTTTTCTATTGAACTTCCTTTAAATTTCCTTTAAATTTATTTTTAAAAATCATTCTACTGTATTTTTTACTGTATTTTTTTCATCATGACAAGTGCACTCCCTGGTCTCCATATCTTATTTCCCCCATCCCCTCCACCCACCACCCTCTGGTAACCATCAGAGGGAGAGAACAAACGTTCTCTATAGTTAAAAGTCTGTTTCTTGGGACGCTTGAGTAGCTCAGTCTGTTAAGCATCTGATTCTTGATCTTAGCTCAGATCTTGATCTCAGGGTGGTGATTTCAAGCTCCACACTGGACATGGAGCCTACTTGAAAGAAAAAAACCAAGTCTGTTTCTTGGTTTGTCTCTTTTCTTTTTTCCTTTGTTCATTTGTTTTGTTTCTTAAATTCTGCATGTGAATGAGATCATATGGTATTTGCCTTTCTCTGACTGACTGATTTCACTTACCATTATGCTTTCCAGCTCTATCCATGTTATTACAAATGGCAAGATTTCCTTCTTTTTAAGGCTAAATAATATTCCTATGTGTATCCCATATATAAATATATATATGAATATATATGCCAAAATATTGGAATATATATTAGCATATATATTTATATATGGAATACACACACACACACACACACACACTACATCTTCTTTATTCATTCTTTCTATCAGTGGACACTTGTGGCTCTTCGATAGTTTTGCTCTTACAGATAATGCTGCAATAAACATAGGGGTGCATGTATCCTTTTGAATTAGTGTTTTATATTTTTGGGTAAGTATCCAGTAGTGTGATTTCTGGATCATAGGGTACTTCTATCTTTAATTTTTTGAGGACCCGCCAGACTGTTTTTCCAGAGTGACTGCATTTTGCATTTCCACCAATAGTGCAGGAGGGTTCCTTTTTCTCCTCATCTTCACAAACACTTGTTTCTTCAGAATGCAATTCTTTTATCCTCATGGTGCTTCAGCTTTATTAACTGTACAATCAATATATTGATGCTTATTATCCAGCCTTAGAATAGTAGAAGCCATGCTCTGTTGAAGGTACATATAATATTCAGAAAGTTCTCTGAAAACTTCTGCATTGACTGTTATTACAGAATTAGTTGATAGAAGAAAGAGTAGATCAGTGGCTGAATCCAAGAGCCTTCTCTCCCTGGTTTTCAAAACCCCTCATAGTGTTCTAAGCCCCTTTCTCTGAGTATGCCTGTTTGTCAGTGGCAAAGTAAATATTATTTCCATTAACCAAAGAGAAAAAAAATGTTTGCAATACATCATTTCCCTGGCAGCTTGCCCAGGGCTCTTTTTTCCTGAAGCAGAAAGCGTCCCTGGTGGGCACTGAACAATATGCTTGTACTGCCTGCAGAGGCAGCTGGTTGCCCAAGCCCGAAGCCCTGGTCAGATGGCTCCCGAAGATTCATGTCCTCCTCTCTTTCTGCCTTTTACGCATCAGGTGTGCTCTTGGAGGCATCTTTTGCTACAGGGCAGTGCTCCTGGTGTTTTTTTTTTTTTTAAAGCAATAATTCTAAGACTTTTTCAGGGAGGATTTATCCAGAACTTGATCAAAGAGCATCATTGGGCAAAAGGGAAGTAGTCATTTCCTCTGTTACTAGTTTGAAGCCAACTTAGGTAAGGCTATCCATGGGTCACTTGGGTTAGGGGCTCCCTGCCAGAAAGAAGGGGGAGCACGGTGGCAGTGTCTGGGTGATCCCATCCCTAACCCCGCTGCCTCCACTCTGCTCCAGGCCCTTGTGCCTCAACCTTGGCATTCGTCTGAAGAAGAGGAAAGACGCCAGAATATGGACTTTTGATAAGACCAAAACACCAGCCAGAGAACCACCAAAACTGTTCTTCGCTGACCCAGAGTGGCCACTGTCCATGATGGTAAAGCCCACCAATGTGTAGGTGGTTAGCACACATCCAGCTCTAACATGAACAATTGAGAAACTTTTCCAGCAAAACAAGCTAAGATGAATTAGTTGTATGTGAATATCTATGACTCCTATTGGTCTGTTAATGCTTTGGCTAGACTACGAGCATTCAGATCCTGGTTCTGCCTCTTAGCTGAACTTAGCTGTGTGACTTTGGATGGTGCCCTGACCATTCTGGGCCTCAGTTTTCTTCCTCTATAAACTGGAGATGGCTCCCTTTTGGGATCATATTTGAAATTAAATGTTTTAATACAGGCAAGGCTTTTAGAATAATGCCTGAAGTATCATAAGCACTGAATGAATGAGTGAATGAATATTATTATTTAATTATTTTTCTTAGACAGCTAACATTTATAAATGTCTCCTATGTGGCATGCTTTGTGCTGAGTCTTTATATGATATTTCATTTATTTATCACGTGAGCTTTATATTTTAGAAGTCAGGAAAGTGAGGACCATGTACTTGTTTGAAGTCAGTTAATCAGTGACAGAGTAAAAGTTTTAACTTTGTCTATCTGGCTCCAAATTCTACACTTCTGAAATATTATAATGGACAGTCTACACATTCACAATGAACCCCACCATGGGTGAGTGTAGCATAGCTCACTGCAGAAACCCTGTTATAGACTTCAAGTTAGACCTTGTGTCACGGCATTTGATATTTGCTTGTGGGTACCAGGAATCGGCTGTTGGTCAAGGAGTTCTGAGAATGGAAAACGCTCTAAGATAACCCTCCAGTAAGATGACAGATTTTTTTCCTTTTTCTAGAAAAGTCAGGGAAGATTTTTCCATCTCAGTTTCAGGAGACATTTCGTGGGCAGTCTTTGATAAAAAGTCATTCACAGGCCATCACTTCCCCATTGAGAGGCTGGGCAGAGGACTCTTCTAGGGTCTTATCAAAGATGAGATCAAAGCAGGTGGAAGAGAGGACGTGGTCAGAGGGGGGTTAGGCAGGATGATAAATGGAATGACCAAGTCTGAAGTGAACATGTGGCCAGAAGTTGGGTTCAACATGGAGGGAACAAGGACTGCAGTGGGGAGAGTGTCCCTGTGGAAGCCAGAATTGGGGGCAGGAACTCTGAGCCTGCTGACAGGAGTGGGAGCTGGGGTGGGGGTCTGGAGTACACTCCCAGTGACTCCTAGAGAAGGGTTTAGCATTACCACCACCACCCCCCACACACCTACAGTTTATATGCATAGTTTGTATATATGTAAAACCATTGAAAATAATAGCTCTGAATTACTGGATATAAATCAATATTACCCAAAGGGATAGAAGGATTCTAGGAGTTAATTTTGTCTCCATCTTCTGCCAGCTTCTTGTGGCATTTTTGATTAGACAAGGGCCATCATACTTTATTAAAAATAAACAGAACCAAGTTGAGCTAGAAATAGATGGAACCTCGGTTCATTTGTCCTGCTCCTGTCTTCTTCCTGTTACATCTCCATTTCATGTGGTTGTCTGGCCAAAACAGTGTCTATTTTTAAAGGAACAGTGGATGCTTTCAGGCTTGGGTGAGAGAGGCCAGCGCTAGTGTGCTGGGGGTGCTAGCACCTCGCATTGGTCCAGCGTCTCCTCTCAGTGAGCCATGTACCTCCTCTGCCATCTTGGGATGGTGAGTGGGCCACAAAGGTTCAGGACTGGGGAGAAGTTCTTCTAACCTTCTGTACTAATTATTTGGGAAATCTATTAGAGTCTGGTCTGAAAGTGAAACATCCTCCTTCTACTTTTTTTCATTCCAGGCCCTTTAATACTGTTGTTTAAAAAAAAAAAAAAAAAAAAAAACACCTATATTTAGATGCAGGAAAAAAAAAAAAACCACAAAAAAACCCACACACACCCAACTGAGGCAAGATGGTTTTAGTTTGGAAAAAGCCTGAGAGAAAGAAGGGTGGTGTGGGGAATGGGGTTTAGGGTAAAGCTAAATGATTCCAAATGCCAAGAGTTGAATCGTTCTAAAACCAAGACATCAAGGTTAATATTCCTTGCACCCCAATTGCTCCAGCACAAGGCCATGTCAGGGGCCAGCGCCTTTCCACCAGCTCAGGCTCTGCTCACAGTGTTGACCCAAAGGAGTGAGTCACTCAGTGGTATGGAGTGCACTGGGGCAGTCGCAGGTTTCAGCAATTCTGTGTTGTTTTAATTTGATCCTACTTCTCTGTTTATAACCTCTTTCCAAAAAGAATTTGAAGTGCCCGTACTTCCCTTTTACTTCCTGCCGTCGGTCTGTATTTGGTGATATTTATTATGTTAGGGACACTTGGCAGCTAGTTCCGGCCTTCCCTGGATCCTAGATAGTCTCTCGTCTAGTCTGTCGTCCTAGTCTCTCTAGTCCACCTAGAGAGTCCAGGTGGACTCCAAATGTCGTCTTTTATTACCTTGTGCACACAGTGTGTTCATGCTCGGCCTTGGGCTTCCCTCTGGCCTCCTTCCAGCCCTCTCCATTCAGCCATACCCACCATTCCTAAAAACCCAGCTCGGGTCCTATCCTATCCCAAATGTTTTCCTTGACCCTTCAGCTGGTCTATATCTCTTCCTTTTAAGACTCTTTGACATATTATCTATCACATAATTAGTAACCTGCTACCTAAGAATTATACGCTGATGTATTTGTGTATGTGTGTATCCGTATATACATATACACATATAGATATATACATTTGTAAATATATGTTGTCTGAATGTAATACTGTTTTATCCGCTGAAGGTATTATTTGTACATTTAGTCTCCAGGGTAGGCAAGAGTTCTGGGCTCTATGGGCCCTTGTTCAGGTCCTTCTGCTGCTGGGTCTCCTTATGGTGCCAAATGGACTCACCTCCCCCTTCTCTTAGACTTTGCTCTGGGTACCTGGGACTCAGAATTCCTTGTCCAAATGATCTATTTTTTTTAAAGATTTTATTTATTTATTCATGAGAGATACAGAGAGAGAGGCAGAGACATAGGCAGAGGGAGAAGCAGTCTCCCTGTGGGGAGCCTGATGTGGGACTTGATCCCAGAATCTGGGGATCACGACCTGAGCCAAAAGCAGCTGCTCAACCACTGAGCCACCCAGGTGCCCCCCTTGTCCAAATGATCTTATACCCACTTATAGAGGACATGCAAGCTCTTCCCTGTGTTTGTGGTGCTGTGCACTCCAGGATTGAGGGGTGGGCTGCAGTGGCTGTTGGGGAAGATTGGAGGGTGACAGTGCTTGACCACAGGCTAAGCTGTTCCTATGCAAGGGCCAGAGAAGGGATAGGGAACTGAGGCAAGGTAGGAAGGCCATCAAGGAAGCCCAGAGCTGAGGGCTGGGTGTGGAATGCCTGGGAGTCCAAGAATCCTAGATAGATCTTGGCCTTCCAGATCCTTCTGGAGTTCATTTGTCAAGAAGGGGGATGTGGTCATGTCTGGCTGACCCAGTCCCTAGAGCATGTGACTCTTGATGTCGGGGGTTGTGAGTTTGAGCCCCATGTTGCGTGTAGAGATTACTTAAAAATAAAACTTTTTTTTTTTTAAAGGAAGGGGGATAAACTCATTTCATTTAAGTTTTTAGCTTGATTTATAATGTTTACATATTTAGGTATAGGGTGAGTGAGTCTCTTTCATACTCTGACCCTCATGCCACAAATGGGGGTTTCTCCCCAGTAAAATAATAAGTTTGTCAGCAGTGTTTAAACAATATTTTATTTGGTATCTTTGTAACTGTGTGATTTCTTTGTAACTGTGATTTCTTAACAGCTGAGTGAAACTTTGTCCTGCCATGAAACTTATCCCTGTACCAAGTGAATCTTTTTCCTGCCTATAAGGTGTGTGGGAGTGGATAAAAGTCACTATATTTATTAAATGACTAAAGTTGAATATATGACCTCATAAATAATCATAAAAAATAATTTTGCTCAATATTCAGTTTATGTAAACAAATGCCATTTTTTCATCTATATTGCAGTCTCCTCTACTTGCACATCTTGATCCTACCCTTCTTCCCTTTGATTGTTAATTGTCCAGAAATCGCTATTAAGTGTACTGAGTGTGTGACCAGGCACAGTGAAAAATGCATGAGGTCCCTGCTGAAATTCTATGCTCGGCACAAAGAGAGAACAAATAAGAAACTTGAATAAAACTCCAGATTTTATGGCTTTAACCATAAGTGCTATGGTAGACTGTTGGTTTCTTGAAGAGAGTACTTTCCTATTTTTAAAAATGAGACCATTTTGGTATTTTAAAATAATAAAAATGGAGGTGCTTTCATTTATAAGTAGCCCTTTTAGTTTTCATAAACCCTTCAAGGCAGACACTATCATCCCTGTTTTATAAAGGAGAAAATAAGATTCAGAGAAGTTTAGTGACTTCCCTAAGGCCACTCAGCTGTAACTCAGAAGGGCCAGGCCAAGAGTGAAAGTCACTGGCTTTCACTGCAGGCCTCTTGGTACACACCTGGCACCTCCCAGGCACCCTGGATGTCGTCAGAGACCATCACAAACATTTGTCAGTTACAGCAAGATAAATTTCCTGTGGAGTGAGATCGGGTTTATAAAGAAATGTGACGCTTCACACCGTGAAAGATTTTGGTTTTTCAAATACAAATTTCCCACCAAATATAGGTTTATCTGAAAGTGAGATTTAAAAAAAGGAATACAGGGTATCCATTGTATATTATATGGGTTTTATTCAATTTCCCTTAAAATCTACTTTAAAATAATCAGATTTTTTTCAGGTATAATTTACAGTAAATAAAATTATCTATTTACGAGTATGGTTGGGTGAGATGGACGGATGTGTTCAGTTGTGAAAACATCTCCAGAGTCATAATAAGGGATTTTTAATATCTCCTGTGCCCCTTTGATATCAGTTTCTTCTCCTGGCTCCTGCCCACCACAGATCTGCTGTCAGGATAGCTGGGCTTCTCCAGGTATTTCATATAAATAGAATTATGCCTTTTGCAGTCTTTGGTGTCTGGCTTCTTTGACTCCTGTGAGGCCCGCTGTTAATTGTTTCTGCTTTTACTCTTTTAGTCCTCGGGGCACATGAACTAGGCTTTACTCTCCTAGTGAAATCAGATGGTGCTCTAATTCCCTCTGACTTACTATTGATGGGAAAATTCACTTAGAGACTCAGGCACCCCCGGCCAAACCGCTGCTCTGAAATTTCTCGCCTGTATATTGGTGGGCTTTGATGTCAGACACTGATGGCTTGAATTGCAGCTTTTCCACCTTCTAACTCTGTGATCTTGAGCAGGTTTCCTTTCTCTGGGCTCCTGTTTGCGCACCTCGGAAGTGGGGGTAATAAGTGGATATCCTTCGTAGGATCATTTGGGCCAAATGAGATTTTACATGGAACATACTTGGTGGTATCTGGCATATCATGAAAATTAATAAGATGATTATTACGATGATTCTTTGGGTATGGCTATTACTTCTGCTTTCTGTCTAATAAGAGGCCTGTGCTGGGGACCCATGAGGTTGGATGAAGAATGTTACTCATTTATGGTATTTCTCAAACCAAATTAATTTGCAGACTTTTCCGCAATAGATCGTGAGCCTTATCTGATGGTACTTTTGAGGCACATGGTAACAACTTTGATAAATATTTATAAATGTTAGCAAATAAATGTATTTGAAGAGGAATAGTTCCAAGTCCACGAAACACACTGAATTCAGAACTAAAGGGAAGTAAATCACCAAATTTTTTCATGAATTCCTGAATCCTCAATATTTTTATATCACGTTTGTGTGGAATATTTTCTTTGCAAACTGGAACTAACCAGCCCTTGAATTTTATTACTTTAAGAGATAAATAAAAAGCCAAACCTGCTTCTAAAAAAATCGTGTCTTTACTGTAAATCTGTTTATGCCTTTTGACAACTGGATTTTAACACCCCTTCTTGAATCTGTAAAGTGGACTCCAGTCAGCTAACACAGGTGTGCAAATGGCAATAACGTAGAAGACAGCCTGTGCTTCCCATAAATACTAACAAGTTGGTTCCCAAGTCGGATTTCCTCAAGGCATGTGTCCATGTACAACATTTACCCTGATTTTAACTTACAATATTATGGATCACTCAAGCAGAAACACGTGAGTGTTTTTCAGTAATAATGATCGTTAACTCTGGGAGAGGCTTTGATGTCAAAAACCTAGTCTTTTGTTTGTGCCCGTTTGCAGAGGCTGGTGGTGTCCTTCTTGACGGGTGAGATTTGACTCCTGTCGGGGTGGAAGGTTGAGATGGAAGGACAGGAATGACTATACCACGCTTATGATTTCCAAAGAAACCAATTAACCTTTGCGATGATCTTGACCTTCATCAGAGCTTACATATGCTAATCCTTGCTGCATCTTCCTTTGATAAATTTAGCACAAATCAATATCAGAAATAATAACAAGTTTTGAGGTATTTGGAGTAGGAGCAAATGGAAGAGCAGTGACCTTGTGCATTTTCCACGTCATGTGTTGTTGTCTGGGACAGAGAGAGGTGAAGTCTATACCTGCCCCTTAGCAATCACAGCAGAGTCATTCCATGCATCCCAGCTATGAGCTTCAAAAGGGCAGCGTAGCCTCAGTTCGTGGCACAGTGCTTGGCACACAGTAGGCCCTCAATTCAATAAACATTTATTTAGTAAATATGTATTCCTTCAACAAACATTTGCTGATAAATGAATACATGGGATGCTGAAATAATAGGTTAACCTACTTCTGGACTACAGTAAAGAGCATAATTTAAGAGAGCATTTAGTTCAGATAAATCAAACTTAATTTTTTAGGGTAAGAGCATTTTATAGAAATTAAAACACAAAAAACACTCCTGTTCAGATTATTTTCTGGAAGCCTGGTTTCTTAAATATTACTTATTGAAGATAGCATGTACTTTTGAGGGGAAACAAACAAACAAAAAAACAATCAAGAGAACAGAAAGTGCCCACTGAGGTCTCAAGGGATGCATGGGGTCCTCGGGGCGTGGGGGATGACAGATCCATGGTCCCGTGAGCTCTGGGGAGTGGTCCAGAAAGTTGGGATGGCCTGCTGGAGATGGCCTGACTTAATGCTGTACTGATACTGGTCCTCAAGTTCTGAGGCTGAGGTCATGGTGCCCCGCCAGCCCCCCCCTCCACCCAAACTTGACCTTGGACTAGACAAATTTCCAGCCTCTGACTTATGTCTTACTGGCATTTCCAAACTCGTGCCACCTGTACTACTAATTTTCTAATGTGCTTAGTATTTTTCTACAAATGGACTCACTTGAAACAGACTTAAGTTTGTCAATGAACCGCTTAAACCATCTGCTTTCTGAGTTACCCTTAGGTAGGCATTGGATTACCCATTTATAGCCTGCAATATATCACTTTTGCTTATAGTACTTTGTCTCCAAGCAGTAAAATTGCTCACGTAGAATTTTTTTTTTTGTGGTGTGTGTGTGTGTGTGTGTGTGTGTGCGTGTGTGCGGTGTATGTTTGTTATGAAATTGTCTAACAATTATGGATTTAAAAAAATATTCATCCTTACTCTAATTTTAAATCCAGCAGGCTCCATGTTCTGCTCAACTCTATAATTTCAGGCTTTGCCTTCAATAGACCTTATGATACCTTAATTTTCTGTACTGCCAAGGAAATTAGGGCTTAAATTTTATAACCTAAATTAAAAAGAAAGATGTTTAACAAATCTCATAAAGATCACTAAGACATGGGGAGTGCTCTTTTTAATCAAGAAACTGGTTGATCCTCTAGAGGAGGGTAATAAGTAAAACATTCTTGTTTTCCCATCCGTCCCCCACTACCTGTTATATTTAGCTCTTTTACATGATAGAAATCTCCTGCCCTACAAAACTTCTGTTCTGAGTTGGATTTATTTAGGAGGACAGTAGATGTTATGGATCTTGGTATCTTCGATTCTCAGGGGCATTTTCTTCAGACAGGAGGTCCAAAGGGATCTCTACTTCTCACGTACGTTCTTTAGATTCAAAAGACATTCTGTGTGTTGATCTTTTATTTTGAAGCTTTATGGAGTCTGAATGACAGGGTATTAATACACAGTAACCCTGACTATCCTAAATTCACTCTTCTCAGATCCCACAGAATAAAGCATTTTTTAAAATATTTTATTTATTCATGAGAGACACACACAGAGAGGCAGAGACATAGGCGGAGGCAGAGGCAGGCTCTCTGGGAAGGCCTGATGTGGGACTCAATCCCAGGACCCCAGGATCATGACCTGAGCCCAAGGCAGATGCTCAGCCACTGAGCTACCCAGGTGCCCCAGAATAAAGGTTTAAATTCTCATGAACTCTTAGCTTTTCCTTTTCTCTCTGCCACTCTACAATGAACCCTCTAAGGGACTTCATTCTAAGGTACATATTTTACACAAACTTGAGAGTTTCATATTTTATTATCTTGTTTTGTACTAAAAAGATTCTCTAATAACTGGGCCCTGGACATTGATTGACCAGCTATCCTGGACTTTAAGTTCATTTATTTATAGGTATTTATTGAACTTTCTTGACTTCACCATAATTCATTCATTCATTCTGTAGATATTTATTGAGCATCCACTGTGTCCTATATGCAGCGGAGGCTGGGTGACTCCAAAGACCAGCTGGGTGACTGGATGGTCCACCTAAACTTGTATTAGATTTCATTCATTCTAAGGCCATTGTTTTTTTGTTTGTTCGTTTTGTTTTTGTTCTTTTTGTTTGTTTGTTTGTTTTGGACCATGCATGACCGTACATATATACTTACTTCTGGTAACAAATGCGTTCCTTTTGATTCTGGCTCTGAAAATAGGCATGCTTATTAGTTAGTAGTTGTCATTCTATTTTTTTTTTTTTTTTTTGGCAGTTGTCATTCTAAACCTTATGCTTATTCCAAAGGCTTTAGGTATGGGCTATATAACTTAGGTTGGGGTTTCTTGGAGAGCAATAGGAAAAATGTCCTTTGCTTAGACAAAACATGTTTATTTTCCTCATAGGATAGGACTGGTATGTCAGTATTGCTCCTCAGAGTCCTCAAGCCCACAGACTCCTTTTTGTCGCTAGCTGTAGGTGGCCTACATTTCCAAGATTACCTAGTAGTCCAAGATGGCTGTTCTGTCTCCAGCCATACCTGTCTTTCAGCCACCCAAAAGGTCAAAGGACAAAGAAATAAGGTTAAAAGATTTGCATCAGGCATTCTCTAAGCACTGTGTACTTATTTTTCTAGCCATGTCCTCAGTCTTTGCTACTCGTGAAGGCATTTTTCTTTTAATATCAAAGAATAATTCTCTGTCATTTCTAAATACTTTATGGTAATGGATCTTGCTCTTTAATTCCAGAAGATCCCTGGCTGTGAAACGTGTTTATAAAAGAAAGGAAAAGTGCAACACAACATTACTGATTTTAAAAATGCTTCTAATTCATCTTCAAAAATGAGCTCACAAAATTAAAAGCAAATAGAGATAAATGCTCCCATTTTTCTTCCGGCACATTAAAAAGCCTCTGAAAGTGGTGATGGTTTTCTCCATATTCACGAAGGAGTATTTGATTGCACCTGCAGGCCAAGCCAGCGCTCTCTCGTTAATGCTGTATTTGATGCTGGCATCACATCTAAAAGCCCCCTAAGCCTCAGTGTAAGCACAGTATTGATTTCAGCCGGACCAGAAGCATCCCTCCATGAGTTTCAGCCTTTGACAGCCCTGGGAATGACGCCGTTGGGTACCTAGGGCAGAGAACAGGCCTGTTTCAGGTGTCATACATTTTAACAATCTTATTTATCTCAAATGAAGAGGACTGGCCATGCTGTTTTCCAGCTGCACGTCTGTGGCCTCATGTTTCTCGGGAGGTGCTGCCCGGGCACTTTGAAAGGCTGAGCAGTAGGCTTCCAGCAGTCAGCTGAGCTAAGCATTTACCGCAGTATCATTTCTCTCCCAAGTTCTCGAAGCATTTCCCAGTTTGCGTGGCAGGATACAGGAGGATCACAGGGCTTGCAGTGGCCACTCAATACAGACAGTCCGGATCTTCCTGAAGATGCGCCGTCTACGTGGGCAGTGGAAAGTGTGCCAGAGACACCTAAAGAAGGCAGAGTGATGGATCATCATGTCCTAGGGGAGAAGATTTCTGGGACAAAAAAAAAAAAAAAAAAAAAAGAAGACAAAAGCCAGGGAGGAAAGCCTGTGGGCCTCCAAGTGCTGTACTGGTGTGGAAGGTTCGTGGTGAGCTGGTGCTCCCTCTCGTCCTGCTCTCCTCCCCAACACAGCAGGTAAATCACAAATGAGATCCACACCAGGCTTTTGGTAGACTGAGTGCCCTTAGAAGCTTTTTCTTAAATCCGGAGCTCCAATGATGCTGGCTTCTGTTTGCTTTTGTTTTGTGATCCAGCTCCTGGGACTGCAGTGGAATTGGCGGGGTCGGGCTGCAGGGAGTGTGAGCTCCCGTCTTGCAGACTTGTCGCCACCCTTTTCTGCAGGACTCCAGCCCCGTAGGGACCATTGTCACTTTCTCCACGAGGAACAGAATGGAATCTTTCTTACAGTCAGCGGGGCATACAAGTGGCCCTTGTTAGGAAGAAAATGACTGTGGGACAGAGCGTTTCTCCTCAGAGAAAGCAGTTAGTTTTCCACGGGGAATGAGAGAAACATGTTGGCCCATTGTGGGTGTGAGCAGCGCTCTCCTGGCACTGATCTCAGTGTCAAGTGACATTCTTTGACAGCTGCCACGTACCACCACGCCCTCTTAATCTGACTTGTTGGGGGGACAGAGGAGAATGAACTGTTGGCATCAGAGAGGGAACAGAGGAAATGGGAGTTCTGCTTTTCTTGGCAATGGCTTGGTTTCGTTGGAGTTCGTTGCTGTTTGCAGATTGCTGCCACCATTGTGAGAAGGCATGCCCCCTGCCTGCGGGAGACCAGCTCCCGGCTTCCCTGGACACCTGCTTCCCGGCGACACTGCGCAGGCTCGTGGGCCCAATGCCCAATGGCAGGGTGGGACCAGGGCTCAGCAAAGACCCTTTTAAAAGTGTGGCCCATGAGCCTTTGGATTTTGTAAGCAGTCTCAAGGACCTGAGGATACTCTTGCTGTTTCCAATGGGTTTGCTTTTACACAGGTGCTGGTTTTGCAGTTGGTGGCCCTGGTGGCTGTCTGGCTGCTTATCCCACTGTTGAAGGAGCGGCAGGTGGAGGAGCAGGTCAGGCCGCTCACCTGGGCTCTCCTGCGTCGGGGCCGTGTAACCGCGCATTGGTCCCTATGCAGGGGCAATTTGCACTTTGCAAAGTGGGAAGGACCACAGCTACCTGGTGTACAGTGCCCAGCTGTGACAGGCATGCCATGATGTAGTTTATTTGAGAGCACTTTTGAAACTGTCAAGAATTAAAGGCCAAACCCTGTCATCCCTCCTCTGGGCAATTTGCGCTTCTCCAGAGGACATTAGTCATTTCTTTTACGTTTGGTAGTCTGCCGAGGAAGGGAGCAGTTTCAGATAAGTTTTACAGTTATTTGGACAGTTTGCCTAGCCCTTTGGTTCTGTCCACTTCTACTTTAAATTGCTGTGAAACGTTATCGTTAGTCATCTGTTATACATGCTGGCAAAAGACTGAGCTGTCACAGACACTTCTTTGGTACCTGACTGGTCAGGGGTCAGGACTTGGTGGTGAGGTGTTCATCATGACTCAGTGTGGGGGTCCCAGGGGCTTCATTTGTTTGCCCACAACAAAAAAATGGAGTCCAGAGTCATTCCTGGGGCTCAGAGCAGGAATATTAGTTGATATCATGAAATCTGTTCTGTGGATTGGGTTGCTTGAGGTCATTTGGGAATGATATTTTCTGTAACTAAAATGTGAAATTGGCAATTTGCTCTAAGAATTCTAGAGAACTATCCTATAATGTTTTAAAATGGACATTAATGCCTCCCGTATTCTCCCTTTTGCATCTGCCTTTGTCAGTGAGTAAGAATACATGGAAATTAAGGTATCCCAGTATTGTCTGGAATCTTTGCCAATCATTTAAGTGTTATATTCTTTGCTTTCTTCATAAACCTGAAATTATAGAAATGTGGTTTTCCTGTCAACTCCTGAGAAGTGATATCTGTGTCAGAGGTTATGCCTGGAAATGAGTTGCCCTTGGTGCCAGGATCGCTTTGAGATCTGACCTGTAGGTTCTCTGTAGATTCTTTTTTTGTTGTTGTTGTTGTTAAAGATTTTATGTATTTATTTATTCATGAGAAACAGAAAGGCAAAGACCTAGGCAGAGGAATAGGCAGGCTCCCTGCAGGAAGCCTGATGCAGGACTCAGCCCCAGGACTGTGGGATCACAACCTGAACCAAAGGCAGATGCTCAACCACTGAGCCACCCAGGTGACCCAGATTCTCCATAGATTCCGTGTTCTTGGTTTCAGTTGTTCTGAGAGGTGTCTCATCCAGTGGCCTGGCCCCTCCTGTTCCCTCTCAACTAAATGCAACATTAAGAGACACCTTCACCCCACGCCCCCATGAAGAAGCCTCAACTGCTGTGCTGAGCTTTGAGCTATGGACCTGGGATTGTTTCTGTCCCAGTGACAAAGAAGAACAAGTTTGGACAAATTAAAATACAAGACCAAAGAAACTGACATATGAAACAGTCAATGAGGACATCTGCTTGCGCTGGTTTTGCAGAGGATGAATAAACAGCTGGTGTCTGCTTCCCCCATCCCATTCACTGGGGGCTGTTTCTTCTCTTTCTGCAGTCAGTATATATGAGAGTCAGCTTATTGACATTTATTTATGTTTAAGCCTAGAGGAGTGTTTTTGTGGGGGGATAGGATGAGGGAGGATTATTCAGGGTAATTTTATGTGATTGCTAACAAAAGTCTTCTTTTCCTTTTCATAGTTCCCATGGTGATTTTTTTCATTTGGTGTAGCATTGATCTTGTGGGTTTTAATTAGACTCTAATAGTCCCCTGGGAGCAGGGAGTGTTGTGATTCGTTAGTATCTTCCCTTGTTTAATGTTTGTCAATGGTTAAGACAACAAAAATATGGTACAAAATCTATTCTGTAGATATCTGTTACATTGCTTGATACCATAACAGGAATATAAGGGTGTCATGAAGGGGAAAAATTAATAGTAAATGATTTTGCCTTTTTTTTCTTTTGAAAATGTCAACTCAAAATTCCTTTGGAATCACCTAGTAAAATTATGGTTTTTCAGAATTCACAAAAGGGGATTGACTGTAGTCTATGAACCTTAGCCTAGGGGAAGCTGGGGGCAGCTGGGTTACAATAAGGGGTCAAGAATCCAGTCCTGTCTGTAAACAATAAGTGTATACCCTATGTATATATGTATGCAATCACATTTTTTCAAGGGCACGTAGATCTTGTGACTAATCAAACATAAATTCAACTTAAAATTGTAACTGAATTCATGATAGCCTTCTCTAATTAGTATTTTCTCAATAATTAAAAGGTATAGGGATGCCTTGGTAGCTCAGTGGTTGAGCATCTGCCTTTGGCTCAGGTGGTGATCCCGAGGTCCTGGGATTGAGTCCCGCATCAGGCTCCTCATGGAGAGCCTGCTTCTCCCTCTGCCTATGTATCTGCCTCTCTGTGTCTCTCATGAATAAATAAATAGAATATTTTTAAAAAATAATCAAAAGGTATAAAATACAACTACTACCATATAGGAATGCACATAGTTTTTTAATATTAAAAAATAGTTCCTGTCTTTGACATGGACAGGGACCATTCTTCCTGAACCATTTATCAGAGTAGTGTTGATCCTAGAGAGATATAGGATAAAGGTATTCTTCCAGAGGTCTCTATGAAAGAACTTTCTGGAAAACAAATTGTTGACATTCGTTATAAAGTAGAAAATAGTTCCTATAGGCCCTGCTGATTCTAAATGGGAGCGCTCCAAATTACTGTTTGATGGTGTCACTAGACTTACAAACAGAGTAAGTTAACCTCTCCTTGGCTTCTTTCTAAATCCTCTTCCCTATTGGCCTTTATAATTTCCGTAAATGTTAGGGGATGGGGGTGAATTCCTTACTTCTGTGGTGGTGGCTAGAAATTTGGAAACTTTGTTGGAGAGGCACTGTGGGTTGCAGAACAGGACACCTTCCATTCTGTGACAGTGAAGTTTCAACAAGCTCTTGCTGTGTTTGGGTGCCACTCACTAATGAATGCTACCCATCAGCTGACATGGGAAGGGCTGGGCTTCTGGGGGGAGCTAAAGCAGAGGCACCTGGAGAGAGCCTCAGGGTTGGAATCTCCTGTGTGAGTAAGCCTGAAGAACCTGGTGGGAGAGAAGGTGGCTTATGTTCCTTAGTGGGGTGCGGGGGTAGCTGGGAAAGGAGCACAGTTAATGGACAAAGCCTCCACTTCCTCTGAGTTGATGGGTCCGCACGGAACTGGACTGTCTTCCTGTGTTGGCTTCTCCAAAGATCATTGTTGATACCTACATAGCAATTCTTGAATTCTAATGATGAGGATTTTTGAAGAAGCTTGCTGCTGAGGAATAATAATAAAAAAAAAAAGCTCTCCATTGGCAATGTCATTAGATGTCTTAGACATCATTCATTCCAGTTTCCCACTGCATGCAAGAATCCTTCTATAGAAAAGCTTCCTAGGAGTTTAGAATCAAAGGGTTCTGGTTTGCCTGGAATTAAAGTGCTGGTACTTATTTGCGCACTTGAATTGTATGGAAGCAGAAAATAACAGGCCTAAACAGGGCCTGTGTGTAAACATCCCATTTGTCAGTGAGTGCAGATGTGTTAGGGGAAATGAGGGAGGTAGGGTTGCAAAGAGGATTGGCAGATGTGCACACAGAGGTGTGGGGTGCTTGTGTGTGACTTCTGACGACAGTCCTCTGGTCGTTTCCATGTCTCCCTAGCAGAGATTGGTAACAACAGGAGGTAAGCAAATAATTCCTGGATCTATTTTTTTCCTGTTTGGACAATGAATGCAATGTCCTCAAAAAAGGCTCCTTTTCCTGCCTGCTAGCCATAGTGATTAGCTGAGGAAGAAACAGAGTAATAGCTGGTTTAAAAGGCACATGCAGTTTTCAGTGGAGCATCTGATGTCATTGCTGTGTACTTTCGTTTTTGGAGTCTGAAATAACACACACATTCCAGGGGCCTGGGAAATTCCCAGGTGGCCATTGCCATAAATGTTATCTCATTGAATATTGTTATATTGTGGCAGAGATTCCAGGCTGCTAACCTCGAATGGTTCAAGGGGAAAAGGGGTCTCTATTGCGGAAAGATGCCCTTGAAAGGCAGTCCATCTATGGGCAGAGTCTCCTGTTCCTCTGTGAATATGTTTGATGTACTCTTCCTTCTTATTAAATAATGACTGTTACTAAATGTAGCTTCCAAAGGGACATCAGAATGCAGCTGTGTAGTAAGATGTAGGCTTAGAACAGAACACTGGATTTTGGAACTTTGATTTCCCAAACTTGTATGACCAGGTCATCATCAGCCCAAGCCCCACTGCCCATGTTATCCCAAAGGCAAAGGCATTTGGACTGATAAAAAGCATGCTTCCTAGACACGCCTCCTGGTTCCTACTTATTTCTTTCACAGCAGCTGTATTTTGGGTTTGGGTCTTTAAATTAGAGAGGCCCCCATCCCCGCCCTTACAGACACATCCTCCTCCTGGATATGAAATAAAAGTGTGAGCTTATCACATTTGCAACTTGGGAATGTGAGCACTGTTGGTGGTGCTTATCCAAGGTCTAAGGGCAAGGCAGGGAGATACCACAGGTGGATATCTCCCGGCTGTGAAAGATGGCTAAGAGGAGCAGAGGAACAGAGGGTCAGTGGTGGGCGTGGTGAGCAGAATGTCTGCCGGGCACTTAGCACTCTTTTCTTCCACCCTGTAAAGAGGATGCAGTGCAGTTCCGGCACATTCTAGCCAGCCGTTGTATATATTACCATAGTCGGGGCTTCCCGAATTAACAATTTATCACTCTTGGAAGCCACCCATTGGAATACCCAGCCCCTGTTAGAGATAGAGAGGCCTGAATCTTGAGGTCCTCATACATTAAGAGCCTGACACTAATTTAGGATGATTTTCATGCTTTAGAAAAAACTTTAAAAAGCCTTATTGTATCAGATCCTGGTCCAGCACATGGCCTGAGATCAAATGAGGCTTTGTGGGTAGGCATTGGGCAGCCCTGTTCACAACAGCCAAGATACAGAAACAACCTAAGTGTCCATTGATGGATGAGTGAATAAAAAAGAAAATGTAGTATACGCATGCAATAGAATATTATTCGGCCATAAAAAGAAAGAAGCCCTGCCATATGGCAACAACATAGATGAAATTGGAGGGCTTATTTCTTAAGTGAAATAAGCAGGTCAGTGATGGATAGGTACTGCCTGGCACCACTTATATGAAGAATATAAAAATAGTTGAACTTATAGAAGCAGAGAGAAGCATGGTGGTTGCCAGGCGCTGGGAGGAGGAGGGAGTGGAGAGCCGCTATATTC
Source organism: Canis lupus familiaris (assembly GCF_011100685.1). Taxonomy (NCBI): domain Eukaryota; kingdom Metazoa; phylum Chordata; class Mammalia; order Carnivora; family Canidae; genus Canis; species Canis lupus. The sequence continues at coordinate 47,511,165 of NC_049222.1, forward strand.
ACTGTATAAAGTTTCAGTTTTGCAGGATGAATAAGTTCTAGGGGTCTGCTGTGTGACATTGTGCCTGTACTTAACAGTACTGTATTGCACATCTGCAAAGTTGTTCAGAGGGTAGATCTCATGCGAAGTGTTCCTATCACAATTTAAAAAAAAAATTAGAGCAAAACTCAAAAAGTGCAACTCACTATTGAGCCATGACTTTAAACCTTCTCTGAGCTTAAAGTTTCTGCCTGTTCCGTCTCCTCTGCCGTGAGTTTCATGGTTTCTCTGCCACCACGTAAAGTTAGCTCTTCTATTTCTCTAAATTTACCTCCTTCAGCTCCAAGTGGCCTCCTTAGCTCTGGGATTTCAGAGGACATGGACCTGCCCGTTCGTCCTTTCTGTGCCTTTCCTAACCTGTTTTCTGGCGGTGTTCACCACTGCGGTTACATGTACAGTAGTGGATCCTTTCAGCACTTCAACAGCAAAATGACCTCAAAGCCAGAGCCTGTATTATATCCTGACTTTACAAGCAAGACTGTGTTTTCCTTTCTCTTTGTTGCTGTTGCGCTCTGTTCTCCCACAGCAGGGGGAAAAAAAGCAGTGCGTCCTCTTGTTCTCAGAGTCTTTACTGGCCAGGTACAGATTCCCAGGACTTTTTATAAATGCCTGGCTCTTTTTGGTGAGACAAGGAAGTGTCATATTCTCTGGCTTCTAAAGATCTTGTCGAGAATCTCTCTGGAGGATCAAGCATATCGTTGTGTTGCTGGGCATTACCAATCTCAGAAACAGAAGTGATTGTGTTTATAAATCACCCCCAGATGTCTGTTCTCTAAATCTGCCCCTCAATAAGTGGGAAAAGAAGATGAGACACCAGGTTTCGAGTGCTTGGCACAGGACCCACCACCCCTGCCCTGCTCTGGGGGAGGGCTCCTCCCCCCTCTTCATGTAGATTCAGGCTAGAGTCACTGTGAAGTGCTGGATGTGTGTGGTACAGAACAGACTCGGTTGGTGCTGTTTTAGTTGTTTAACTGTGACCCTCACACAATTATTAAGAAGAAAATGGTCTCATTTCATTACTAATGAAATTTCCTGAAAGCCCATAAAGACAATTGCTTCTGGGTAGCAGTGTCCAGATTCTGCGTCAGCTGAATCGAAATGGGTAAATGCGCATTATGTGATGGAACATTTATAATATTAGTAGTTAGCTATGCAGACATGCACGAAGAGCACATGGAATGGCCAGACACTAGATCCTTTGGTAGAAAGGCTTAGTTTGAAAGTAGATACCTAAGAAAATTAGAACACAGAAAAACATCACCACCCACTGTTTTTCTTGACTTTGGTGTTTGGAATATGGTGTAAGTAGGGATTTGACTCCTGAGAATTGTTTCTTGAGCCCATAGCCTTGCTCTTACACATGCGAGTAGTGAGAGCAATGGTTTACTAAGCCTCCCCAAGCCTCCCAACACCTCACCAGAAGAAGCAGATATTGAGCCTCAAGAGAGAATCATTTCAAAAGAAAGTAATACAATGGGTCCATCTAGCACCCCTGCTCAAGAATGTCATTCCAGGTGGACATGGCTGTTGACTGTTAGACACTCTTTGACGGAAAGTAATCCTCAAAGCAAGCAGATGTCACTGAGCTTTGTCTTGCTCTTCACACTCCACAGCTTCGATTGATCATATTTTAAAATAATGCTAATGATAAAATTTTGAAAATTATAGTAAGCTTTTTTCTTTTTATTTATTTTTAAGATTTTATTTATTCATGAGAGAGAGAGAGAGAGAGAGAGAGAGAGAGAGAGAGGCAGAGACACAGGCAGAGGGAGAAGCAGGCTCCATGCAGGGAGCCTGACGTGGGACTCGATCCCAGGTCTCCAGGATCAGACCCTGGGCTGAAGTCAGTGCTAAACCGCTGAGCCAACCGAGCTGCCCAGTTGTTTTTTTTTTTTTTTTTTTTAAACTCACTTGAAAGAAAAAAAAACTTGATGAAGCATCCCACTCTTGATCTCAGCTCAAGTCTGGATCTCAGGGTGGTAAGTTCAAGCCCCACCTTGGGCTCCATCCTGGGTGAAGCCTTTAAAACAATAGAATAAAAATTAATTAATTAATTAATTAATTAATTAATAAAACAGTAATAGAAATTCAGTCCATGGTTAAATATTTCACTGCTCTAGCCATAACTATATGTTGAAAATCCTTTAACTTAGAAGTTTGGAAGTCCTAGAGATCACCGAGAATGGGTGCCTGCTCTTGAGAAGACTGCAACCTGGAATATTCTGTTTATATGTATATTTTAATACATGCATTTTTTGTAACGTTGCTCTTAATTACATATGCTGAGTAATTCCTTTCACTGTGAGACTTCGAAAGCATTCAGTTCTGTCCCCTTTTCTATGACTGCAGATAGTTCATTCAGATGATGAATTATTAAATTGTTCTGGTTAGATATTTCACTTCTTAGTTTTATATGTAATGGGTATTCAATAAAGACTTGACTGATTTGATGATTACTTCTACTCTTCAGACTACATCTGTAATTTATGAAGTAGATTTTGGGATGACTATGCGGAACTATCATTTATCCAAATTCACAATTTTTTCCCTTTTATTGTAAATTAGGTAGTTATGAAGAAGGATTATGAAAAATAATCACATTCTCTTTTCCTTCCTATTCCAATAATCTGTCCTCATTTAAGAAATACCCCAGAATTATGGCCCAACACAAATTTTGTCCTACCAATCTCCTAGTTCTTTGGGCTGACTTGGTTCAGCTGGGCAGGTTTGGGTTAGAGTGTTCTGGTAGTGTGTTGCTGACTGGGCTGGGAGCCATGGCTTCTTTGCCCATGTATGTGGCTCCTGTGTGAGGATGCCTGGAGTTGGAGGAGGCTGGCTGAGCATGTCATCTTTCCATGTGGCTAACTTTGGCTTCCTTATAACATGGTGGTCCTGGGTGTTCCAGGAACGCAAGGCTAAAGCGGCAAGACTTCTTTGAGCTAGCCTTGGAAATCCCAGAACAGCACTTTGGTCAGATTTTCTTGGCCAAGCAAGTCACTAAGACCAGCTCAGATTCTAGGGGAAGGCACTTAGATTTTTATCTCTCAGTGGCAGGAGACAATCTGTAGCCACCTTTAATCTGCCACATGACATATTAAAAAGTGGCCTTATTTTAAGTTTGTTTTCCATTTTAAAGATTGCTTATTGAGTTGGACCAATTAATAAAGACCTATTTTTGTTTTAGAAAAGCACAGATATAGTCAATTCTCCCACTGTGCCATTGAATTTTAGATGAGGGTAACTTTAGATAATACCTAATTTGTCATAAGCCAAGTAGAGTACACGGAGGTGCCCACTTTGAAACTGATACCAGCATATCAATTGTGAGGTCCTGACTCAATGTTACGCATGAGAGCCTTTCTGAGAATTTTCTCCTTGAGAACAGAACTTCTAGGGGGCAGAAAGTCACAATGACTGCAGTACAAATACCCAAGCCCATTAAAACAAATAACCACTCTTGTAACAAAATATTTTCCCCAGGAACCATGAACATTGTGAAATTAAATAAAACAGGCTAGTTAGAGCCCTTTCCAGGAGGAACTGCTTTGAACCACGACAGCCAGAGAGTCAGCGTCATTCTATTTAGCAAGAGAGGGTAAGAAAAACAGAAATTTCCCAAGGTTAGCCTTTCATGAAGTGCCATGAGGCTCTTGTTAAAATGTGATGTACTGAGATATTCTATCCCTGAGGGCAAGTTGACCTGTATGTGTCAGCCTTTCTCCAGAGGTCTGAGCTTTGGCATTTAGGCTTGTTCTGCCCTGGCCTGATCCATGGCCACCTCCAAGCACACTCAGGCCTCTCTTAGGAAGAACTGAGACCCCACGGGGAGGGTCCTATGCAGGCTTCGGGGCTGCCAGTCCCAGCTACCTGAGTGCATATGTCTGCCAGCAATGCTGGTTCCCATAGTAACTCAGGGCCTCAGTTGGCCATGGTCTTGGGAGCTCAGCCTATTCTGTATAGGACTGTCTGCCCTGTAATAACACCATCCACACAGAAAGGATGAGAGCCACTTCCTTGAGGCCCTCTCCTCACTGTGTCCCTGCCCTGGGACGGTGCCTGGCACACAGTAGGCCTTCAGGCAGCATTTGTTGACTGCACAGTAAAAAAGCAGAAGTCACGTCTGTGCTTTTTCAAAATATTAGTTACAGAAATCAAAATAGGGAGAACTCAGTGAAAACTCAAGCATTGTGGGCTTTTCCTGAAAATTGTGGAAACTGACAATGCTGGGCCTGAGGCACAATAATTGGGGGAAGCAGTACAGATTGTCCTCTCTGGGTTGGCTGGTTTTCTAGGGACCAAAGGCTGCCTGCCCTGGCTGCCACATTCACCCTGCTTGCCTTCCAGGCAAACCCTGGTGGGTATACTCCACCAGGTTTGTCATCTCCGAGTTGGAAACACCCTTGGAGTGTTTCAGAAATTCTTGTACTTGAAGGGTTGTGTGTGTGTGTGTGTAATATTTTTTAACTTTTAAAACAATTTTAATAAAACTTTAAAAAATGCCTTATTGAGATATCATTCACATACCATGGGAGTTACCTATTTAGGGTGCACAGTCCAGTGGCTTTTTGTCTATTCAGAGCTGTGCATTCATTATTGCATCAGAAAGAGCTCTATCTGATTTTAGAATATTTTCATCACCCCCAAGAGAAACTCTGTGCCTGTCAGCAGTCTCCTACCTACTCCAGGCCCTGGAAACCTCTGATCTGCTTTCTATCCCTGTATATTTGCCTATTCTGGACACTTTCTCTAAATGGAATAATATAACTTGTGACCTTTTGCTTCTCTCACGTAGCGTCATGTGTTATAGCATGTGTCCATATTTCTTTCTTTTTATGGCTGAATAATATTCCATTGTTCAGAGAGACCATATGGTGTTTATCCATTCATCAGCTGATGGACATTTAGGGATAGTTACAAATAATGCCCAGGAGATTATCAATCCCATTAAATAACTGTGTGCTAATAAGTAGCACATCAGAGATGAGAGGGAAACATTTCACATCAGAAAAACAAGAATGGGTTATCAACATCCCAAAAAATTTGGAAAATCATTACAGGAAGAAGGAAAACTATCACATCGAAGTTCCTGAGTTCCAAAGAGCAAAGGGCACAGCAGAGAAAGCACGCCAGTGGCCAAGTGGTGGCAGGGGAGGAGGTGACCCTCACTGGGAGGTGTGGTCCGAGAGGCCTGAGCCAAGTGTGCCCTGCAACAGCCTCGAGCTGAGTCCCTGGGGAAGCACGTCTGGGCTCGGGGACACTGGCGCAGTGACACAGGGCTGCTGGCCGCCGTGCTGTAGCTGTCCGTCCTGTCGTGCAGGGAGCCTGTGGGAAGGACTCGCACACACCTCCAGTTGTTGGCTCGGTGGTGCATCAGCTTTCATGCGCCTGCTAGGGTTAGGACGCCTGTCCAGGTAGGAAGAGTGTTTTTCTCCAGGCCTGCAAGCCACCTGGCCTTGATGTTGGCTTACTACTGCAGATAATGCGCCCCCCACCCCCCACCCCCAGACAGTCCTCCTGATGGCAGGAGGCTCCCTTGTCTCGGTCGACCCCAAAAGATGCAGTCTGTTTTCAGAATGAACTGTATGTTTAAGATGAAACAGATTGAAGGAGACCTTGCCCCTCTGTGACATCATTTGGCTAAACTCGTGAGGATTCTACCCATTTTCCTGTTTTCTGTAAAGGATGAGCCTGGGAGGATACTTTATTTTTTTATTTTATTTTTAATTTAATTTATTTATTTTAATATTTTATTTATTCATGAGAGACACACAGAGAGAGGCAGAGATACAGGCAGAGGGAGAAGCAGGCTCCATGCAGGGAGCCCAACATGGGACTCGATCCCGGGACTCCAGGATCAAGCCCTGGGCTGAAGGCGGTGCTAAACCGCTGAGCCACCTGGGCTGCCTGGATACTTGCTTTATAATAAAAACAATAGGTATAATTTATTGATGACCTGCCATGTTGTAAGTCCATTCTTCCTCTTTTATTTAGGTGAAGATGGTTTTATTCCCATTTAGTGGATGAGAAATTTCAGGATCGGATATGGCAAAGAACCCTAGGTCATTTGACTGGTAGGTGGCAGAGGTATATCTGAGCCCTGGATGGATAAACACCAGGTCTCTTCCCCAGAACCCATCTTTCCAGTAGGTGGTATTTCAGGGAAGGATGAGGTTTTTATTTTATTTTATTTTTTAAGCTTTTATTTATTTGAGAGAGAGAAAAAGAGAAAGCAGCAGGGAGGGGCAGAGAGAGAGAATCCCAAGCTGACTCCTCACTGTACAGGTAGCCCCATGGAGGGCTTGATCCCAGGAACTCAGATCATGACCTGAGCAGAAATAAAGAGCCAGACGACCAACTGACTGAACCACCCACGTGTCTCAGGAAGAGGTCTTAATATGAACGACAAATCATATCTTTCTGGGGCAGGATGGCCAAAGGTAGGCTTGTTGAGTAGGTGAGTCTGGCAGCAGGTCTACCCCCTTCCGCCCAGAGGCCAGTGCTGTCTTCTGCAGTGACCTGAGCCTGTCCTCTCTCCAGCCAGCACTCCTGGCTCCCCAGGTATGGCTCACTGAAGTGCTGCCCTCCTTTGCAGGGAGCTGATGAGGCTGTGTCTGTAAAAGTGAATGCCCAGAGATGCACATAGTCTTACCATCCAGAGCCTTCCTGCCAAATGAAATTCCTTCTCAGTAGGTTTTTTTTGTTTGTTTTTTAAGATTTATTTATTTATTCATGTTAGAGAGAGAGAGAGAGAGAGAGAGAGGCAGGCAGAGACAGGAAGGAGGGAGAAGCAGGCTCCATGCTGGGAGCCCGACGCGGGACTCGATCCCGGGACTCCAGGATCACGCCCTGGGCCAAAGGCAGGCGCTAAACTGCTGAGCCACCCAGGGATCCCCTCAGTAGGTTTTTCAAGCTGTGTTTTGTCTCAGGCAGGATAAGCGAGGTTTTGCTGAGTTAACAAACAGCTTCAAAATCTCAGTAACTGATGACAACAGAAGTGTATTTCTTGTTCAAGCTGCATGAACACTGACATCTGTTGGGGATACTGCCCAAAGTGCCTCACTCAGGGACCCAGGCTGATGGAGTAACAGTCACCTGACCTGCTGACACCATCAATTAGATGATCTGGCCTAGAACTGATACATTATTGCCACTCACAACTCATCGGCTCCACCCAACCACATGGGCCAGAAGTATAGTCCATCCAGGTACCTGGAAGTGGAGAAGAGCTGGAACCGACAGGCAAACAGCACCCATGTCCACCACAGACATCTTGGGACACTCCTCCCTGGTCCCTCACTTGCGCCCTCTCTCTAACTATGAATTAAAACAGGGATGGGCCTCTGGCGGAGAGACTCAGGCCCCCACTCACCAGGGTGGAGAGTTATATTACTTTTAACTGTGTTAAGAGGATTACATGTGCCTGACACATGGTAGGTGTTTAGTAAATGACAACTTGCAAGGTGCTATGTAGGAAAAGTTATGATTTCTCAATAGCCAAAAAAGTCTGATATTCCACTGTCTTTCAATTCTGTTTTCCCTAGAGATAAGCCAATGACTGGGATTCTGTTCTAAGGGCAGGAAAAAAAAACACATTTTAAAATGCTATTATTTATACTTCTGAAGAACTGGTAGGAACCCAAATTAAACATCCAACCATAAGAGAATGATTAAGTAAATAATGGGATATAGTCTTCACAAAATGTAATGTAGCCACAGGATAACAAGGAAAATTATATAACAACAGGGATCCCTGGGTGGCGCAGCAGTTTAGCGCCTGCCTTTGGCCCAGGGCGTGATCCTGGAGACCCGGGATCAAATCCCACGTCGGGCTCCCGGTGCATGGAGCCTGCTTCTCCCTCTGCCTGTGTCTCTGCCCCCCCCCCCCGTGTGACTATCATAAATTAAAAAAAAATTATATAACAACATGCAAATTGCTCAGGATAGTATATCGGTTGAAAATGTGTTACAACATCATAGATATTCATCAACCACAAGTATGTTCAAATAAGTGCAGATGAATAAAGATTGGAAATGAAAATACCAAAAAGGACAATTCTATTAGAGTTATAGAATCATATTTTCAATGTTTATGTCATTTTAAAAACTATTATTTTGAGGCATGTGGGTAGCTCAGTCAGTCAAGCGTCTGCCTTCGGCTCAGGTCGTGATTCTAGGGTCCTGGGATTGAGTCCCACATCAGGCTCTCCGCTCCATGGGGAGCCTACTTCTCCCTCTGCCTCTATCTGTCTCTCATGAATAAATAAATAAATAATTAAAAAAACACTTATTTTACAGAGAGAAAAACTTTAGAAAAATATCCTAAATGCATTTGTTGATTTACTAAGAAACTATTAAGAAACTTTAAAGTGAGAAATGTTAATATCATAGTGGATCTAGATGGAAATACTACACAGATGATCTCTGGTTCGCCAGCCTAGTGGAAAAAATTGGGCCCAAGGTAAAGGAAAATGTTTTTAGAAAGCAAAAATAATAGAACGTCAAGCGTATGCACATACGTATGCAGTAAGCGTATGCAGTCAAGCGTATGCACACACGTATTATGATGCTTTCCAAATGTGAGTAGGGCTTGTAAAGTTTGCAACCCTCAGAATTCTTTAGGAGCAGAAAACTCTTCAGACTATGCCTGGAGAGCTGGTTTAGTAGTCCACCCCTTGCCTTTGGTATTGAGTGGCGGGTGGCTGTGTCAGTCTCTTCCTGACATGTGAAGGCCTTGTGTGTCAGAAATGTGTCTTTTCTATTTCTATAATGCTTGGGTCTGTTTCAGCATCTGACCCAGGGTCGCTCCATGTTCTTCAGAGTCTCCCGGACCTCGATTAAGCTCAGGTTCATGTATCCCCACCCCGAGGACTTTGACTCTGAAGGTCTGGAGTGGGGTCCAGGAATCTGATTCTGCACTGTCCTGGGGCTTCCGACGCAGGTGTGAGATGATGGTACCACGTGCCCGGCAGGGAGGCCCCCTGACATGTGTTCGTAAGATGGACACACTAACAAGATTTGTGAGGGATTCAGCTTTAAATACAGTGTACTGGTCTGTAATTCTCGCATTTTCCTGGCGATTCCTGTGTTAATGGACTTGTGGCCTCTGAGCTTCCCCTGCCAGGAAACCCCTCACCCCCCAGACACACCTGCTCCTCCCCTGGGGCTCCCTGAGCAAATGGGTTTCTATTGCACAAATGGCCTCCACAGAGGATCTCAGCATATGTGCTGAAGTGGTTTGTGTTGGTTAATGCCGTCTTATAGGAGAAGGAAGAGATTATCACAGGAGGGAGCTATCTCAAATTAAGAGTTTGTGGGCTTGAAATAGCTGGGAAAGTGTCTGCCTTTGTGTAGAAAACTGAACCTGTTTTGCTGAGCACAGTGGTTATTAAGCAGCCTGGGAGAGAAGAGGGTCTTGGAAGCTGGAAAGGAAGGAATGAAACAAAAGTTTCATTGTTTCAGTGTTGAGAACACCCTCTGGGAGCCAGTGCTGCTGATGTTTTGTGGCCAGATGCAGGAGAGCTTATCCTGAAGATATGCAAGAGAGCCTCTGTGTCTTTTCCCTCATCTGTAAAATAGGCTTTATGGTGATACCTACTTCATGGCTTGGCCTGAGAGTCAAATGCAATGCTGTAGATAAAGGATCCAGGATGGTCCTATTATTTTTTTCATTGGAGAACGCATGTGGCATTCCTGCAGGTGAGGATGGTCTCCACCTGGGCAGACGGAAGAGCATTCTGCTACTGTAAAGGGAGCATCTGGTCAGGAGCTCTGTCTGCAACCAGGGTGGAGGGTAGTGGCTTGAGGAGGTAGGACACAAGTGTATGTCCCCATCAGCCTAGAAGGAGGTGGAGGGAAGTTAATACAAGCTTGAAACCAGCATACCTTCAACTGGGCACGTGAAGAGCGTGGTGACAGGCCAAGTTGGGCCTTATACAGAGAGAAATGTTTATAAAGTGGATGCATGTGTTTCCAGGACCAAGAGCTGTGAGTCCTGCTTTGGCCTCAGACTATACTGCTTGGCCAATCAAACAAGTGGAGTGGAGGCTTGCCTCTGAGGATGGAAAACAGTTTTAATACCTGACTCCAACTGGGTGATGGGCACTGAGGGGGTCATTGGCGGGATGAGCACTGGGTGTTTTGCTATATGTTGGCAAATTGAACTCCAATAAAAAAAAAAATACCTGACTCCACATTTACCATGTGAATTAAAAAAAAATAATCAATCTAGAGGTGATTTTCTCCTCTTGTCATTTCTGGTACTTTTCCGTGAAAACAATTGTAAACACATGATCTGGCAGTAGCCTGTTTCACAGACTTATTACAGGAAAATGCTGGAGGCTCCCCTTGGAGAGGGTTTACCTGGTTCTTACAGGTGCATACAAAGGGCGGCTTTGCTCTTAAGCATTTTTCAAGCTTTCTAGCACTTACTGGACCAGGGGCAGACGAAACAAGGGCCCCCTTTGTACCTGATAGCATTGATTAGAGGGGCTGACCTGAACCATGCCACACAGTGTATTGCTTTTCTAAATAAAATTAGTATTTTGAGGTCACTGTGCTTTGAAAAGTAAAGATAACAAGATAATTGGTGCTTTTGAAAATCTGTGGCTCACTTTTGATTTTTGAATATATTCCCATGAATCTGTAAATGCAGAAATGCCCCTAAAACCATTTGTGTTTTTGTTTTTCTTGGCTTATACTGGGGAAGTCTCTTGTTTTTTTTTTTTTTTTTCAATACATATATGTCCTTTAAATTTATCCTGATCGTAGGAGAAATTGATTTGACTCAATGGTCCTTATTAGGCCTATATTGACAAAGATAGATTACAAAAATATTACAAAAAAATATAACATTCTAATTAATTATTTGACATTCCCCCTCCCCCCCCATTTCAGGCCTGTGTGGAACCACATGGCACAGCTCTGGGCCCCATAGCTATAATGTTTATTTACATGTAGGAAGTCATAACACTGTCTTTTGTCTCTAGGATTTTTGTCATTTATTTATGTTGCTGGAACAAAAGAAAAGTAAGAAAGGCTTTTTCCACTGTTTTCATTAATATGTTCGGACTTTTATCATAGTGTTGTAGGAATGAGGTTAACTTTCTTTAGACGTGTGCAAGATAATTAGCAATTTCCTGTTGTATTTTGGTGCTGGGATTTTTATCCGGGTAGGCTTTAATTAAATGCCCTTTGCTGTTCAGTTAATATATCTGTCTATTTAACTCAATTTGACTTTAACACAGAGCTACTAGGTAATTAAAACAGTTCAATGCCACATCCTGGATGAATGAGAAAGTCCCAGTTTAGGAGCAGAGCTCTGGAGAACTTTGCCTTAAACATGTGCTCAGGAGTTTGCAATGTAGTAAAGTTTTCAGTAACATCTCCCTGGAAGCAATCATGATGAAGAAGAGTGGACAACGATAGGGTTTTGTATCATGTATTATTCGATAGCTCATCTGAATATAGCAGAGTGATAACAACGAACACTCATAAATGGGCCAGGCAATCTCAGAACCAGGGCGTGCCTCACACTGCTATGCTTGTCCCTCACAATCTTGCACTGTTTCCTTTCCCCAGACTAATTTGATGTTGTTGTTGGTTATTTTTTTAAAGATTTTACTTATTAATTCATGAGAGAGAGAGAGAGAAAGAGAGAGAGAGAGAGACAGAGACACAGGCAGAGGGAGAAGCAGGCTCCACACAGGGAGCCCGATGTGGGACTTGATCCCGGGTCCCTGAGATCACGCCCTGGACTGAAGGCAGCGCTAAACCACTGAGCCACTGGGGCTGCCCGATGTTGTTGTTTTTTTTTTTAAAGAAGAAGGCAATTGCAGATTCGGGCTTGAGTCTTCAGTTTTCACATTTCCTTCTCATTTCCGAATCATTTTGCTGAAAGCGACTTTCCATGAAGTCAGGGATATACCTGTTGATCGGGCTGGCTTTTCCTAGCCTTCCCCACGAACCACACAGCCAGAGTGGTCCCTAACGGTGTCTAGACAGATTCCACCAAAGACTTTATCAGTCCAGTTGCTGGGATTCTCCTATTTACTGAAGTCTGCTATTAGTAACTCTTCTGAGCATTGGAACCTCTAGAAAGTTTATCTCTGTATCCCTAACCCTGAGAATAGTGCCCGGGACATAATAGCAAATGTCCATTATGTTTAATAATTTAGTAAATGTCCATAGGAAAAATTTAGATTATTTCAATACCATTTCATTTAAGATCAGTTTTGGCAGGGTGCCTGTGTGGCACAATCAGTTAAGTGGCCGACTCTTGGTTTCAGCTCAGGTTGTGGTCTCAGTGTCGTGAGATTGATCCCCCCGCATCAGGCTCCACATTCAGTGCAGAATCTGCTTAAGATTATCTTCCTCTCTCTCTGTCCCTCCCTTCTGTATATGTGCTCTCTCGCTCTCTCTCTAATCTTTTTAAAAAGTCAGCTTTAGCATGTGAAATCAAATATATGTATATTCTGAAGGATCTAGCAAGTGAATCTGATCCATGACCCTTCCAACCCAGTGGCACCAAGAGATGGTCTGTGGGAAGATATAACATCAGCCCACTTCACTGAGTTGGAGATCTCTTCTTTGGTAATTCCTCTATAATCCACCTGTCAGAAGGGCAGCATGGTGTTGGAATTAAGAACATGGACCTTGGAGCATAACTTCCTGGGTTTCGGTCCTGGCTCAGCCACTAACCAGCTGTGTGATCTTGGGAAAATTACCTAACTTCCCTATATCCTAGTTTCCTCTTATGGGAAATGGGGATATATAACACCTACCTCAGAGGGGTGTTTTGAGGATTAAATGAGTTACAGGGGCACCTGGGTGGTTCAGTCAGTTAAGCATCTGACCCTTGGTTTCAGCTCAAGTTGTGATCTCAGGATTGTGAGACTGAACCCCGTGTGGGGCTCTGCGCTCAGCATGGAGTCTGCTTGACTCTCTCTCCCTCTGCCCCTCCTGCTTGTACTCTCTCTCTCTCTCAAATAAATAAATCTTAAAAATAAAATGAGTACATATATGTAAAACTCTTAGAGTAGTGATTGACATGTTTTAAGTGCAGTGTAAGAAATCTGCTATTACTCTATGTACTTCAGTGTTTTGTTTTTTGCCTTATTCACATTTTTAATTGGCTATAACCCATTTTGGGGAGCTTGGATCCTCACACTCACCCCCACTGGGGGAGGGGAGAGACTTTTCATCTCAGGCAGCCCCAAGGGCCTCTTTCAGGACAATGGCAGTGCCCTCTTGCCATACTCCAGCGTATGGTATTTGCTTCTCTCTTGCTCTTCAAGGGAAGGATCTCTCAGAGTTCATTTAAAAAAATTTTTATTTTGTTAAAATATTTATCCATGAGAGAGAGAGAGAGAGGCAGAGACACAGGCAGAGGGAGAAGCAGGCTCCATGAAGGGAGCCCGATGTGGGACTCAATCCAGGACCCCGGGATCACACCCTAAGCCGAAGGCAGACTCTCAACCACTGAACCACCCAGGTGTCCCAAGAGGTTGGTTGTTTTTGAAGGTGTGAACGGAAGTGGCAAGAAGATGTTTACCTTTGAACCTGAATGCCTTGTTATGAGGGCAAACATATCAAGGAGAGAATTTGCTCAGTCCCAAATATGTGTTAAGTAGGGCTGCATGCCTAGTTGGGCACCTCAGGGCCCCCTCCCAGCTCCAAGGTGACCTGGAAGCTCAGCAGTGGTGTAGCTGTGCAGTAATTTCTGTGATTTTGACATGCATCTGATAAACAGAGCTTTACACCTCCATAAGTCAGAGTCGACAGGCCCTTCTCAAGTTACGTGAGAGGAGAGAAGCAGCCAGTATTCCTGATGGGACAAGGGAGTTTGGTTTGCTGACGGCCGGGAGCACCCCCACCACCATACCAGGCAGGAGCAGCCTGGCTCCTGGGGAGGCCAGAAGCGACAAGACATGGCAATGGGAAGGCCACCGAGCCCTGCCCCGACACGCTGGGGCTGCACGGGTGAGCACCCTCTCCTAGAGTGGGCTCCTTCCACCTGACAGCAGAGAGGCAGCTAGGTGTAGTGAGAAAAGCCTGGGGAGGAGCCTGCAACCCCCAGCTCTCAGATGTCCTTGCTTTGAGATCCAGAGGAATCGTAGCTTGTGCTTCAGTAAAATGGGGTTCATTCTGATGGTTCCTTCTCTGCCATTGTCACAGGTTGCTCTGAAGAGCAAGTGAACTGTTTTAAAAGTGACAGGTTCTTGAGTTCCATAGTGAATTAAGGCTGGGCTTTGGGAGAGGTCCCGTGGAAGGGGACAGTGTTATCACGGGTGCTTTCTCAAATCGTCTGCACATGGTGCCACTAGACAGCACTTAGACTTTGAGTTGGGCTTAGGATTGATTTTAGATTTCTCTCAGATGGCGAACCTGCTCGTGGCCTCATTACGGTGAGATCTGACAGGTTTGTGGCCTCTGTTCCCTGAGGTTCACCCCTTTTGGGCTCAGCGGCTCGGGGAGGACCCTCAGGAAGGGGGTTTTAGGGCAAGCCCCCTCGAGGGTAGTTGTACTGTTATGGGGACACATCAGCCCCTCTCAGAATGCAAACTTCTCATTTGGTGTTCCAGATTCTGCATTGGGTGCCCAGATACGGGAGTTATGGGTTTGAACAGGCTTCCCCATCTCTTTTATGAGATAGAATAGATGGTTTTCATATTCCAAGAATAAAGCTGTAAATATCACATAGTTCTTATTCTCAATCTTGAAAATAAAATTTTTCTAGGGGTTTTAAAAGATGTGTTTTGCATTATTTTTATCGGTTATGTTGTTATGAGAAAGGACCATGAAATTGAAATGGGCTGGTGAAGACTTCTGACAAGGGAGTGTTCAATCTACAGCATTCTTTTCTTTCTTTTTAAAAAAGATTTAATTAATTTATTTGACAGAGAAAGAGCGCATGAGCACAAGCAGGGGGAAGAGGGAGCGGGAGAAGCAGTCTGCTGAATTAAGAGCCTGACATGGGGCTCGATCCCAAGACCCTGGGACCATGACCTGAACCACAGGCAGATGCTTAACCAACTGAGCCTCTCAGGACCCTCTATAGCATTATATTCTGTCTCTGCCTGGAGCTCACCCGTATCATCCATAAACTCCCCCTCTGAAATTGTGTGTGTACACAGGTTTCAGCACTCCCACTTTCTATGTAAACCATGGAGAGAGGGTTGATATTTTTATTGTGTTTTTGGAAATGTGAGGCAATCTATTTCCTGTAGAGGAGCAGCTTGTGTCTCCTAAGATAGTGTTTTTATCTTATTTTTCCTCTCTCTCTCTCTCTCTCTCTCTCTCTCTTTGAAAGTCTGCACAGAATGGACAACTAGAGAGAGGTTGAGTAGTTACAAGTGAATTGTTCTCATGTGTGGGGTAACCCATTCTACAGTGGAGTGCTGGTTGGGACAGGGCTATGTCTGCCTTCTGACCTTCTCTCCTGCACTCATGGACCTGACAGGCTGTTCCTGTCACTGCACTGTGCACACTGGCACCTTCCCAACCTTAGCTCATGCTGTTCCTACACCTAGAATAATTTCTGCTATTCCTTTCCTTTTCCTGCCCAAACCCTATTACCTCCACTTGCAGAAGTTTACCTCTAGTAATTATATCTAACACAAATGTCACTTCTTCCAGGAAGTCCTCACTGCTCACTCCAGTTGGGAGTCTGTGACCTTGACCCATCCTTGATACTCCTTTATTACCTATTTTTTTCACCATTCTTAAAGCATTGAGAATACCCAGTGCTTGGAATTGTTATCATCAATCCATCTATCATCTATATCTGTTTCCTCTGTGTCTATCTGATGAGATCATAAATGCCATGGGCATAATGTGGTCCTGAAAAGAGAGATCCTTGATTTAAGGGTGGGGTGAGGACTGGGGCCTGCCTAATGGCAAGTGCCCATCTGAGGGATCTAGAGGGAGATGCTACTAGCTTAATCCAAGGCAAAAGCACCAGAGCCTACGGGGACCCTGGGGGACAGGCAGGCAGGACCCAGGGTCCGCAGGGCATGGGATGAACTGGGCTGGGGTTGGAAGCTACACTCAGACAGATGGGGAGAAGGGAGGCATGCCTGGGGTCAGGATGATTCAGGGTGTCCCCGGCAGGTGTCAGCATCAGTGGTTTTTCTTTTGGGGGCAGTTCAGAGCCCTTCATACCCAACCATGGTACCTCCTGCCCACGTGCCTGCCCTCTCAGCTGGCACCTAATGGCACAGCTCCGCTTGGGCTGAGTGAGGGCACTTGGGTCTTAGCTGAGGCTCAGTGTCCAGCTCTTAACCCTTACAGACAGCTGGGCTTTTGGGGAGCCCAGCTGTCCTACTTCTTCCCATAACTCTGTAGCCTCTAGCCCAATTCCTTGTAACCAATAGGAATGCAAGCAGTCCTAGTTTCATGATTGCATTTGTTGACTGGATGAGCACATTTGTTTCTGACGTGTGGCTTAGATTCTGTTAACCGTGACTGCTCATCCCCAGAACACCTAACCTTGCAGTTAGAACCCTCAGCCACCTTGTCAAGGAAGAAAGTTTTCATTCCCTTGCCTTCTCTCCTGTTTGTTTAGTTGTTCTTCTGTTTTTGCTCACAGTGATGATCCAGATTGGGTGAGGGATATAAATAAGAATAGGTGATGGTCCCTGACAGTCCCTGAACACCATCCAGCAAGCTTTATCCTCTCTTGGGGGGTCATCCCTGGGTCCCCTTTTGTGCGTCCCTCTCTGTGAACCTCTGCTCTGAGGTCCAGGGGAGGACAGATTGTATATATGCGTTTGGAGGGCTGCCCCTATTTGAAAGCTACTGGGCTAGAGAACCTCTAGAGCATTTTCTCTCCTCCCCCCTAGGCCATGTGAGGCTCTTCATAGGTTGTGGGTGGACCCTTTCTGCTCTTTTTGTATGAAGTGAAATGCATTTTGAAGGTCGATTTTGGCTTGTTGGGTAATGATAGGTGACGGTCTCTTCAGGACGGGCAGGGGGACTTTGGGACTTGTTTGGTTTCCTGACCTTGGGTTCCAATAGGAGCATCTTCTCTTCTTATGCTGGGTCAGGGCACATGTTCCCATACTGTTGCTGTTCTCTGCCCTCAAGTGGTGCCATGGTCCTTAGATTACCATACATTTCTGCACATCCTTGAAGCTCTTGGTCATGTGGACGTGTCTTTCCACACAGCAGTATTTTGAGTGTGTTATCCAAGTTACTTTTAATTAATCTCATTGTTTTAAACTAAGGGTGGTGAAAAGAATCACAGTCATAAGTTTGGCATAAAGTTTATGTGGCTTGTACTAGTTATAACTGACCATGATGGCATTCTCCTGCCTTTTTAATTGCTCCCTGTGCACGTTGGTTATTCGCAGTCATTTCCATCATTATAATTGAACTAGCCCACTAGTTCATTTGTTTGGAATAGGGGCGAGGACCTTATTTGTCTTATTCATTGCTTCAATGCCTCTCCTTAAGACTGTGTCTGGCATATGATAGGGACTCAATAAATATTCAGTGACAACATATATAATGAGTTGGCCATGAAGCATCCTCCTAGAGGGGATTGATGCTCTATTTCCAGTAATGCTTCTGTCTGTACCATGGGCTACGGTGAAGCTTGCTTCATGCAGAGGATGCTGGCCAGGAAGGGCACTACTACTTTGCCACTGCCTTATAACAAGTGTCCTGGAATCAGGCATCCGTGTATGTGTGGGCAGAGAAGTTCTGAATCGAAATGAATTAAGAAGGCAGACTTCTTTTTCAGAACCTGGCCAGCTCCTGCCATGTGACATTGCTTCATGTAGAGAACACTCACAAAAAAGTGATCGCATGATCTTCATGATTGAGGTTTTCTGGGAAATGATGGCAGCATATATAAACTTGGCCTCTGATAGTAGCCAGTTGGAAATGTGTGGTTCAAACACCTGAACTGGAGTGAGAACATCTCACAAATGGAGAACATTCTAACGTCTGTATTCCATTTGCTGTTTCTCCCTTAAAATAATCTACCTTACGTTCAAGCTAATCAACACGCTCTTCACAGCTCTTCAGCACCCCAGCTTAATTGGCCTGAATTGTTGCTCTCAGTGTGAACAGTTTGCTGTATTCTCAAGGCTGGATTTGATGACATCTAATTATCCTCACGGCGCAGCCAGGCGAGATGAGACAGAGGGCGTGAACGGCTGCAGCCGGCTGCCATAAGCGGGCTGATTGCGTTTGCAATCATCCTCTGCTCCCCGGGCAGCATTTCCAGGGTGACTGTCTCCCAGGGCCCACCCAAGTGTCCTGAGATCCAGTGTGTTGTTGCACAGAAGCAAGGCAAACCCTGGCGTCTCAGCCCTTCTTCAATCAACTCTATTTTAGAAATACTGGTCTTCCACCTGCTGAGGCTCTGCAAGCATTTCAGTGCGACCGTTATTCTTTGCAGGGGGTCTTGCTTAACAAAACACCGGTTCTAATACACGGCAGCGTCTAGGTGGGAGCTTTGGGCAGTGCATTGTTTGTAGTGTATTATCTTCATAGGAGAACTACCTTTAAAATCGGATGAAATGTGTTCTGCAAACTTTTTTTTTTTCTTATAAAGTGACAACTTGCTTTCTTTCATACAAAATGAGTAGGAAAATGTCGAAGAGAATGGAAGCTCACTCTAATAATGATGCTGGTCCTTTAGAGGCAGTACAACCTCTAAACTGTTTCATGATCATTATCAGCTAATTCCTAGAATTCCTTCTGCTGTAGGCCATTCTTATTGCTCCTGCCAGGAGGACATATAAGAAGGGTGGGTCAGGAGGTTAGACCATGGGTAAAGCCCTGTACATTCTATTCCGCTTCCATGTTGTATGTGTGTGACATGCTTGCTCCACTAGGAGGCCAGGCTTCTTTATTTTGGAGGATTTTAAGATGCATGACTCAGTGTTCTCTTTATTTACTTCTATTTGTAATCTGCTGCAATCTTCCTGTGTAACAAAAAATACAACGACATCCAAGGACTTTGGCACTACAAACACAATTGAACAAAACTGTGGCCAGAAACCCTCCCTTTGAAGATTTCCCACGACATGAAGATTAGGGATAGTGGTGCTGATAAAATGGGAGGATTTGGTTCATTTTAAAGTAATGTAGATGTTGGAATCATAGAGTCTCAGACCTAGCAATGAACTTGAGGCCCTTACGCCTGACCGATCGTGAACTTGTTCTGTAGCATTGGGAGGTTTGGTCCAGGGCAGACCCGTGGTGCCTGGAATACTGCAGCATGACCTGCTCAGTGCTCCCCTTTCTGTGGGGGCTTCACTTACTCTAAAACTCCCTAGACTCACCCCGGGGAGGAAGTTTTGTTTGTAGGAAGTAGAGGTGCAAGAAAGTTTGAAATATAATTTCCCTCGTCCTGCTGATATCTTTCCTTTTATTTAAAAATTTCCTTTCTGAGCCTTGGCCAAAGTTTTATTTCCTTATATTTTTCTCAGCTGTTTACGTGATTAGGTTTTTGTTTTTGTTTCTGTTCTACTTTTCTGCTCCCCCGCCCCCGCCCCCCCCCCCCCCCCGGGCCTGTCCTGCACTGAAAAGCATGCTTTTCCCACATTGATATTGTGTCTCCAGGCTGTGATGTGCAGAGCCCCAGTGACTGAATAACAAAAAGCTAAACCTTTTTAAAGATTATAATTTAAAATCCACACCTGTATTTCTCCCTTGTTTCTGATTTTGTTTCCATTTCAGCACTTAGGAAATGAGGCGAGTCTCTGTATTCCAATCCAGTGACTGGATTCTGTTGGTGATGTGAGTGGCTCTGAGTCTGTGTGACTGACTCCTAGGATGTTCTTGGTGATGCTGAAAGGAAACAGCTCTCCTGTGTGAGGGAGTCATCATATCACTAGAGCCAATGATGTCACTAAACTCCTACCCCATGGCCACATGATGATGCTCAACTGTTACTTGAGTATTCCATGCCTGGTTAAGCTTGCCAGGCCAAGCATCTCCCACCTATGTTATCTTGGGCAGCCAATAAACTGTGGTTGACTTGTCTTCACATCAAGTGTAGTCAATGGACAGGGTGAATATGCATATTCCTTCCAGCTCTGAAATCCTGGAATTTTTATTGTTTCTCCTGCATGTTTCAGTTTTTCAAGTGAGATCTCGAGTCACTTATATAAGTTTGCATTCTTGCTTCAGCAAGCACATAGAGAGTGCCTACAAAGTGCTAGGACGTGCTGTCCAGAGATGGAAGATGCCCGCTGCACTTTCAAAGAACACAGTCCAGAAGAAGAGATAGGAACAAAAGTCACTCTGGAAGTGGGTGATACAGTCAGTCCTCAGAGAGCAGCGTGCAGTGGATGCTCTGGGTCTCACAGGGAGCTGGAGGGAAACCCATCCCAGGGGAGGTCATGCTAGAGGAGAATCTTGAAAGAGAAATACGATTTAACCCCATAGAGGGTAATATAGGGGTGGGAAGGATGGGCAAGACTCAAGGAGGGAGAGGATATATAAATGGGAGAAAACAGGTGAGGCGTGGTGTGCTGGGGACGTGTCCTGTGCATCAGGGTGAAGTGACCATTGGATGATGGCAGATGATGGGGCAGGGGGGTAGCCAGAACTTGGCCACTGTTGACTACACTCCTCAGCCGAGATAAATTGGTGTTAGGGTCATTTTGCAAGTGAAGACATTGAGACTAGGTAACATCAGAAGGGCATGTAAGTAGTAAATATAAAAGCAAAATTTGAACTTGGGTCATTGTGAGACCAAACCTCAAGTTCTTTCCTCCCTCTCCGCCACTCCCTCTGATGGGGGCACCGAAACACCCCTTCACCCCCTGGCCCCACTGCCTTGCTGGAGAGTGTAGGTTTCATCCTAGAGGTGATGGGGTTGAGCTCAGAAGGATTTCAGGGACGATGGCAACACGATTGGGTAGGGAGGCTAACAACTGGTCTGGGTCAGCTGGTCCCTCATGCTGGGTGGACTCCATCCCACACTGCCCTGGAACAGCATGAGGGGCGTCTGGAGTTCCACAGACCTGATCCTCTGTCTCCCATCCATCGGTAGCCTTTCTTGCAACACTGGACCTAAGTGTCTTTGCAAACCTATGAGGATTAAAGACAATCCAAAGTAAAAAAAAAAAAAAATACTATCAACTTGTGATTATTGAAACTTTACTGCATGCCTTTGCCGAGCATCACATTGTTCAATCCTAACAATGCTGTGAGGCAGAAATGATTAGCATCCCTAGTGTACAGACGTGGACTTGCCTTAGGCCACACAGTTTGTAAATGGTGGAGCTGGGAATACACTCCCATCAGAGTGTTTAACTTCTCAGCCTATTGCTTTCTAGAAGAAGCATTGTGCCTGGTGCATGGTGGGGAGTCAGAGCTTTTATCAGTATGATGATAGTTCTTTATTATATTAACTATTATGCAGTCGGGTCTGGGAGCCAGGCAGGAGCAGAAGGAAGATGATGGAACCCAGGCTAGCAGCCTCGGGACTCCCAGCCAAGACCTTTTCTCCTTCCCTGGGCTCTCGTCCACCCAGGTGGGTGCACGGGAACTGTTTTTCCCCACCACATACAGCTCTCAAAGGCTCTCACAGGCCTTTGGAGCAGATTTAGGATGTGCCTGTGCTATACCACCTCACTGGAGCCACTTTTTTTTGTCAGTGAGATGCCCTGAGTGAGGGCCATGTGCTGGAGGAACGTCCCCTCTGCTTCCAGGTGGGTGTGGACTCCTCAGGAGTAGATTCTCCCCATTTGCCATCCACATGGGATCTGAGAACCTGTACCATCCTTTCCCAAGGGGGAAGGCAGTGAGCCCCACCCTGCACCATGCTCCCACTTCTAGGGACCCTTGGCTCCCAATTCCATCTTTCCAGCCAGACCCTGCCTGGCCTTGCATATTAATTTCTGGGGAGAGGAGCGTGGAAGAGAGTTTGCTTTGGAGAAAATGTTCACTGATCTCTGCATTCGTGGGATTGGACTTCAGGCCTGGCAGTCTTCTACCCCAGAACTCATGGGGCCAGGCTCCTTCTTGATTTTAACTGAAGGATTTCAAGACATTTGCATCTAAATTCATATTTCCCGTGGTCCAAAAACAAAACAAACCGAAACCAAACCCTGACCTTGTGTTCATTCCAAGAGAGGGTGTGGACCTTGTATGTTTATTTCATAGGTACTGTAATCCTGTAGACAACGCCAGAAAGTTTTCTCTGAAACTTAAGATATCTGCATTGTGTATCCTTTTTAGGGATACTTAAGGGCATCTTTCCTTGGAATATGTAGCTTAGCTTTGCAGAAGAGAACCACATTTTCCCTGGCCTTCCCGGGGCTATTACATGTCATTTCTGTATTTTCAGGGGTTCTTTCATTACATGGGTGCTTTAAAAATAGCACACGTGTACCTGGATGGGCTTAAATCTGCTGGGCTCAGGGCAACCCCTCCCCTGCCTGGGAGTCTGCATTCTGAGCATCCAGGTGGAGATGTCTTCGTGTGGTTGGTTCATCAGCAGCAACCGTGCCACCTGTTTAACTTCCATAAATTAAGGATGTGTGCTTTGTGAGTGTGAGAAGAGTGGCTACTCGTTTCTTATGGATTTACACGATAACCTACATCTGTTTGCCATAGTAGCTCTGCAGTGGTTTGTGTAAGAGAATGGACTTGCTGTCTGCAGAAGTCTGTCTCGGATGGTAAAGATGTTTACAAACACAGCCTGCCTCATCCGATTACCAGCCATTTCTGCAAAGTTAGAGGGAATCTAAGATTGCTCATTTCAGTTTTATTCTTGCTCTTCTCAAGGAGGAATATTTAGAGTTGAAATTTTTAGAAAATGAAAACGTTGCTACAGACTTAAATCGTAACGTTAACCTGATACATGGACCACACTCATGTGTAACTGCTTTCTTTGTAAAAGTGGCCACAGCATAAAGCTGCACCAAGGAAGATCCCCTGACAGGAAGTGTGGGTTTTGAAATTTGCAAGAAAAACCTGGGCAAGGTTTTAAAAATACCTTCCCTTCCCCTGCCTCTTTTAGTTGTTCTCATCCAACGGTTAAAAAACATATAACATTATTCTTGTTTCTTAGACTTTCTAAATTTTAATAGCATTTTCAGGATAAATCTTATTATGGCATTCCAGTGTTGGTGCCATTGGGATTTTGAGATGAGGGGTGGTGGTTATTCTTATGGAGAGGGCTGAATTTGGTAAGATTAGAGCCCAAAGCCCGGCCTGGCTAAGCCAGACCCCACCGACACACAACAATACTTTGCGTTGTTAAGGCAGTGTGTATTTCTAAGCATTGTCACAGACAGCTTTTCTTCAGTCCTTACAACACCCAGTGAAGTTGACAGAGGCGATATTTCTGTTTCTGTATGTACCGAATCCCTGGCTCAAAGAGTCCGGATTGCTTGCTTCAGCTTCCCAGGCTGGTAAGTCACAAAGCTTGGATACACCGGTGCTCTTTCCACATTCATTCAATGAACATGTACGGAGCATTTTGTGTGCTGAGAACTATGCCTGTAAACAAAGTGTCTTATAAAATAAATAAGCCATAGGGATGAAAAGTAGAGCATAGGGAATACAGTCAGTAATATTGTACTAACATTGTATGGTGCCAGATGGTGACTGCACAGACCGTGGTGAGTGTTGTGTAATGTATAGAACTGTCTAATCACCATGTTGCACACCTGAAACTAATATAGCATCGTATGTCAACTATACCTCAGTAATTAAAAAAGGAAGAAAATGGGTCTAAAATTGGACCTGGATCTTATAGTCTAGTGAGACATGTAGATGGTGAGTAAGTAAGCCAATACTATGCCAGATTGTGAGGAAGGAAGCTCACTGGGCATCAAGAAGGAGAAAGATATTTGGGTGAGGGGTGGGAAACACACTTCGGATATTCAGTGGGAAAGGCCTGAGGCCCACAGCGGGGAAAGGGGCTGGGCAAGGTGTGGCTGGAGTGGCTAGAGCTAGCAGAGATGACCTGGGTGCTGGCAGGGGACATGTATGCAGTGGATGGATCTGGAAGATGGGTCTCTACTGATCAGTGGGATCGGATGTCAGCAGGAGTCAAAGAATGGGAGGCATTAGGCTGCCCTAGGTTTCTGGATGGAGAAACAGTGGGTGTGCCGTGAACTGAGGTGAAGATGTGAATGAGAGGAGAGGAAATATCTTTTTTGGCCATTGCGTGGGGGGAGGGGTTAGGAGATGAAGATTTATGACGGTTTCAGAAATTACTTTCAGAGTTTACGTGATCATTGTTCATTCAGTTTTCCAATCCTGTTTTAATGCTTGAATTTGAATTAGGAAAATTACTTGGGTAATTTTATCCATGTACTACTTTTTTAATAAAGATTCATGTGTTTATTTATTTATGACAGAGAGAGAGAGAGAGAGAGAGACCGGCAGAGGGAGAAGCAGGCTCCATGCAGGGAGCCTGACGTGGGACTCGATCCTGGATCTCCAGGATCACACCCTGGGCTGAAGGCGGTGCTAAACCGCTGGGCCACCAGGGCTGTCCTTATCCATGAACTACTAAGTGAGCATGTGTTCTATCTCTGGATGTGTGTCACTATTCAGGGAGCTGGGGTCTGTGGGTAATAAGGAAGCAGCAGGTGCAACCCTTGGCCTTTAAAAGCTTTTAATCTAATTAGGAAGGCAAGGTGTATCTATACAAAACCAAGTGATTGCTGCTTGTAACTATTGAGAAAATTCTAAAGGCAACATATAATCACGTGCATAATGTAACATGAATTATATATAAAACGTTGCAAGAACACACACAGAGGACAGTTTCAGGCACATTCATTAGGTCAAGAAAGAAGAATCTCTAGAAGAAGTTAAATCATGAGTTGGACACTGAGAAGCAAATGTATTAGAAATAACAAGAGAAAAAAAAGAAATAACGAGATATCTCAGATGACATATTACAGATTTTAAAAAAGTGCTTCCTCAGTACCGTGACCAGCTAAAAAATGTTTAACCCAATACCTAAGTAGTTTACATGTAGGAATAAATTTTAAGGAAATGTGCAGTACCCATAGTGGGGAAAAAGTAGAAGACTGAGAAATGCAAAAGCTTATTGGAATAAATGGAGGATTATGTTAAATATCTACATAGAAAATTCAATGTAGTAAAGATGTCTGTCCTTCCCAAAATTAGTTTATAAATTTGATATAATTCTGGCTGAATTATAGCATGATTTTTGGGGAGGAATTTTCAAAATAGCTCTTGAGTTCATCTGAAAGAAAAAAAGTATGTGTTTATTTGGAAAAACTCTGAAAAGTAAGTAATGAGAGGTAGAAGGATGGGGGCATTTTTATTTGTAAGTAATTAAATTGTTTTTTTTCTTGTTTTTTTTTTGTTTTTTTATTTTTTATTGGTGTTCAATTTACTAACATACAGAATAACCCCCAGTGCCCGTCACCCATTCACTCCCACCCCCCGCCCTCCTCCCCTTCCAACACCCCTAGTTCGTTTCCCAGAGTTAGCAGTCTTTATGTTCTGTCTCCCTTTCTGATATTTCCCACACAATCTAATAATAAAGCTGTGTGTGGTTAGAAGTTAATGACGCAGAATAAGACCTAAGAATATATAAGAATTTAATGTATACAAATGCATATGAGTTTATGAGAAACTTTATATCAAATCTAGATAGATTGATATTATTTATTTTTCATTTTTTTATTTATCTGGTAGAAGGAGAGGGAGAGGAAGAGAGAGAGAGAGAGAGAGAGAGAGAGAGGGGGAAAGCGAGCATGAGCAGGGGGAGCAGTAGAGAGAGGGAGAAGCAGGCTCCCTGAGGAGCAGGGAACCTGATGTGGGGCTCAATCCCAGGACATGGCCTGAGCTGAAGGCAGACGTTTAACAGACTGAGCCACTCCGGCGCCCCTAGATTGATATTTATATTTAAATAGGTGGACATGTAAAAGCAGTAAAAAAAAAAAAAAGTCAGTGACTATATAAAATTGGGTGAAGAAGGCACTCACAAGCATCACGTGAAAGCCAGGAAAGTTTGGTAGATTCCCCTACAGAAATTTAAAATTTGGGTCAAAACAAACCATCTTAAATTTAAAGACCACAAAGATGGAAATATATTTGCAAGGTACTTATTAGACAAAAGATTAATACAGAACAAAAGATAAAAATATTGACTCAATAGAAAGACAGGTTTAAGAATATGTATGGATAATTCACAAAAATGAAATATAAATGATAAACATAGCAGAAACTGGTTAACCTCATTAACTTCCTTATCTTTATATAAATGAGTGTAACTTTTTCTGAGCAGTTCGGCAATGTAAATAAGTTCTTTAACAAAACAGTTCAGCAATGTAAATAAGTTCTTTAAAAAATAATAAAAGCATCTCCTTGACCCTAATGTCCTATTCCAGGAATTTACCCTTGGAAAATAATTTGATAAGTGAGCAAAGAGATATAGACAAGGCTTTTCACTAAAGTATTGCTTATAATAGTAAAAATGCCTAAACAGTCCAAATGCCTGGCCTGCATTTAAGTAACAAGTTCCAGAGCATTATAACAGTGTGACCCCCTTCTTGGTTTCTTCTACCTTTCCAAATGTGTTTTTGCCTGGCACCTGCCTCAATTCTGCAGCCCCCAGCATAGTACCTGCACCGGGCAGGACTCTCTAAGTGTTGTTGGAGCAAACCCTGCTTTGGCCAGCCAGGCCTTTCAGTGCTGGGTATGGAGTATAGCCCGCTCCTTGAAATCATGTTTATGCAGCTGGCATGCCAGCAGCACCCTGCCTCTCCTCTCCTCCCTGGACCCTTCCCTGTCTTATCACCTGCAACGATGGCTGGCTCCCCCACAGTCTTTTGGCAATTTGTCTGAACCTACCTTGCTCAGGGTGAGGCAGAAATCAGGGATTTGTGAGGTCAATAGATCCAGAGTGGTTGAAGCTGGGGGAAGGTGGTGAGGAGACGGTCAAGAGGAGGCAGGAGCCAGGGGATAGGGAAGGGGGCAGGGCATCCTCTGAGGGTGTGTCCTGAGTGTCAGAGCCATTACCAGCCATGGTCCTGGTCATTCCTGGTGAGGATGCCACTCCTTCACTGGGGGCACTTTTGATTGACAGTATCCCCATCAATACCCTATCCTGCAGTGACACATTCAGCGCTGTGTGCCCACCCTGCAGGAGGGACATGTGAATGAAAAGAGGAAAGGTCCACAGAAGGTGGACCTCTTCACCTCTTCTCATGAGGTTTTAGCTTGTGGTGAGGACAAAGCCCATATTTTCAGCTTTTTCTGTATTCTTTGAGTCAAGGACAGGAAGCACATTTATCCTCTGTTCCCCCACAGCGCCTGGCTTACTGCTTTGCATACAGTGGGTATTCACTAAAAATTTATGGAGTAGTTGATTGGACTAGGTTAGTGTCCCTGGAAATGGGAAGAAAGAAGATGAATTGAGAGACTTTGCGAGTGAAAGACTAGGGTGTGATGAATACATTTATAATGAGATCATATAGGTTTCCTCTTTTACTTTTTAAAATAAAAAAAAAAATTAAAAAAAATAAAATCAGCTTCTACGAATGAGCTGAATGTGAATTTATACATTAAGATTTAATTGGTTAAACTGAGAAATCAAAGGTTCGCAGTAACCTGGGAGTCCCCAGGACTCGGGCCCTCATCTGGCTCAAGTCTGGTAACGAGGCGCTTTATGGACGTGTGGCCTTGGCTGTCACCCCATTAACAGCTCTGACTCTATAAACTGGCAGCTAAAAGGTTGCTGGATGGACGGGGGATATGCTGAGAGTGATTGTAATGATAGGGTCTCTAAATGGCTAGCATTTAAATTGTAATCCTGAGGATTAATTATTTTGATTATCGAATCATCTCTTGTGCTGATTTGCCATTTTCAGAAGTGCTCAGAGCTCACCCACTTGAGTGAGCACAGAGGCGCCCTGGTTTCAGCACTGGGGCTGGTCAGGAAAGCCGGAGCTCTCCTCCCTGCCAGGACCACCTTCCCCTTAATCCTGACACTGGCTGTGACTGCGCATCAGGCTGAGTGTCACCTCACCCCATACCACAGCCCTCCAGGCAGGTACCATTATTACCTCCACTTCACAGGGGAAAAAACCCAGCCCCTGGCTCACCTCCTCGCCCACCACCTTCATCTAAACCACCAGCACCTCTGTGCCAAATGCAGGTGCCCCCACATCCACTGTGGGGCCAGGCAGATTCTTCCCACATCAAGCCCCATCTGTCACCTCCCTGCTCAGAACTAGCGGTGGCTATTCAAGAGAGGTGCTGGGTCCCTCCTGGGCCACCCCTGCAGCCTCCCGCTGCCCCCTGCCCACACTCTGACCTCCAGCCACCCTGTCTGTCTTGTGTTTCAGAAACCTTGGGGATTCACTGCCCATCCTGCCTGTCCCCTGCTTTCCCTTCCCAGGGAGGCACAGCCAGTTCTGGAATTGGGGGAATGGGCCTTGGGGGCAGATTCTGCTCTTTGCTGAGTGGGGCAGCTGACACATAAAAATAAGGACTGTCCTTTCTCCATTGTCCTAGGGTGTCATCTGCAAGAGAACAGGGACTTTACCCGGTTCACTGCAGTATTCCCAGTAGCTGGAGCAGCCCTAACATCACAGACAGACACTCAGCAAGTAAATTAAGTGGATGAAGAATGGGGAAAGCAGGTGAGAAGCTTAGGAGTCGGGAGTCAGGATTGATGTATTTTAGCCCAAATAGGCGTGAAAAGGCCTGTGGGGGGAGGCCTTGCACAGACCTATATGGATTGGGGGAATGCTCTGGGTAAGACATTCCAGGCACGGTGCTTTGGGAGAGCAAAGGCCTAGCTAAGAAGGCAGTGGGAAGGCAGCAGTGGGGGTGATGGGTGTGTGTGTGTGTGTGTGTGTGTGTGTGAAAGGACATAAGGATCTTATGGCAGGAGATGGTCCTGTGGGTGAGAGGTACAGTTTGGGATTTTATTCTGAGTGGGATGGGAAGCTGTGAGAGGATTTTAAGCAGAGGAGTTACCTAGCAGGCTTTAAAGGTCCTCCCCTCCCCCTTCACTTGTAAAGGGCAGGAGCAGGAGACTGACTGAGGTACTACTGCACTAGTCCAGGCAAAGATGGCAGTTCTTGGACCAGACCCTACTGGGGAGGTGCAGAGGGGATCAGATTTGAGATGTGGTTTGAGGTAGAGCTAACCGGCTCTGATGAGGGACTGGATGTGGAGGAAGGAGTCAAGGAGCACTGACTGATCACTGCAGTCTTTCACCTGGAAACAAGCCTTTGTAGAGAAGGTGCTCAGCCCCCTGTGC
This sequence comes from Canis lupus familiaris, assembly GCF_011100685.1. Classification (NCBI taxonomy): domain Eukaryota; kingdom Metazoa; phylum Chordata; class Mammalia; order Carnivora; family Canidae; genus Canis; species Canis lupus. The sequence goes on from NC_049222.1 coordinate 47,540,431, forward strand.
CCTGAGCCCCCCGGTTGGGGCTGCTTCCTTGGTTTTACCCTCTGAAGGAAACATTCCTTTCCTTGGGGTGCTTATTGCAGGGTTTGCTCATCCATTAATTAGTGCGACTGCTTGATTAAGCCCCTCTCACTAGACCGAGCTCAGCAGAGCCAAGCCTCCTCCACCACTGCTGCCACCTCCTCCTCCTCCTCCTTCTGTCCTCTTCTTCTCCTCTTCCTTCCCTCCCCTCCTCCTCCTCCCTCCTCTCCTTCCTCCTCTCCCTTTCTCTTTTCCTCTTCCTCTTTCTTCTCTTCCTCTTGCTCCTCTTCCTCTCCTTTTCCTCACCTCCCTCCTCCTCCCCATGGCCCAGCTTTATCTCTAGTGCCCAGTGCAGCATTGGGCACATAGTAGGAATACAACATATGCCTGAATGAACAAACAAATTAATGAAACCAAGAGAGATTAGGAATGTAAGCCAAGTCACATGGCTGGTAAGTGACTTGTGACCACACTCTTCATCCAAGGAGCTCTCCTCCCTCCCTATCATGCTTCAGGGGCAGCAGGAGCAGTGGGACACCCACATCCCACAGATACTCTGTCCTCTGCTCCCTGTTCTCTCCTAGCTCTCCCTCTAGCTCCCCTCCTCCCTCCCTCTCTGTGTGCCCCCCCTCTACCACCACACACACACACACACACACACACACACACACACACACACACGTTATTTCTGGAATCATGAAAACCTTCTGAGGGCAGTGTTTGTATTCCTTGAGGCATGTGATTGCTCTCTGCTTTTAGGAAATCTGCCATATGTGCTGTGTGCCCTGTCTGGGCTGTAGTCTAAATGAGACCTTCCAGCTGGGTTTGGGTTTCAGACACATTCGCGCATCCTTCGATCCCCTTTGCTCCGGTAGAGACAGGAACGGGCCTCCCTGAAGGCTCCATACACGGGCCTCTCCCCTTTCTCCTCCGAGGGCAGAACAAGTGGCGCTGTGGGAGACGTGAATGCCCATTGTCAGTGGAGGGTTCCACAGCAGATGACAAGCAGGAAGGGAGCTCGTTGTTAGGGTGCTGAGTCACATGGCCTTGCAGCAGAGATCGTGCAGGGGGAGGCAGGAGGTGGGCACCATGGCCCTGTGGTCAGACCATAACTGCAGCCGCCCCTGGAGCAAGAGGACAGTCTGAGCCCTGCTGGGACCTGCTCAGGGCCAAGAGACAATGGAATCGGGCTTGTGAGCCTGGGTGTGTGTGGGGGCTCCGTGGTGGCCAGGGCAATGTGAAGAGGGGCATTGCTCCACATGCCGTCCTGCTTCCATTCTCTTCTGGCAGCTGATGGCTTCAAAAATCCCTGAAGCCAAACCCATGCCCATCAGCGTGTTTACAGAGGAAGGCAGTCAACAGTATGAGAGCCCTCTGAACCTGTGGATCCACGGCTGTGGGGATGGCTCGGGAGAGCTTGAGCTGTGAATGTGACCTGGAGCCAGAGGACACCATCGGGAGGTGTCCATGTGCACGTGGCTCTGGACATTCACGGCCTTCTGTCAGGGCACCTAGCTTCCAGCTTAGTGATATTGTCCCGTGGGCCTTGGGCATTTGGGGTGCAGAAGCCTCTCCCAGGAGGCGGCCATGTGGTATCACCATCTCAGCTGGGCAGTAGACCAGCACACACATGATACACCCATGTCTTCAAGCTGGTGACTTTTGCAAGCCGTCCTTGTCCATGGTTACTGTACCTCTCTGTGACTTCAGTGGCTCCCCTTACTCAGCCAACTGTAGCAACCCACTTAGATGTCAAAGCTTTATGTCCCAAAGAGCATGGGTTTGAGGAGTGTTTCACATGGCTTTGCATGCCCTTGTTTGTAAAGGAGTGTGGCCCCCCAGAGGAGCCCTGCAGGGTCCTGGCTTAGCCACTGATTCTTGGTTGGCCTTCTTGGTTGGCATTTATTTCTTTGGCTGCTTTAGCTTTACAACAAGTGGGTTGGACTTGATCCTCTCTAAAGTACTGTAAAGTCCCTAAAGTTTTGAAAGGTTGAGGCCAGAGGGAGGTCACTCTAAGGCCATTTGGCTGTGGAGTGCTGGCCCTGCCTGCGAGGAGCTGTGTGATGCAAGGGAGGTGGGAAGGTGCCGGTCTTGGATGTCGACCCTGCCCTTGGCCTCTCCTAGACCCTCCCTGGGGACTCTGCAAGTCTAGACATCCTGATGGCAAAGACAATGATGATCGGGATGTGCTCTCTCATCTGAATCTCAGTCTGGAGGGGTAGGCAGGGCATTTGTTGTTACTTGCACTGGGAAGATGGTAACCTGGGGTTGAGAGGGGACAGCCAGGAAATGCATGGACCAGACTCCAGGGCTCCTGGCACACCTTCCGTATCCGTGCAAGAGATGAAAGACTGGAGGCAGATCTTTATAAAGAGGAACATAACTTTTCTTGTAGATTATGGCCCTTTTGAGGACATCCATTTTCATAAAATCTTTCATTCCAGGGCAGTTCACTTTGTTTCATTAAGGCAGTTTAGAAGGAAATAACTCTTTAAAAATCTAATAAATTCAAAGAGAGAAAATGTTAAATTGCATTCTGTAGGCTCTAAGGTCTCAAATCCATTTCATTTCCTGAATGCATAATCTCAAATCCGTTTCATATCCTGAATACATATTCTACATTTAACAATCCCAGAGACAGCCAAACCAATAGGCAAGTGATAAAACGCTCATCGGCAACCTGAATGTTTCTTCTTGTCTTTTTGGCCATAAACAGACTGCATTTTCCTGCCTCATGTTTCTCTAGAAATGACATGACTTGGAATTGGGATCCTAGCCTTTTGTTACAGCTATTATGCTATTACGTGGGGCTAGGGCCTCCTAGAGTACCTCTACAGGTTTGTTTTTCGTTCCTTTTAACATAGATCAAGAAAAGCATACCCCAAGAGTTTGGAAACCCCTCCTCTCAAAGCTTCCATTTGTAGATTCCTTGCCAAGCGCTGAAGACATGCAAACTTCCATACTTTGGAGCATTTAAATAAGCTCTAATTTTGTTGTCTTATAGAACTATGAGGTTTTTTTTTTTTTAAAGCAGTCCAAAACTAGAATGGAATACAAGCCTTCTTTACTTCCTGTTTCATTCACTTAACCAGCGTTTATGGTGTACACGCACTGAGGTGTTTATGGGGAGGAACTCATAGTGGGTGTGTGCTCTGAGGGGACACAAGATTTTATCAGGAAGAGGAAGCAGAAGAAAATGGCAGTAATAAAGGTATAGAAGGAGGACTTTGCAAAGCATTTGGGGGAAATGTTGAGAGGTCTGTATTACCTTAATTATGTGAGCAGTACTGGAAAGCACATGGGGCATAAGAAAAGCCAAGGAGCCTGTGCCTTACCTGCAGGGGAGGGGTAGTTGGAGGTTTTTCAGCAGGGGAATAACAACCAACGTGGGCATTAGCGAGAGAAATATGGTTCCAAAGCCTGAACTTTGCCCAGGCTATGAGTTCTCTGCTGCCAGGCCCAGGCCCAAGGGAGAAGGAAAGGGGTCTATGGTGACACCAGGGTGCAGGGCTTTAGCTGAACCAGCCGAAAGGGATTGCTAGGGTCAAAGAAACAGGGATGTGGTTGAGAAGAGACAAGATAATGACCAGAAATGTTGGCAAATGTTGGATCCAAAGAGAGTGGGTCAGGATGGTGAGCAGCAAGGCAGGGCTGACGAGGTAGGGGAGGAGGTTGAAGGTGCAGCAGAAGCAGGTCAGGTCAAGGTGCAGATGCGAGGTTGCAGACATCAGTGTGTGCACTAAATGCTGAGCCTCCTAGGACAGGGACCGCACCTGCAAGGGCTCTGAATAGCTAGCCCCTGCCCTTGTGAGTGCTCAGCATGTGGGGTTGTGTGGAGCTCTCCTCTATTTCCATACCTGGAGTGTCCGTGGTGGTGCAGGCAGCATGTAGGCTGGACAGGGAGCACTTCTCTGGATGCTGTCCTTAAGCAGAGTCCGCATTTGTGTCTTAGTCCATGTGGGCTGATATAACAAAATTACGATAGGCTGGGGTGGGGATGGGGGCTTACAAACAACAGAAATTTTTTTCATGGTTTGGAGGCAGGAAGTCCAAGTTCAAGGCCATAGCAGATTAGTGTCTGGCCGGTGCCCACCTCCTGGTTCATAGACACTATCTATCCACTCTGTCCTCACATGGCAGAAGCAGAAGGAACTCTGGGGTCCCTTATATGAGAGCAATAATCTCATTCCTGAGGCTCTGTCTTCACCACCTCCAAATACCAGCAAACTGGAAGTTAGGTTTCAACACCTGAACTTTGAAGGTAGAAAGACATGCTTTCTATAGCATGTTAGGTGATGAGTGGGCCTATGGATTGTTAAGCTAGCTGAACTGGATTGTAAACTTTTCTGAAAAATAGCACTCTATAATTTTAAAACAGTATTTTTACTAGGGAAAAGCAAAAGAGCTTTCAACATAAAATATTGACAGAAGAGAAGCCTGGATTCTTGCTATTCATAATGACCCATGTCTTTAAAAATAAATCTAATTATTACAAGCTAAAATTGTATGTATTTTTTATTCTAAATACCAAAATATGTCTTGAATTAAATTTAAAATGCTCAGATCCTCAACAATCATTTTTGTAGACCTTTCTAGTAAGTCACCATTTTGTGCGTAGCTGCTGGGTGTGGAACTCTAGAATGAACTAGGTAGGAGCTGATGTTTCTTTTCAGTGCTTGTTTTTTTTTTTTTTTTTCAATTTTATTTATTCATGAGAGACACAAAGAGAGAGGCAGACATAGGTAGAGGGAGAAGCAGAGAAGCAAGCTCCTCATGGAGAGTCTGATGTGGGATTTGATCCCCGGACCCGGGATCATGCCTTGGGCCGAAGGCAGATGCTCAACCACTGAGCCACCCAGGGGTCCCTTCAGTGCTTGTTTTAGAGGAAGGATCAGAGAACTTTTAAAAATGTTTTGCTTAGGTTGAGCTCTAAGTTTGCATTATTGTTGTAAACTTTCTCTAGTAAATCCACAAAGCAATGTTTAAATGAAGACATCTTAATTTGAGTATGGTGGATGGATATGTAATAGAGGTCTATTGAGTGTTTTAATATGAGATGTTTTAAGAACAGATTACATTTATCAGCATTTTTCAGCGAGCTTGCATGAACTCAGCAAATAAAATAACGAACATTCTTATTATTAACATCTATAACATTCTTATGCAAGTAAAGGCCCCACTTTGAGAAGACAAAACAAGCGTGGGGCTTTCTTCTTGCCATTTTGACGGCTCCCCACCAGCCAAGCAGCGTGTGGGTGGAGAATGTTTTAGACATTCCTCCTCACAGCAGGGAGCGTTTATGAAAGGGAAGACTCCACAAAGATCGCCCTGATGCCTGCTGAGATCCAAGCAGTGTGTGGTGAGGGACAATGCGGGACAGCTTCAGTAAGAAGGCAGGAGCAAACAGTTCGACCAGGCCAGAGATAAGGACACATGAGAAAGCATTTGCGGTCTTCTTGTACATTTACATACATTGTACCAGTTCCACATCTTGCATGGCTACACCTTTCATGTTCTCCTGGTAAAGCCGACTCCTCCTCCTGCCATATTCTTTCTTAGTGCCAAGAATCACCTTCTGGGACTTCCCGGGACTCCAGCTCTATCTCCCCAGTGTAGTTGGGAGGGAAGAAAGGTCGAGTCAAGCACAGTGACTATGCTGGCTCACCTAAGGCTGTGTCTAGGACATACGTAGGTAGGCCTTGTGTGGTTCATATGGTACGTGGGTGCGGGAGTTCAATCAAGGGCTGGTTGTCTCCCACACTGGAAGGTAAGTCACCCCTCCCCATGCTCTTAAGGTTGAATTATGTCCCCCTACCCCTCCAAAAAAGATACATTGTAGTCCTAACTCTCAGAACACGATCGTATTTGGCAATAGGGTTTTCATAGAGATAATAAAGTGAAAATGGGGACAGTAGCATGGACCATAATCAAGTATGATTGGTGTCATAAAAAGGGGACATTTGGAGACAGGTGCAAACACAAACAGAAGGTAGACCATGTGAAGGCATCTAAGATGTTATGGTCTGTTTGTCCCCCTAGTCAGGACAGAAGGTGGGGGCCTTTGGGAGGTTTGTAGGACAGGAAGGTGGAGCCTTCGTGAATGGGATTAGTGCCTTTATAAAAGACTCCAGAGAGCTCCTGAGTCCCTTCTACCATGTGAAGACACAGCAAGAAGATACCAGCTATGAACCAGAGTCCTCACATGAACCAGGTGCCTATACTGGTGCCTGATCTTGGACGTTCCAGTCTCAATAGATAGGAGATAAATTTCTGTTGATTATAAGCTACTTTTTGTTCTAGTGGCCCAAAGGGACCGAGAAACAGGGAGAAGGTGCCATCTGACTGTAATGATGCATCTACACATAGCTGAGCAAACCCAAGGATTGCTGGCTGACACTGGAAGCTAAAGGATTTTTTCCTAGACCATTCAGAGAGGGCATGGCCCTGCTGGTACCTTAATGTTAGATGTCTAGTCTCGGGAACTGTCAGACAATACATTTCTGTTTTTTATGTCACCTGGTTTGTGGTTCTTTGTTATGGCAGCGCAGAAATGGCTACACACGCCAACTTTCATAATAAGGCTTCAGAGGGGTTCCTTTTACACAGGTCACAGAAACCAGACTCATTATTTCCTTCCTTTATCACTTCCTCTTTATCTCTTCTTCTTATCTGCCCTTCTTGTGAACACAGTGACAAACGTTTTGTGGGTGTCAAGGGAGGGCAGTGTAGCAAAGCAGGGATCCTGAGGCTCTGAGTGGAATGGATTAGGGAAGGGGGAGAAGGTTGCTGGAAACCTGTGGCTAAGGGAGACCAGGCACCAGGGGCCTTGGCAGGTGGAGGCCAGGTGGAGGGGGGATGAGAGGAAGCCAAGAGCCTGCCTGGAAGAGGGTAAAAAGACTGAGGGCACAATATAAAATGACTTCAAGATTTTGAATGTCAGGGCTCTCTGATTTTGAGAATTATTCCTTGCTTTGGAGAGTGATTGTGGTGGCTATAATGAGATGAGTAGGAAGGAATTTCCATTTTAGGAACACTTGTAGGTTCCACTGCCAACGTGATTAACTTCAGTAATTGGAAAAGGTAGAGCTTTTAGGGGTTTTCAGCAGTTCAGTCATCAGAGAGAGCTTGAAAACTAGGGGTTTGAAGAGATGGTGGAATTTTGGCATTCATGGATTTCAGACTAAGAGTTTACTATCCTTTGAGTATTTCTCAAGGGCTGTAGTCTACAAGAAGGGTTGGTGGGTCTAATGATGCTACCTCATGTGAAGTGTGGTCAGGACCCTGTGTACATGTGTGTAATGTGTGCACCAGTGTGAATCTCATGAGGATTTGGTTCCAGTGGACACATGGCAGCCCAGAACCTCTATCACATTTACAAGAGTATTTGAATTAAATCCCCAAAGGGATTTGACAACTTGGGATTTGTGAATATACCATGGTGGTACTGCCAGAAGAAGTCAGCCAAGGAAAAGCAATGTCTGTGAGCATATGTTCAAGAATTCTAGGATCAGCTTTCAACCCAAACCCCTCATTTCAGCAGTTGGGAAATCTGAATCTTGGTGACTTGTCACCAATCAGACAACTGAAGGTAGTGAGCCTGAACCAGAATCCCATTTTTTCCGTGCCTCTTTCTACCATCCCAGTCAACAAGCATTTTAAGTTAATTACCATATGGCCAGTGCTGTGAGACATACCTTCCTCTTCTTGTAGCCTATAACCTAATCAAAGAGATGAAGCCAGTATCCCAGTATTGTTTGATGAAGTGGGGCTGTAGAAGCTGCAGGGACCCCTGTGGATCCTTGAATTTGGAATACTCCCCTTTTCTTCATCCATGTTCTGGAATAATAATATTAATAATATTTGTTTTCTGAACTAGTGTGAAAATATTCTGAAGACTATAAAATGCATCACGAAGGGAGTGTTATTAGCAATGAGGAGTTCCAAGATGTGAGAGACCAATGTAGACTCGCAGAGGGGATGACTGAATAGAGCCTCCGTAGTGGGTATAACATTGGCAGAAGACAGTGGTGGAGGAGCATGTCCAGGAAGAAGGAGCATAGGCAGAGGTGGGAAAGTATAAATTGGGGAGCAGATTGTTCCCAGTGGTTGGGATGGGGACTTATTATGTCTCTTCTAGCCAAAATTTGGGGTCAAGTCCAAATCAGAGTGACTTGGGGAATTTGGTTCAGGAAAGTATCAATATAGATATCATCATTGTGCAGATATTATTATTTTTATTTTTGGAAGGCCTTTAAGGCACATTATCTCTGGAATCTTTTAGCAAATATCTGTCCCAATAAGCAGGGAGGAAAAAGAAGCTTACTGAAACAGATGTTAGCACTTTATTTATTCTCCCTCTTGCCCTATTTGGTTTATTTCTTTTGCATGTATAAAAGTTAAAATAAAATATAGCAGACTGAGATAAAGGTGGTAGTGTATCTAAAGAGTGGTGCCAAAACATCTGTTAATTTAAACTTAGGACTTTATTAAAAGATGAATGCTACCCAGCACTTCTATCTGTATCTACTTTACATTGACTTCCATGGCTGTTATTCAGGGAGAGCAGAGCAGATTTTTATTCCATATGCTTAATATTAATAACATTCATATGGGTTCCTAATGGTTTTGGTAAAGTAGAACTGTGTTTAATGCTGTTTTTGCTTGGGCTTAGATGATATATTCAGTTCTGAAAACTTGAAGAAAAGAAAACAGAAAATCTGATGACCTGCCTGGTTTTAATCCCACTCGCCTTCTGCAGCTCGTAAAACTCTTATAGCTAAGCTTCCACAGGGGATCAGAAACATTTTCGGTGTGTGGCCACAGCTGTAGTGTCCCTTGCCATAGAGCAGCATTTGGTCTTAATCCATCAGTCCAGACCTATTGCACTGATCTTGCACATTTCCCAAGGACATCTTTGGGGCAGGCTCATGGGATGAGGGTGACAGGACGGTTGAGTCATATGATGTACTGGTTTTGCTACTTGGATCATCCTAAGCATACAATTATAATTAATTATAACTATGGTATTAATATAATATTTAAGAAGTAAGGATTTGTTTAGATTTTGTACCTATTAGGTCTGCACCTTTTAGGAGACGAGTAAATACATTCATTTATTCATTCAACAAATATTTAGCGAGGACCAGGGATTGTTCTAGCAATGGATAAGAAAAAGTCCCTGCCTTCAATGAACCTACATTCTAGTAGAGGTAACAAACCAAAAACAAATCCACAAATACATGTGTAATATAATATCACGTGATGGTATCACATGGGAGAAAATTGAGAAGGATAAGGCAGTAGATTTGGGGAGATTATGCTTTTTCATTTATTTTTTTACATTTGAGTATAGCTAACACAATGTTACATTAGTTTCAGGTGTACAACTTAATGATTTAACAAGTTTATATATTATGCTGTGTTCACCAAAAGTATAGCTACCATCTGTCTATTACATTGCTATTATAATACCATTGTACTCCTTATGCTCTGTTTTCATTCCTGTGACTTACTCCATAGCTGGGGGCCTGCATCTACCACTCCCCTTCACCCATTTTGCTGAACTCTCTCCCCCCTCCCTTCTGGCAGCCATCACTTTGTTCTCTGCATTTATAGTTCTGACTCTACTTTTAGTTTGCTTATTCAGATTGATTGTCTTCGTGGTGTTAAGTTGTAGAAGTTCTTTATATATTTTGGCTATTAATCCCTTATTAGGTATGGCATTTGCAGGTATCTTCCCCGATTCAGTAAGTTTCATGATGGTTTCCTTTGCTATGCAAAAGCATTTTGTTTTTGATGTAGTCCCATTAGTTTATTTTTGCTTTTGTTTCCTTTGCCTCAGGAAACATAACTAGAAAAATGTTGTTATGGCTGATGTTAGAGAAATTACTGCCTAGGATTAGTATGGTTTCAGGTCTCAGTTTAGATTGTTAATCCATTTTGAGTTTATTTTTGTGTATGGTGTTAGAAAGTGGTCTAGTTTCATTCCTTTGTGTGTTGCTGTCGAGTTTTCCCAGCACCATTTGTTGAAAAGATCATGTTTTTCTATTTTATATTCTTGCCTCCTTTGTCATAAATTAATTGACCATATAAAGGTGGGTTTATTTCCGGGCTCTCTGTTCTGTTCTATTGATATGTGTGTCTGTTTTTGTGCCAGTACCATACTGTTTTGATTACTACAGCTTTGCAGTAGATCTTGAAATCTGGAATTATGTTACCTCTAGCTTGGTTCTCTCCCAGGACTGCTTTGGCTACTTGGGGTCTTCTGTGTTTCCCTATAAATTTTAGTATTATTTTTTTAGTTTTGTGAAAAATGCTATAGGTTTTTTTTTAAATATGGATTTCACTGAACCTGTAGATTGCTTTGGATAGTATGGACATTTTGACAATGTTAACTCATCCAGTCCGTGAGCATGGAATAGCTTTCCATTTGTTTGTGTCATCTTCAGTATCTTTTAAGAGTGCTTTATAGTTTTCAGAATACAGGTTGTTTACTTCTTTTGTTAAGTTTATTCCTTGCTATTGAGATTAGGCTGTATGAGATGGAATATTCAAGAAAGGCATTTTTGAAGAGATGACACCTCTTGTGCTTTGAAGTGCAGAAATATGAAACAAGTGAGGAATTGAGACTTCTGGATATCTGGTAAAGAGCATTCAAGGAGGAGGGAACAGCTACTGCAAAGGTCCTGCAGTAGGGTGAAATTGGCATTATTTGAGGAATGGTGAGAAGTTTGCTGTGACTGGAGTGTATTGAACAAGTGGTAGCAGATGAAGTCAGAGAGATAGCCAGTCACCAGATCGGAGAGGGCCTTGTAGACTACAGTGAGGATATTAGATTATGTTCTAAGTACAATAGGAAGTCACTTTTACATAATCACTTTTAGCAGCAGTATGCAGAGTGGAAGTATAGGAGCATGAGAGCAAAGAGAGAAATGCAGAAGTCATTGCAAGATACAGATGGCAGACTAATGTGGATCTGATCGGAGCCATTAATGGAGACATAGAAAGAAACTGGAATGAAGAGTATTTTGACAGTGACATGATTTGCTAATGAGTGAATTTGGGGTGTGGTTCTCAGGGGAATAGCTCTATTCTAATTTTCCAGTTAGAGATGCCCACAGGCCACAGTCACTAACCCGAACACTTACCCCATCATCCCAGAATGAAGATAACCCATGGAAGCTGAGTCCATGGCCCCTTCAAGAAGGGGTGAAGAATGAACAAAACCTTAAATGACTTTCATAATTTAAAATACAAGTTTAAATTTTAAATGTGATGCATTTTTGATGAAGAATAAAGATGTTCCTCGCTTTGTATCACCTTTTCTTAAACCTTTCCTTAGCAACCTTTCAAAACCATGGCAGATGTTCCTTAGAAAAATAAACTAAATTGCAATTTCCAGGAAAAAGAGAACCATTATCATGGGCTCATTACAAACTTCATTATTTAGCATATTGGAAAGATCAGGCTTAATTTACAGTTTCTTCTGCAGGAGAGGAACCCTAGACAGAATCAGTACAGTTAATGGTGTAAAGGAGGAAAGGAATAAAAATTCAGGCTTTCCTCTCCTCAGTGCTGGTATTTGAAATTGTAACTAATTTTCTTGTAGAAATAATACCCAGTGTTGGGTGGACTCATTTTGGATTTTCCATTTGCTTTCCTTTTGCTTTTGTTATTATTCCTCCCTCCCTCTTAGGCTGCTTATCTGATTTTTCCTCTGCAAAAAATAGTTCCACATTCTTTATATGGCTTCTAATTTTTTGTAAGACAGTTATTGCAACTAGGATATTGCTGTAAAAAATTGTGAAATATTGGAATAATGTGACTTTTTGGGTGTCAACCATTTCCTGATCTTTTCCTGAATGAGTAATTATTCCAAGAATCTGTTCTACTCTAAATTAGCTGTATTACTGGGTATTTTCTTGTTCCTTAAGATTACATTTATAGCCTGTGATTAGATGTATTTCATGCCCTGAAATTTAAACTTTGATATTAAAAGTGTGTCAGTTCTTGTTTTGTATCTTTGAACACATGAAGTTATTTAAAAATGCATTCATGTTCAGATGCTTCTACATTTCTAAAGCCAGTATTGTTTTATTTTAGAATACAAAGACAAGACTAGCACCCTGGTGACTGATTTCCTCATAGAAGACGTAACATTTTGCTGGTTCATGGAGCTGGTAGCTTTGCTGGCAGCAAGGTGTCAGTTGTTGGTTTTATAATTTGATAGTAAGATAATCAATCTTCACCTGACACAAGTTGCTCAGATTCTCCCTTATTGATAAGGATGTAATAATGTTTTACTTCTCCCAAAAAGGAGAAGTTTTCTAGACTCTTTTGGATATAGGACTCTCTGTTCTGGGCTGGAAGAGATTCTGTGCTAAAATTCACCTTTTGACCTCACCTGACCACCCTGAATGTTGGGCATTCATGCACTTAACTCAGCATCCATCATTAACAGTAATGGCTGCCAATTATTAACCATATGGTATGTGTTGTTGTAATCCACTCAACAGTCTTGTGATGTTGTTCTTATAACAAAGAAAGAAATTGAGATCAGAGATGGCTATCTCAGGGCCCACAGGAGCTGCCAGTTGGACCAATATTCTTAGTGGTGGCAGGAAGGCTACAAAGTAGAAGATGGTATAATGCTTTTCTCCAGTGTATATACATGCTAGAAGGGAAGACCAAGAAGTTAACTATATAAAACAGTAAGAAGATAATACTGTATAAGCAAGAACACCATGACTATGATCTGAATGCTTTACATGAGTGCTGAGAGAGTAGGTAAGTGAGCAATCAGACTTTGGTCCCATGAGTTGGCTCATTGAGGAGATACCTTGAGGGGAATTTAATTAATAGCAACTATTCTGAATCATCCTATTCAAGGGTTCCCAAAACATGTCTTGGCAATAAAGCTTGTGCTCACAATCCCAGATTTTTGAATACCGTCCCTGCTGCCTGATTCCCCACCTCTCACCACTCACCCATCCTCCAGCATGGAGCCAGAAGGGCAGCACGGGCTCATCTACAAGTGTCTTCTCCATGCTGTTGGCCAGCTCCTCCACAAGTGTCAGGGATGCTATTCATGGCTCATGGTTTTTTGCTGCTTTAGTTTGTTTGTTTTTAAACCACATAACTAACCACATAACCTCTATCAGGATGCTTTTGGTTGAAGTAACAGAAAGCCAGGTGCAGATTGGTTTAAGCAACGAGGAAACTTATCGGTCTGCATAAATTGGCACCTAAGACAGAGTGGATCAATGTTGGTTCATCTGGCTGTTCAACTGTGGGATGAAGGTTGTTCCCATCTTTTCTCTGCCTTCCACAATGATAATTTCATTCTATGATTGTTCTTGTGGAGTTAAGGTGGCTGCTGCATGTGGACCTGCTACTGCCTCTTTCATATTTGGGGTCAGATGAATCCTGGCTTCCTGTTGCTGCCTGTAAGAATAAGGAAGGATCTTCCTAGAATCCTCCAATGGGCCTGTATTTGCATCTCTTTAAACATATGTGGTTCATACTTCCTTCCAAAACCACCTACTGGCAGGAGAGGATTCCCTTAGATCATGCACACCTACCTTTTAAGCTGAGTTCAAGTCCCCAAGCCATGGGCTGCTGATGAGTGTGGGCAGAGTTTAATGATTGCAGAGCCAAAGGTAGTATCCATTACATAAGACTCAGAGCCCCGGGTGTTTTATAAGATACTATGTGTCTTATTTTCCAACCCCTTCAGCAGGACTTGGGGCTGATGAATAGTTTGACATGCAGTGCTAGAAAATGAATTGCCTAAAATTATTAGGAGCCAGGTGATAGACAATCTGAAAACATGAAAACATGCTCAGCCTCATTAGTAATCAGGGAAATGTAAATTAGGATCACAATGACATACTATTCTGCTCCCACTAAATTGGCAATGATTAAGAAATCTAACAGTACAAGTGTCAGCAATAATGTGTGTGTGTGGAAACGGGACCTCTCAGGTACTGCCAGGAGAGAAGGGTATCATTTGGTCTCACCACTTTGGGAAAAAAAGTTGGTACTATCTTATAAAGTAGAACATGCATATACCCTTCAACTTAATTAAAACACGTATTTTATAATTTCTTCAAGAGACATGTTTGAGAATGTTCTTGACAATAATGTTCATAATAACAACTAGAAACAATCTAAATGTCCCAGACAGGAGAACAAATAAATGCATGGTGGTGTATTCACACAATGGCCTGCCATACAGCAGTGAAAATGAAGGAACTACAGCCACATGCAATACCATGGATGCATCTTAAAAATTTAATATTCAATTAAAAAAACAAAGCTCCCAAAGACTACATACAGTAAAATGCCATGTTTATAAAACTCAAATGCAGGTATATTTAAGCATATTTGGGATATTGTTGGGATACATCCATATGGGGTTAAACTATGTTTAGTTGGGATACATTATTGGGATACATCCATATGGGGTTAAACTATGTTTAAAAGCAAGTGTGTTTGGGACACCTGGGTGAGGGAGTTGGGTACGTGTCTGACTCGATCTCAGCTCATGTCATGATCTCAGGGTTGTGAGATCGAGCTTCCTATCAGTCTCCTCACTCAGTGGGGAATCTGCTTGAGGTTCTCTGTATCCCTCTCCATCTTCTCCTCCTCCTGCTCTCTCTCTCACACACACATACATAAATAAAATCTTTAAAGATAAGGGTTGTTATTTAGCAGGGTTAGTCTGGAAGGTGGGATCTAGGAAAAGCAGAAGGTTGACTCCAATGATAATTGTTAATAAGATCTAATCTTTAGTTGGATGGTAGGATTGGGGATGTTGTTTTCTTTAGGTCCTCATAACCACCTATCTATCCATCCATCATCCATATCAAATACCACACAATAATTTTTAAAGTAGAGGCTCACTGAACTCTTAAATAAATGTGACTCATTGCCATTGGGTAACAAAGTAACAGGACTCTTGTAAGAGGAAGCCAGGTCTGATGGATCAATTAATGTCCCATCAGGGAACAAATCATCATATGGTTGGGAGAACCAGTGGTTGGAATCTATTTAGACCTTGAAAAAGTCCCTGATTAATGACTCTATTGTAAGTTACTAAAACCCTGACATCATTGTGGGTTGGGGAAATATTTATCCTGTGGATAGGGAGGCAGCCATCAAAAGTAATAAATAAATAAATAGAAATTCAATGAGCTTTCTTCTATGTGTAGAGGTGTGTAAACTTTTAGTTTCTGTAGTGATCAGTCAAAATTTGCCTCATTGCATATTTTTAATGAAACAATTTGGAAGAGGAACACACAAACAAGAGAATCCCCTGGTGAGAGGGAAGGCAGAGTGCAGCTAAGTGGTGAAGTGCTGAGCACATGAGGTTGAAGGTGAAGATCAGGGCTTGTGCAACTCAGAAACACAGCGGATGAACTGTAGTGTGGACAGCACACCTGTTTGGTGACTTCCACTTCTGGTTAAATTCCCTTCTGGGCATTGATGCTTGATGGGAAAACACTGTAGCTCCTGTGGTCGAGAGCTCTTGCCAAGTGAGCCTGTAATAGTGTCTCTTCATGGTTTAGTAACAAGTTCCATCTCAGGTGAATGTGGGACTTCTGATGTCATTTACGTGATTCAGCACAATCTTTTAATCCCCCATAAGAAACTTGCCGTGTCTCACTGAAAATGTAAAGACAGACTGAGCCCAGTTGTTCAAGTCACTGTCTATCCACCAATGACTACACTGAACAATTGTGAGTTTGTCAGCATCTTTCAGTTTCCCAAAAGGTGATGATTTCTGATATCTCTTTCAGATCCAATGTTATGTGACCCTGGGAGTCTCTTTATGAAGAACCATATGTCCTCCCCCACCTCTGTTAGATTCAGCAGAGGCTGATAAGGCCTGTCATCTGGCTCACACTGTTATTCTTGCTTCAGATAGTATAGACCTCTGTAGTTCTCTACAACATTATTTCTCAGTTGTATTAATTATGTTCTAGGTACCTCTTCCCAAACCATGCAAATGATAGTAAATTTAGTGATGACAAGCTAGAACTTTCCAGAGTCTTTCCAAAACATATTAAATATAGTATTTAGATGATGTGTGAAAAATCCCATTAACTTCAGTGAGCCTTCACATGTTAACCTATGCGAACTTATTAATAGATATGTTTTATATGGGTCTAAGGGAGATGTTAGTGTGAGCTATTGTCTATAGTTTAAGGAGAACCACTTCTCTGGACATTGTGGAGTAGACACCACTGTGTTTGCCCAAAGCTTCCCAAGCACCTGGATCCTTAGACCCAGAGTGAGTGAGGCTATTTAGGTCTGGTTTGCCCTGAGCATCCTACTCTTAAAAGGTCCCCATCTCTCTGTCCAAAGCCCTATGGGCCTGGGTGTGAATACACATACGAGAATGTATCTGTTGAATTGGTTTTCAATCTTTGCCCACCTCAGGATACCACGAGGCAACATGTAACTTAACCCCTCAGCACTTCACAGTATGGACACTGCCCTGTTCCAGAATTTTCTCCTCTTGGCTTTCTGCTCTGATTCTTTTCATACTTTCAGACTACTCTTTTATGGTCACTTATGATTTTCGTTCTCCACTTGTCTTGCAAAGTTTGCTGTTCTTCTGCCACTGGCTCTCTTTGCAGTCTACGAGGAGAAGCAAATGTAGATGTTCAGATGGGCCTCACAAGGAAGCATAGATGAATGATGGGGCAGTGTGGCCGGGGATGCTGGGCCTGTGCAGACTGCAGTGGGCACACCAGCATGTTTCTCATCTGCCATGTGACATGGTGCTCCACGAGGCAGCCACACACATCCATGGGCTAGATGGGCCACCAGACTCTGCTGGCACTTCCATGGTTTTGGCTCCACACCTAGGCTGCTTGCTGCTGATGTTTTGCCATTTCCTTTAAAAATTTCTCTCTTTGTAATATTTTTTAAAATGATACAAATAATATAATTTTTTTCATCAAAATTTACCTTTGTGGTTTAAATATAAAAGCATGGAAATCCATTGTCCCCAATCCTACCCTTGCTAATCTTCCCCCCAGTGCCAAGGCATCTTACCCCTTTAAGACAAAGAGGTCCAAGTCCAAGTCTTTGTCCAAGTCTTTCTAAAGTTCAGATTTTTATTTTATTTTTAAAAAGATTTTATTTATTTGCTTGAGGGAGAGAAAGAGCAAGAGAGAAAGAGCATGAGTGGGGTGAGGGATAGAGGGAGAAGCAGGCTCCCCACTGAGCAGGGAGTCCAATGTGGGGCTCAATCCCAGGACCCAGAGATTATGACCTGAGCTGAAGGAAGACACAACCATCTGAACCACCCAGGTGTCCTAAGTTCAGATCTTTCTGTGTATGAGTTCCAGAGCCACACTGTTGGGGCAAAAGGCCTGGATTACTTACATCATGTTTCCACCTGGATGGTGGTTCTGGGTTTTGCTCAAGTCAGGAAGGATTTTCAAGGTTGAAGCAAGAATGAATCTCCCCGTGCCAAATACTTATCTCAGTATATTTGCTTCCTGGAGTCATTCTCTGTGAAATACAGCTAACCATTGTGTGCAGAGTGGAGTGGTGTTGTGGAATTCAGTGGTGGAGGTGAGTGTGCACAGGACTTTTATATAAACTACGTCCACTTGCAAACATTGTCCATGCTCAGCATATTTCATTTCCACTTTGGTTTAACGCATGTTCTGAGTGTTGTCATCTCTTTGTGTACTGTGAATTTCTAGATGACCCGTGTGTGTGTGTTTAGTACCTGGCACAGTGGCATAAACAAATGATATTTAACAATGCTTGTGCTGTTGATTGGATTGTGATAGTTGGTAGAGAAGGTGTTGGTTAGACCTTTTAGTGGTCCTGATTTATTAGAAACAGATGCATAGACAGCAAGCTCTAGATTGAGAAGTGGAAGACTGGTGCATTTCAAAAGGTAATAATAGCCTACCTCGAATAGGATAGTGACAGACACCGTCTCAAGTGCATCATGTGTGTGAAATAATGCATATATAATAATACACAGTTCCCTCCTGCCATAGGTCCAGTGATTATCCTCATTTCAGAGTTGAGGAAACTCAAGAAGAAAGAGGTTAAGTCATTTGAAGTCACGTAGCAAGTAAGCATGGAGCAGGGCTTTAATGCATGGCCCATGCCCCTGGCCACCAGCTGTCTCAGGCGGACTGCCTGCCAGGCCACCTTGCCCACTCCAGAACCTTCTCCTTTGCGCATAGCTGTATATCCCTCCAGAATGTCAGCAGCTCTGCTCCTGATCTGGTCATTTCCTCCCTTAGGATTTTTATGACCTATCATTGAAAGATGGTGCAATGGTTCTGCACAATATAGAACACAGTCTGTGGCTCGTAACACACCCAAGCCCATATATACTTTGAGAAAGAGAGGAATAATAAATAAATGGCTTATTTAGAAGTGGGTGAACTTTTTGGAACAAGTGAAAACCTATCTGTCTTTCAGTACTTGTATTTTAAAACTTCTAAGCTCATCAGAATTTAGGATTTGGCTACGCTAAATATTCTTAAAGAGTTCTCATCCTTATTGAGGAATGAAATATTTTACGTATTCCTGTTAAATACATTCAAAAGAACCCAGAAAAGAAGCAAAATCCTAGTATTGGGGAACATTGAACAAGACATGTGTGTACCTGTCATATCAGCATCCTAAAATAGTTTCCACAGTACTTCATTAAATAAAGTATCTGCTTCTAAATAAAGTTTAGTGGGTGCTGTTATTCTTAAGGACATTCTTCAGCTGAGGATGCCAGGAGAGATGGCCCCAGCTGGTTGGTTACATCTTGCTCTTAAGCACAGATTGCTCTTAATAGCTCGCTGTTCTCTGTAAGATGTAAACAAAATTGACTATTCAGCACCATTCTCCTCTCTTTCTGTCATTAGCTTCCATAAATGTGCACTAAAACCTCAGGAGTTGTCATCCATGTGCCTATAGATGTGATGTTTCACAGCTGTGAATGCAAGGGTAGCCTCCCGCACCTGCTCGTGAAGCCAGAGAGGGCTATTTCAAGTCGAGGTCAGATCTGATGGTAATTCAGTTGTTTCTGAACATTTCACACCCTTACCTAAGCCATTACAGTTCCTCACTGCAGTCTGTCCCATCTGGGATTCCGTCAATGGAAATACAGACTCATGGCTCTTCTTACCTTCTGCTATTTATTATTTACACTGAAAGGAGCACTTGACTAAATGCCCCATGTACATTTACTTCACTTACATTATTATTATTATTAAAGTATCTGTACATTATATGCTATATTATCATTCTTTATTATTCTTTTTTTAAAGATTTTATTCATTTATTCATGAGAGACACAACACACACACACACACACACACACACACACACACACACACACAGAGGCAGAGACGCAGGCAGAGGGAGAAGCAGGCTCCATGCAGGGAGCCCGACGTGGGACTTGATCCTGGGTCTTCAGGATCACACCCTGGGCTGAAGGTGGTGCCAAACCCCTGAGCCACCCGGGCTGCCCATTCTTTATGATTCTTATAATATTGTTATGCTATGATTATTACTTTTTTTTTTTTTTTTACCAATTAAGAAACAGATTCACAGAGGCTGGGGAACTCACCTGAGTCACACAGCTAGTGCTGGAATTGGAGATCAGAATCCAGGCCTTTTCTGATCTGAAGATGAGGCCCCTTACTTGTCCATCGTGGATCTTAAAGAGAACTTAGACACATTGATGTCCAGCTCCTGATTTTATGGCTGAGCAAGTCTCGGCTCAGAGAGGAGGAGTTACACACTGCACTTCTGTCAGTGGTCTTCAGGCCACCATGCTCCTCCCACTGTGACCATGATCCATGACATCCTGGTCCTCACCCTTTCTCTCAGAGAGTGACTGATGACTCGCACAGGTTGTTCTGAATGAGTTTACTTGCCTGGAGTTGGTTCTGTCTATAGGAACACAATGAGTTGAATTTTCATTAGCAAGTATTCAAGGTATAGATTCAGAGATTAAAAGAAAAAGACAGCTGGGGAAAAGCATGTTGAAGGCAAGCGGGTAGAGCCCAGAGGCTCTCCAGTTCCTTTGGGGACGAGCAAACCAGTAAGCTTAGGACCAAGCACTGCCAGCCGCTGCCCTTGGGTTCTCACGGCCCCTGAGCAAAGGGGCTTCCTTCTGCCATGTCCTGGAGGTATTTTCATTTCCATGTCCAAAAGTCTGATATAGCATGAGTTTTCCTTTCCTTTTTTTATTTTTTTATTAGAGTTCAATTTACCAATGTATAACATAATACCCAGTGCCCCGCTCAGTGCCCGTCACCCAGTCACCCTTTTTCCTTTAAAGATTTTTACTTATTTAGAGAGACACAGAAAGAGGCAGAGACACAGGGAGAAAGAGAAGCAGGATCCCCGTGGGGAACCTGATGTGGGACTTGATCCCAGAAGTCTGGGATCATACCCTGGGTTGAAGGCAGACTCTCAACCACTGAGCCACCCAGGCACCCCAAGAGTTTTCCTTTCTTTATACGCCTGTGGTCACTCTCACCTGTGCAGAGAGCAGGCCCCTGGATGCTCCCCTGTGGCTGCCAGGTTCCAGGCTTCCTGTAAGGAGCAGGAATGGAAGACTCTTCTGTAGGGGACAATATAGCAAAAAAAATGTCCTCTGATGAGATTGTTACTGTTTAGTATTTGGATCTCACCAAGTAGGATGGGAAAGGGTCCCCAGAACCCCCAACATATACAGCATTCCCTCCTTGTTTGTGGTTTCAGTTGCTCGCAGTCAACTGGGGTCTAGAAGCAGGCAATCCTCCTCTTGACCTATCATCAGAAGGTCAATGGTAACCTAACGCTACATTACAATGCCTACTCTGCTTGCTTCGTGTCATCATGGAGGCATATTATCCTTTGCCGTCATCATCACAAGGAGAGGACAGTACAACAGGATAGCTCAAGAGAACACAGTCATATAACCTCTATTACCATATATTCTTTTTTTTTTCTGGCTTACATTTAAGCATTTTTATATATATATTTTTTTATTGGAGTTCACTTTGCCAACATATAGTATAATACCCAGTGCTCATCCCATCAAGTGTCTCCCTCAGTGCCCATCACCCGGTCACCCCACCCCCCTGCCCACCTCCCCTTCCACTACCCATTGTTTGTTTCCCATATATTCTTATAATTATTCTATTGTATCACTATTGTTAATCTCTTACTGTGCCTAATTTATAAATTAAACTTTATCATAGATGTGGATGGAAGAAAACATAGTATATGCAGTGTTCAGTACTATCCACAGTTTCAGGCATCCACTGGGGGGTCTTGGAAGGTGTCCCCCACAGATAAGGCGAGGGAGGACTACTGTCTCTGTACCGAGACTGAAGTCTTGGTGTTTATTAGTGGCCAGTGGGAGAGGAGTGAGTTATGACAGATGTCACATAACTTGAAGAAACCCCAGAAACAAAGGTCGGACCCCTGACTCTGAGCCTTGGAGCCCCTTGACCTCTTGAAAGTTTTGCTGGCCTTGACCTCAGGAAGGCTGACTAGGCTCTCTTCCTGCAGGTGGATAGGAAGTGGACGCCTCTGATCCAGGTGCCGAAAACATGCTTGAGTATCCTATCCCAAGAGCATGGGAGATCTGGGGCTGTGGTTCAGGGGGACTGCGCTTTGGGGATACCTGTACAGGTCAGCTTTTGGTTCTTGACTTGGCAGGTGCAGACACTCAATATTGTCCTGGTGCTTTTAGAAGTGTTTGCAGCAGGGGCCTTGCAGTTGTCTACAGTATCAACAGGATGCCAGTTGGATTAGTGCAGCCATTTTATAATGACTAGAACATTCTTTTTTGTATCTCCAGTGTGTCTTGGGCTGGGGAAATTGGATTTGTGGTTGGAAGGCTGTTGGTGAGTGGGGAAAAAGAATGAAGGGAGGAATGACCTTAAATGACATGTCATCTGAGAATGGCAAGACCTGATGAATCACCCACAATTGAGCATATCTCTAGTAACCAGAATATTCCTGCCTTCCTGACGGAGCACCTCTCTGAGGCTCGGTGAGGACAGACACTACAGACTTCTCCCTCTCCAGATCCTTTTCACTATCTTTTGAGCAGAGCACAGAGTAACTGATTGCATTCTGGCTCACATGATTATAATCACATTCAGGGCTTCTTTTCTGAGCTTATGCCAAATCATGCACAATGAACGGAGAGCATCCCAAGTTTCTTTAACTGCACCTTTCCAGACATTTCTTGTATTACTTCCAGAGATGCCTACTAGCACTGGCTGCATATATCTATATATAATTGATATATATTATACATACAGATATTATTATTCAATTGAACAATTGTTCAATATGTAAACATATTGATCATATACACATGTATATATATTATTGATGTATATTATACATACAGATGTTATTGTTCAAATGCTTACGTATTGATACTATTGACATATAATATTCACACAGAAAAATGTCAAATTATGGGCGTAGCTTGATAAATGTTCACAAAGTTATTGGAGTCATGAGCCAGCACTGAAAGCAAGAAATAGAGTGCAGCCAGCACCCCACAAGCCCCCTTTAAGTCAAAATCCCCTCAAAAGAACCTGTTTCCCTTTACCATTATGAGTTTAACTGCCTGTTTTTGAGCTTTATATAAATGAAACTCACAGTGTACTTTCTGCTTAACATTGTAATTGTAGGATATGTCTGTTGGGTGCAGTAAACACTACATCAATATCATTGCCATATAATATTCCATCAATAATATGTAATTAATTCATTCTACTCGTGATGGACATTTGAGTTGTTTTCAGCTTGGTACTATTCTCAATAATGTTGCTATGAACATCCTATATATTTTGTTAGGTATATTTTGAATTAGCTATTTTTGCAATATTTTGAGTCTCTTTAGGTTTGCTCTAAGATAATCTTCTCAGAGTTCTGGGAGTATGTTATTGTCACTTTTGTGGAAGGCTTTCAGGCCCTGAGTGTCCAGTTCTTGCTTTCTCTGCCATACCATGATGCCATTTGTTTACCTAGCCAATCTTCTCCTGCTAGATTGTAAACCCACATACTAAGTAATCCATATTTATTCATGGATTGAATGTTGTGATGAGGGACTGCAATCTAGATTTTGGGCTGCAGTGCAACGTAAAATTGTGCAAGGAGGGACAAATTAAGGAGAAAGGTCAAGTCTGAGGTATTATCAAATAAGAGAACTGAAGGGCTAGTATATGGGGACCCTCTATGGTCTTTCCTGAGGGCATCCCAAAAGTGGGGAGCTGGTTTTCCTAGTGGGATTGGCTGCTTTCTTTTTTTTTTCTTTTCTTTTTTTAAGATTTATTTATTTATTTGAGAGAGAGAGAGGAGGAGCAGAGGGAGAGAGAGAATCTCAAGCAGACTCCCTGCTGAGCATGGAGCCTGTGGGGGGCTCGATTCCAGGACCCTGAGGTCATGACATGAGCGAAATCAAGAGCCCACTGCTTAACGGACTGAACGACCCAGGCGCCCTTGGCTACTTTTCTCTACAGTGTGTTGGGGGAGGGGCGTGTCCCAAAGAACCATCCACGCTAAAGTATCTCCCGAGCAGTCAGCACCATGGTGCCTCTGAAAACTTCTGTCAGGCACACCCACACTGATCCTGAGCTGAGACATCAGCTGGGTTCAGACCTGACCAAGGGCCAATCGGGAGGCCTCTGCCCTAGCCCATATTGAATCCTCTGTCCACATAGCTGCTTATGATCTTGGCACTTATTACAGGTCAGAAGCAGTACCAGCATTTGCTTTTCCTTTTTTGTTTTTCAAGAATATAATAGTCACCTAGAGAGGTTAGATTTTTTTAAAAGTGTGGCTGTAGGCAATGCCTGTGTTCTTTATCAAGGCCTCCATGTTGGCCACTGCTGGGGCTGGCAACTGAGAAACGATTAGTCAGGAAAATCATCACAGGATTGCCTGTGGACAACTTGAAAGCGTGTGTGCGTGTGTGCACATGTCTGTGTGCAAGCACATGTGTACATTGTATGCATGTGAGCATACATGTATGTGTAGTTTATGTATGAGCATGTGTGCATGTATGTGCAAGCATGCATGTGTATCTGTGTGAGCACGCAGCTGTGTGTAGTGTGTGCATGTGTGTACATGTATGTGCGTGTGCATATGTGCATGTGTGCACATGTATGAATAAGCATGCGTGTTTATGTGCGTGGGTGTGGACACATAGTCTAGGGCAGTGACCCTGTTGGCTTGTTCACCCACAGCAGGCTGCCTGCAGCTCTGTGGGTTTTCCTGGAATCTGAGGCTTCCTTCCCTGTGTGGGCGGCCTGTGGCAACAAAGACCACCCACCTGCCATTGCTTTTTCCCATTTTTTTTATCTCCACCAGCCCTTGTCTAGTCGTGCTCCAGTGTGAAAGAATTGGCACTTGCTAGATCTTCCCCAAGCCACAGCGATGTTCACCACAAGTTATGTCTGGGACTCAAGCAAGTGGCTTGTAACAGTGTTCACTTATGAGCATCAGAGGTCTGTTTGTGTGGCTGTCCAGCTTCTCAGGACAGGGATTGGTGGGGTGTTTGTCAAACACCCTGAAATGAGTTGGTGCTGGTCTCAGTGCCTGTGGAATGAAGGCTGGGACAGCTATGATGAGGAATGAGCTATGATTCACAGAAGACGTAAAAGGAATTAGGACCATCATGGTTGCTGAGAGCCCCTCTTGTGTGTGTTGCTGTGCCCTGGCCCACCAGCTGCCTCTGCTCTGCACACCTGTTCCCTGCCAGTGCCAGGCCCCCAGCCTCCGCCCATCCCCAGTCTTCTCACCTGTGGCTGCTGTAGTTTGTAGAATCTACCTCCATGTGTATCTCCTGGAACCTTGGACTGAAGCCGGATAGGCCTGGTGTTTGTGGTTCCCCCATGCTGTAGTGGTCTCACTGGTTATTTCCACAGAGCATGCCAGGCCTTACCTCTGTGATCAGCACAGTCTTTATGACCGGGTGGCCTGGGCCCTTCCCTGCAGGTGGAGGACACAGAGCAGGAGAGATGCTATAAGCCACCCCACAGCTGGTATAAGCTTTCCTTATTTGAATCCTTATCTTAAAGATGCTCAGTGTGTGCCCAGCCGTGTGTATCTACTTGTTTAGAGAGATGTGCTCCCGGGCAAGAGAGGGCATAAGTGAGATGACTCTCTAAGAGACATGGACTTAGTTGTTCTGGAAGCATGACTGCCTTTTACATGGATTCTGGAAGCAACATCAGCTGCCCCCTGAAGGTTCAGAACCATCTGTGTCCCAGATGACCAGTGGGTAAAGGCCTTGGAGTCAGGAAATCTGAGTCCCCATCTCTAGCTCTGGTGCTCAGGAGTTGTATGGCCCTGGGCACGTCCCTTCCGTCTCATCTCCTCTCCTGCAGAAGGAAAGGATTCAGCTGGTTTGCTTCATCAGGCAGACATTTGCAGAGCACCCACTGGGGTCTGTTCACTTTGTTAGATCCTGGTGATAAAAAGCTGGCTAATTGGTCACTGCCCCCAAGGAACACAGTGTCCTGCTGAGATAGAGGAATAACAAAACCAGCAATTAGAGCACAGCAGGGAAGTGAACAGATGCCCAGGATGCTTTGGTGGATGTGAAAGACTTCTTGGAGTGGGTGGCACTTGGACCAAGTAGAGAGAAAGAGAAGGGCATTTGTAGGACAAGAGATGATTTCCAAGGTCACTTCCAGATCTAAAGTGTTGAGTCTAGGTGCGTGATCTATGCAGAACTCTGAACAGATGAGTTTCTCTTTCCATCCCAGCTGTGTCCTGGCCTGGGGCAGTGGCCCTTGAAAGAGTCCCTTCCCCATTCTGACTGGATGGAGGAACCTGTAGAGAAGCCTCAGCTATTGTCCTTCTGGATTCCTGCCGGATGCACTTTGGCTGTCCATGCTTCTAGATCTTTATTCCCCAGCTGTCAATGCACAGAAGTTCTATTGGGAACACATTTAATTAGAGATTACCTAGTAGTAGTTTATGCAAGAAACAAGTTCCTGAAGGTCTCATTTGATTTAAAACACAGAATTTGATGCTAGTTTTCTATAGAAAGAGGGATATGATTTTCAAAGACATAAATCTACAATGATTAAAAGGATATTTTTTTTGTTTTGAGCAAAACGTTTGAAAAACATAATTCTACACATATAAGAATAGTTTTACAGTCTCTACCTTTCTTTCCAAAGTTTTTAATTGTTTAGTGTTTTCCAATATCAGCGCTAGTACCTACCTCATAATGATCCCATAAATGACATTTCTATCAGACATTTTTAAAAGATTTTAAATTAATAATAGAGTAGATATTTAAATAATGCAATAGTCACTAAAATCACTCACATGTGTTCTGAGATATGAAACAAAAGTGTTGGTCATAGGATGCTGGTTTGAAGGATAGCTGGTATTAATTAGCACTAAATACTGGTACTTAAGAGGGGAATGGGACAATAGTGTAACTTAGTTGACAATCCACTTCCTGTTAACTTTGAAATGATGTGGTTCTTAATAATTTTTTTCAATTTAGAGGGCTTTGGAGTTTTGCACATAAAATGGAGCTTTATTAATACTTCTTATAATCTTACTATTTCAAGTTCACATACATTCAAATCTACATAGAGTGTACCTGCACTCTATTTCTTGCCAATATGTCTGCGAACTGGGGGAGGAAAGGCAAAATGTACATGAAGATATATATTTAAAACTGCAATGTTTGGACCAAAAGGCTCATATGGGGAGAGCAGCTAATCCAACTTCATTTACAGCTGAAGACGTGAGGACCCAGGTAGGTAGAGTCAAGAGCTCATCCAGTGAGTTAGATCTTTGTTTTGTTTTATGGTTTGCAGTCAGATACTTTAGCTAAGTCTGAAGTTAGAGTAATCTAGCTCAGTGCCTCTCATGTAGTATAGCTCAGAAAATTCTGGAGATCAGCCTTGAGGAAGGGACACCTTAGCTTTAGAGCAGGAGGCTTCTTAGGGATACGGAGAGGCCCTCTGTTTCCTGGAAAGGACAGATCTCAGGAGCAGCAGGGGAGGGAGGGAGATGACCCTAAAATTTCTGGTTGGGGCATTGGTCTCCAGCCACATCTCTCCCCTGCCCAGAACATAAGGAGCAGCTTTGATTCTTCCATTGAGGGCTGATGGCATCAAGCCTCCCAATCCATAGGGAGAATGTAAGGCCCCAGAATCAAGGGGCAGCCTTTGAGACAGTTGTCTTAATTAACCTAATTAATCTATAAATTGCTAGAAGATGTAATAAATTGTATTTAAAAAGCCACAAAGCCGGGCTGCACAAAGATACCAAACTCTGGCATAAAGTGGTCCCAGATTTGCCCTTTTCACTCACTACTTGGATGACCTTTGACAAGCTGTTTAATGGCTCTGTTTGCTCATCTAGTCTAATACCTACCAAAGATTGTGTTGTAAGATTCAGGCCCCTGGACTTATCCATTCATCAAGTTCCTGCCAGCCTTTATAAATGCAAACATGTCAAAAGCCAAGCAAATAAAAATGGCTTTCACAACTAAAAATGAGAAATTCCACCATCAGATAATTAGAGTTGAGACTTGATACATAATCTCAAATTAAATTCAAATGTTAGCAAGAAGCTGGTAAATCTGTGTTCACAAACAGGAATGGATTTGACAGTATGTCACTGGTTTTCACACTAGCTCCTTTGTTAAGTGTGTGTGGTGGGGGGCATCATCTTGTTTATGGACCTTGTTGGCTTCCTCTCCTCCATCTTCTGCTTCTGTGATCATAGGGAAATAACTGGCATCAGAAGCACGAGCATAGAAAAGGAAATCTAGGAGTCTACTTCCTGGTGGTATGGATTTTTTTCTTAAGGATTTTATTTATTTATTCATGAGAGACAGAGAGAGGCAGAGACACAGGCAGAGTAAGAAGCAGGTTCCCTGCGGGGAGTTTGATTTGGGATTTGATCCTGGGACCCCAGGATCATGACCTGAGTCAAAGGAAGACGCTCAACACTGAGCAACCCAGGCATCCTGGTGGTATGGCTTTTAAGGAAATTATTTATTTTCCGGTTCACAAAAGTTACTAAAACCATTTTTTAAAAAGATTTATTTATTTGAGAAAGAGAGAGAGAGAGACACTATAGAAGACAGGGCGGAGTAGGGAGAGAATCTTAGGCTGACTCCTCGCTGAGCATGGGGCCTGATGCAGGGCTTAATCCCAGGACCCTGAGAACATGACCTGACTGAAACCAAGAGTTAGACGCTTAACTGAATAAGTTAAGTCTCTCTCTCTCTCTCTCTCTCTCTCTTTCTTTCTCTCTCTCTCTCTCAAGCCTTGAGGGCATTTGTCAATGGGCATTTGTCAAGTACAAATGGTACTTTCACTTTGCCTTTCTTTGATCACTAGTGAGGTTGATGCCACTGTAATTTCTTCTGAGTTAAGGTTTTTTCCTGCCCTTTGGGGACCATCTGCTTTGTTTTGTTTTGTGGTTTATGTAATAGGTGTGCTCTCAAAATGCCTTTCTCAGTTCGTCTCTATCCACAATATGGTAATGGAACCTCCTAAACTTTGTTGTTTTTTTTATTTTTATTTTTTTACATGTACATTTTTTTTATTGGAGTTCAATTTGAACCCCCTAGACTTTGGCCTGTGGTGTCCTCTTCTTTCCAGTCCTCGCTGCCTTCGACATTCTTTCTTCTTCTGGTGTCCCTGTGGGGGCTCTAGCGGGAGCCTGGGAGGAGGGATCCCAGACATGCCTGGCCATGGCTATGCAAACCCCACCAAGGAGACTTTTGACTTTTATTTTTATGCCTCTCGCAGTCTTATCAACCCACAAGGGCACAAAAGTTGGCATAGCCTGATTCCAGAAAGAATATTCTTTTTTTATTGTTAAAGATTTTTATTTATTTATGAGAGAGAGAGAGAGAGAGAGAGAGAGAGAGAGAGAGGCAGAGACACAGGCAGAGGGAGAAGCAGGCTCCATGCAGGGAGCCTGATGTGGGACTCGATCCCGGGTCTCCAGGATCCCGCCTGGACTGAAGGCGACGCTAAACCGCTGAGCCATCTGGGCTGCTCCCAGAAAGAATATTCGTTAAACTTGTTAAGAAACAAAGACTCACTGATAAATGTGTATCTCTTACTATTTTGTATAAAAGATGGAAATAAAAAGGCGGGAGAGCGAGATGTTTGGTGGCATGAAGCATGGGTTAAAGAAATACACAGATATAAGAGAATCTTTAGGAAATGCAGAATGGTTTACTTGTGCTCACTTTATAAACTTCACTTCTGTTATTTGCAACCTCTTAATAAGTACCAGTTTTCCAGCTCCCTGGCTGAATTTTAAGGTCTCTTCTGTGGCATACAATTGTGCATAAACATGTCTTCTCTTTCCATATCAATTCCTTATATTTCTTTTTTTTTACCCTTTGAGAAATCAGATTTTGGTGGAGGGGGTCATTGATTTTGTAAAATTTTCACATCACTTTGAACACAGACCTTCAGACCATGGAAAGGTAACTCAGGCTTTACTTAGTGACAGAGGGCAACTAATAATTCGTTAAGTTTTCCTGACATCCAAAGGGGACTTGTATGCCACTCGGCTAGTCAGACAAAATTGCAGATAGAAAGGATATTCAGGATTTATTCCATTAAGTGATCCTGTTCTATTCACTCTAGGAAGAACATTCCATTTTATTTGACGGATGTTATTTCCGAATGTAGTTTGTGCCTGATGGAGCCAAGTGTGTTAGTGAGCTGTTGCTATAGAACAATTACCCCTGGAATTTGGTAGCTTAGCAAACAAATAAACAAATGTTTATTATCTCGCAGTGTCTGGGTCAGAAATCCAGTGCAGCTTAGCTGTGTCCTCTGGCTCGGGGTGTCCCACAGGGTTGCCATCACCTCAAGGCACAGCTGGAGGAGGACTTGCCTCTGAGCTCACTCATGTGCCCATTGGCCAGAGGCCACCTTCATGAGCCTTGCCAAGGGAGCCTCTCCATAGACTGCTCACAGCATGACACCAGTCAGGTCTCCCTCCAGGAGAACCAGTGAGAGAGCAAGAGAAAGTGAGTAAGGGGAAAAGTTGCAATCCTTTTTGTGACCCTAATCTTGACAACCCATCAGTTTTGTTGCCATTTTCTGGGAGTCACCAAGGCCAGCCTCCACTCCAGGTGAGTCTGCATGCCAGGAGGCAGGAGTCATTGGAGCCATCTGGTCGACTAACCTACCATACCAAGAAAGGACTTCTTTTCATGGTATTTCAATTAAAATAATTTGGGGCATCAGATGGCATGACAACAGTGCCTCCTCTGGTCCCACTGCTCTTTAGTTGGCTATAGGGGAAGGTGTTTACTGCCAGCTAAACCTACAGGGCCAGTCACTGGTTTCAAGCTGCCCCTTTTCCCTACCACACTTCCTCTTTCAAGACTGCTTGCTCACCCTCTCCCAGTGGCTTTCAATCACTTCTCTTCTTGAGTTCCTCTCCAAGCTTTGAAGCCAGACTGCTTCCCAACTCACTGGGCTCTGAAACTCATAACTCTCATGGGCTTTGACTTTGAACGGCATGGAAGCCACTGGACTAAACTAAAACAAGGAACAACAGGGAAGTGTGGGAAATTAACAGAAATCCACAAAAGTGCAAGACTAGCTCTCGTAGGAGGAAGGGAATGATATTTAGGGAGTACCCAATATATACCCAGGGCTTTGCTACAGGTCTTCCAAACATTAACCCATCAGCTCTCAAGCCAACACTACAACAGGGCTGTCAGCACCTATAATTTACCATTGTTCCAACTCAAAATAGGAGGAAATCAAGACTCAGCAAGAATAAGTAACTTACTCAAGCTGATAGAGTAAGTAACAGATTTAAGATTTGAAGTCAATTAGTCTGATCCCAGTGCCTAAGGCCTTCCTGTATACCATGGAACTTATCACATGGCCCCCTGGTCCCACTTCCCAGATCCTCGTGTGGAAGTGAGTCAAGTTCTTGTCTTAACTGTCAGTCTACTTGGTCTTGTCTGGGTAAAGTTCTCAGATTCCAGACAAGGCTAGGGATAAGATGGTACCCCTCCTGAGTCTCTTCTAGAACCTCCTTCACA
Source organism: Canis lupus familiaris (assembly GCF_011100685.1). NCBI lineage: Eukaryota > Metazoa > Chordata > Mammalia > Carnivora > Canidae > Canis > Canis lupus. Next base: position 47,571,515 of record NC_049222.1, read on the forward strand.
CTCGTGCATTTGCTGTAGGTGATTTTCTTCTTCACACAGGAGGTATTTTATCATTGAGGCATCTTGCCCACCTTTGGCCTTGTGAATGAAGAAGGAGCTTCACTACTTGTCTCCACATTGGCATGAGCCTTTAAGTGTCTCCCTCTCCTCTTCCCTACCTCAGAATATGTGAACCCATCTTCCAATGGATCAATGCATATGCACCAGTGTTGGTGGGGAAGACTGGTTCCACTCTTTAAATCTATGGGCAGAGCTGATAGCCAAATTATTTACCAACTGCCAGAGCAAGGATTTGGGCACCTGTAACATGGGCAGACATTAGCCTTATTTGCTGGATCATGGAGAGGTCTATGAGGCATAGGGAGAAGGGCAAAGGTGGTGAATGGTGGCTGGGGAACATGGAGGCACTTGGGTAGCACCTTTAGCAGCATGGAAATCTACTTATTTGTAGGTCCATGAGTACATATCTCCCTTCCAAAAGTAGTAGTTCATAATACTTTTGGAGTCACAAACCCCTTAAAGAACTTATGGATCTTCTCGTAGTAGACTGGGAAGCCCATGACCTCCAGATTAAGACATGGCCAAAGGTAAGGCTTGCCTTTTTCTCCCATTGCTGGGAGCTTCCCACCAGCTGGGCAACCTGAAGGCAGGATATTACCACTGGCAGGGCTGGCTGCCTCAGAGCCCCGAGCCCCTTCCAGACATGGCTCCTCTTGTCCAATCTTAAGGAATGACTGACTTCTCAGTTCATTTGTAGAACAGCAGCAATTGATACTCCTTGGTCCAATTTACCCATTTTCCTAGGTTCTGACCCAGATGTCCTATTCAATAACTCTTATCTTCGAAAAAGTGTTTTTGCAAAGCTTGCTGTTATATTTAGACAACATTAAAATCCTGTCCTCTTGCTCAGGGCAACAGCAGGCACACATTCCACAGAGGGAAGCAGGGGAGCAAAACCCAAACTGATGGAAACTTCTGCTTCCTCAAGAAGTCTTTCTCAAGAACAGTCCTGAATGAGCATCATAGACACAGGACTTTGTCACACAGGCACAGCCAGAGCATTCACGGCCAGCTTGGTGGGCCTCTGCTTCTTGGCATCATAGAGTCTCACAAGTGTGTAAAACGTGAAATGGTTTTTCTTGGCAGTCATGTAACTACCTTCTCAGGCAGTTGTCTCCAGAAACATAAAGGATCATCCTCAGAACTTGGCAGTTCTTTTGGACTTCATTAATTCCACTGATTGTTTAAACCAACTGGATGATGCCTGGCACAAGCTCCAAAAGGATGAGGAGCTGGTCCTATGGGATATGCCTTCTGATATTTTCCCTAGTGTGTTGTATAATTCTCCAACTTCCCAGTTGACTCTCCAGCTTTGCTATCTGCTCAGCAAAATTCAAGGAATGTGTGCTTTTCATGACAGTAACATCTTCCAAAAATTCCATCCGGATAGCCAGGCATGACTTCCTTTGCCTAAACCCCTGTTGTGGGGCTCTCATTAGATATGCCTTTCCCAGATGTCATCCCACCATATCCTGTAGGGTTATTGTCATGATTTTCCTAGAACTACTGAACACTATTTGTCTTTTGACCTCCTCTTTTAAGAAATTAACTAAGAGTCATGTTTGCCACTGGGCAGTCCTCAGGAACCTGTTCTATTTAAAAATGAACAGAAAAGATCTTTATCTCAGAAGTGTGTGGCTTAAAAAAAAACTCAAGTAAAGAGACAGTATGAAAGTTTAGCCATAGGAGAATATACTTGGAAAAGTACAAGTAGTTGAGTGGGGTGGTCAAGGCATTAATTGGTCAGCATGGTATTTTTGTTTTTTTCCCAATGAGTTCAAAGAGTATATCACTGTACTTAGTAGTATCTAGTGAAAGTACCCAGGCTTTTGGGTGTTAGCTGGCACCTTTCACCTGTTCTCACCTGAGGTTCATCGTCTCCCCTGATTGACAGGAGTACAAATCCATGTAGTAGATTCAGTCCCATTCTGCATTCTCTGAAGTGGAGGCTTTGGACTTTCTGCCAAGTTACTCTTTGGGCAGAGCCTGGGAGTTTTAGGAAGCTTCTCTTTTTTCATAAATGACAGTTTTGCTTTTTAGCATTGTACCCCTCAGAATCCCCAGTACTGTAGCAGGACTAACCACTTCTGTGTTTGTATAGCAGAAGCACATTTAGAAATAGCAGGAGCAGTCTTCATCATTTGGTGTCAAAGCTTGTTTAACAGGGACTCTGGGGATATAAGCTCTCTTCTCTGTAGAAGTTATGGAGGTGATTGCTTATCAAATGGAATTGAGAAGCAGAGTCCGAGAGTGGTGTTCTTGACCTTGGAGCACTAAGGTGTTCTCTCTCCTAAAGATCTGTGGAAGTGCAGAAGCCAAAATATGGCCTGTACCCCTTCACTGTGTCCCACATGTTTAGGGGCTCTGGCACTCTGCCCCTCACAGCAGCTATCTTCATCCCACAGGTGGGGGACTCTAGCCCATGCTCACAGCTCTCAGAATCCTGTGCTTAGTTGTCTTTTGGGCAGGTCTATGAATTGTTTCTTTTCCTGTCCCTCTGTTGGTGGTCCATCATCAAGAGGTGCTGTCTCTCATGACTCTTGGATCTATCTTCTCCCCAAACTGGGCAAGGCACCTGCAGGCTGAACCAAGTTTCAGGTTTTCTAGGCATTCTTAATTACATATAATGAAGGTAATTGATATCATTATAAAAAGGTAAAAACAAGTACAACTATAACTGTATTTTACTAAGAAAAATGTAGAGGGCACAGATCAGAAGTGGTGGTTGCTTGGACTGAGGAATGGATGGATGGATAAAATATGTGAAGAGTGGGGTCCCTGGTTAGCTTAGTGGGTTAAGCATCTGCCTTCAGTTCAGGTTATGATCTTAGGGTCCTGGGATTGAGTCCATATTAGGCTCCCTGCACAGCGAGGAGTCTGTTTCTCCCTCTCTCTCTGCCACTTCTCCCCAGTCATGTTCTCTCTTTCACTTGCTCTCTCTCTCTCAAGTAAATGAATGAAAATCTTTAAAAAAAAATAGGTGAAGAGGATTAAGAGGTACAATCTTCTAATTATAACATAAATAAGATACTGGGATGTAGTATAGTGTAGAGGATATAGACAATCATATTGCAACAATTTTGGTGACAGATGGTAACTAGACTTATTGTAGTGATCACTTTGTCCTATACATAAATATCAAATCACTCTGTTTTACATCTGAAATGAATACAATATTGTATGTCGATTATTCTTCAATTAAAAAGGAAATACAGGCCTCATTGTAGCATATTTGAAGGAATATGCCATGGGTACCTGGGCTTTGAAGACAGCCACATCTGATTTGAATGCTCCTTTTGAAATTTACTGGCTGGATGTCTTTAATCAAATTAGTGAACCTCTTATGACTTAGTTTCCTCATGGTCTCAATAATGGTCTCAATAATGCCATGGTCATAGACTTTTTGTAGAGAGTTCATGAAATACAGTATGTGAAACTGCTTGAAATGGAAGTTCTCGCTGGATTAACTTCCCAAAACTGGAAATTTCCATCCTCTTCCTGCAGTCTCCCTGTCTAGCTGCCTGTTACTTTAAAAACTGTGTGACCACATCTGTGTGCCTTGCCAGGGCGGACTTTCCCTCTGTATCCATCTGATCTGACCTCGCCTCCTAATGGGCTGGATAATTACACGGTAGGAGTCATTCCCACCATCAGGGAAGAGAAGTGCCTTCACCGTTTTTTTAGTGCAAAAGCACTTTACACAGTAGAATAGTCAGTAGCTTGGCAATGTTTAGGGGGGCAAAGGAATCATTTGTTAATGCACACTAAGTGCTGCCCCTTTAGACAGGGAAAAATTAATCATCAGCAGTTCCCAACAGCAACCCAGTAGCCAGAAATTCTCAATGAATTGCACTTTGTTCATTTTTAATTTCACTGTTTTTATTTCTGCCAAATATGAGCTCCTGAAGCTGTCCTTACCGGATGGCCTCCCATGTGGTGTCAAAAGGTTCATGGGCTTGTTAATTGGCTCACCTTGTTTTGTTTTTATTTCTCTCCTTTTGGGAAATAGATTTTTTTTTAAATACATGGATAGGCTTTTTTTTTCTCTATTCAGAAACACTGTATTTCCATTCTGTGTAAGTATCATGTACTATTTTTCAAATAATGGTGTCTCTTCTATTGAAAACAATTGTGTTAAGTTCATGAGTGAAGTAACTTAGCCATGTCTCTGTCCCAACAATTGGCTATTTCTCAACTATATTTATCCTCTATTATCCGAGTATCCTCTATACTTCTATGATGTTTATGATGATGCGTATGTTAAAAGCCAAATCTTCAACTCCTCTTCAATCTTAGAGAAATATTATAAAGGAATTTTGGTAATTATTCCTTTGCAAAAGGAAGCAGGTGGCACTCCTCCCCCAGGAATAGAAGAAAATTAACCAGGAGGTCTGGGCAAGGAGAGCTTTAGCAGGGTAGGAGAAGGCTGTCATCAGAAGTAGAGAAGACACTGGGATGAGTGTCTGCTCATCTTCATGCTTGGTCTCTTTCTTTAACTGCATTATGATCTTTGCTACACCTCACTTTGCAGCTCACCACCCACAGTGTGGACCTCGACCTCTCAGGTCTGCTCTGATGATTCTATTACATTCAATTCAGCAAATATTTGCAGAGTACCTGACCTGCAGCAGGAAGTGTCTGGGGTTCTGGGGAAACAGAGGTGAATTGATAACCCACAAAGACCCCTTCCTACTGGACTGGTGCTCGCAGGGAGTCCAGTCCAGTTAGGTCTGAGGAGGCCCCACCTTATTTCCTGGCAGTCAACAATGGAAGGCCCGGACAAATAAATACAGTGAAGGGTTTTGTGGCTCTGTGTTCTTGTAGATGCCATTCCTTTGGGCTGGTCTAACTCTTGCATGGCAGTCAATAGCCACTCCAGAAAGCCTTTTCTGAATCCATGAGCTATTGTGTTTATAGTTACCTGATTTGGGGTCTGTCTCTTCTACTAGAATGTGAGTCCCTTGAAATCAAGGATCTGTCTTGATCTTGTATACCTGATATTTGGCTTAGTGTGTTGGCATGTAGTATGTGCTCAATAAAAGTGTGAAGAGGGAAGGAAGGAAGGAAGGAAGGAAGGAAGGAAGGAAGGAAGGAAGGAAGGAAGGAAGGACACACAGTAACATCAGACATCCACAGTATCCACAGTACTTGCTCTGCATCTGTGGAAACTTCCCAAAACTCACACAAAGGCCCAATGATTCTGAGCTAGTCTTCATAATACCCAAGGCCACTTGCCCATAGCAGTAGCTTCTGGACACTAGAAGGAAAGGACTTTGCCCAGTGTGGTGGCTGGGAGCAGGGGGCACACTGCGGCAGAGGCCTTGGTGATGTGTAAAGCTGTTTGCTGCTTTAACAAACCCAGGAGAGCAGACTGAGGCCCTGGGGGTTGGATTGCTGAAACCCAACACACTATGAACAACAGCTAGTGGGTGGGAGGAGAGAACAGACCACATAAGCAATAATTATATGCTGAGTGGTACCAGCAGCACTGTGCCTGGGAGCGTTGTGGGGCCGCATCCCAGCAGACAGCCCAATGTCCCCCAGTGTCTTGGGACAGGAGAGAAGGCCCATTGATGTTCACTGTGCAGTCTAAAATAAGGCAGACCATTCTCATCCCAATTCTCAGGAAAAGGTTTTCCTGAACATATAATGATTAAACTTGCTTGTATTTACTTGAAAATGTCTCTGCATTGAATAGTCCACCCAGCCACAATGCTCCTAACAGAGCTGTCTGCCATTCGGGCTCAGCTCTATGAACAAGGCCAGTGTTTGGGAAGTTTAATTCGTGTAGCTTTTCATCCCTTCTCATTCCAGAAGGACTCCTTCCTTGTCCTGCCATCCTTGGACTCAACCCCAACTCAAGGAAAGGAAGGAGGACACCACAATGAGTCTGGGACCCCGGATCTCCAGAGGGCTTGCTGGGACATGATGGCACCCATGTCCTGGCGCATGGGGCCCTGCACCTCCAGCCTCCTTCTCAGCTTTCTCTTGGGCTTGGTTTTGTTTTTCACTGTGACATAGGAACAGCATGGTGTAGATGTCTCTGCTGTTAATATATAAATATCCAGTTTAAGATGGAAACCCACCAGAGTGGCTAAATGAGAACTTTCTCCCCTCCCGTGTTCATGAGAAATTATACAAACCAGAGATGTGAGATAGCTCGAGATTTTTATCTTTAAATATGTGATACTCTATACCTTGCACCACACCAATCTCATTAGAGGCAACTTTGAGGTTTATTTATTTTTTTATTGGAGTTCAATTTGCCAACATATAGCATAACACCCAGTGCTCATCCCATCAATTGCCCCCCTCAGTGCCCATCACCGGAATATGCATTATTGTCAAGCATCTTCTTTGTTGATGGTTGATTTTTTTTGACAGCAGAGACAGATTTTAATATTTGGCATTCCCTTCCCCCTCCATATTTTGGTTCAATGACAATTTATGCATTTATTTTATTTTTTAAAAAAGATTTTCTTTATTCGTGAGAGACACAGACAGAGAGGCAGAGAAACAGGCAGAGGGAGAAGCAGGTTCCATGCAGGGAGCCCGATGCAGGACTTGATCCTGGAGTCCCAGGCCGAAGGCAGGCGCTAAATCACTGAGCCACCCTAGGATCCCCTGCATTTATTTTTAATTACATATTTTCCACTGCAAAAGTAAGCCTTGTTTAATTAAGAAAATTTAGAAATTACCAAAAAGTACGTATGCACAAAATCACCCTCCTCTTTCAGTCTTTCACCATGAATAATGAGGTAATGTTTTAGGTCACGTTCCTTTAGTTGTGAATATAAATATGTGTTTGAAACAAAAACAGGATCATCTCGTGTCTACTTTGCATCCTGTGTTTTTTTTGAAATCTATTCGGTTCATTTGACAAATATTTATTGAAGGCCTACTATGTGCTGGGCTCAATTCTAGGCTCTGTGGGTTAGGCCTGTGAACCAAGCAGGCAAAAATCCTGTGGCTTTGAGTTTTTCTCTAGGGGGAGAGTCAGACAGTGAGAAATGAGTATGTACAGTACTTGGGCCCAGCAGAGTTAAGTGATAGGAGGGAAATAAAGTCCAAAAAGAGCCAGGAGTGCTGGGGTGTTGGTGTAGGAGGGTTGGGAGTTTACCCAGTGTGGTCAGAGAAGGCTCTGCTGAGAAAGTGATATTTGAGCAAAGACTTGCAGGAGATGAGGAGCTTTGTGGCTCCTTGTAGAGTGGCTTCTGGGTGGGTGGAGGGCACCACACAGGCGAAAGCCCAGGCAGGTAGGACTGGCAGCTTCCAAGAACCGCAAAGGGGTATAAGGAGGAAGCAGGATGTGAAGGAGGGATTGTAGAAGGGGAGGTCAAGGGGGATGCCTGGGTGGCTCAGTGGTTGAGCATCTGCCTTTGGCTCAGGTCGTGATCCCCTCTATCTATGTCTCTGCTTCTCTCTCTGTGTCTCTCATGAATAAATAATTTTTTTAAAAAACCTTAAAAAAAAAAAAAGAATAGGAGGAGGTCAAAGGTACAAGCCAAGTGGCTTGGTTGCCAGAGAGGCGACATGATCTGACATGATCTGACCTCTTTCACAGCTGTGACTCTTGCTGTTGGGGACAGAGTGTGGGGGGCAGGAGTGGAAGCCAGGGGGAGTCCAGAAGCTGTTGCTTCTGAGGGAGGGTATCAGGACCAGACTACACCACAAATCTCAGACCCTCTGAGTAGAAAAGCAATTCAGAAAAGTGTGAAGATGTGTTAGGAATCCTTCACTAATTTATTTTGTTCACATTTTTAAAAATATGCACAATAATGATATATGATTTTCAAACTGCTGTTTATATAAACCTAAAATAGCTTTCTCAATAAATCTAAAATACAGGTTCTAAGTGATTAGAGTATTGTCTTATTTGGCATATTTTTCCTTAGTGAGTCATTTTAAAATGTTGGTACCTTAGGTTTGATGAAATACAGAATTATGAGCAGAACTGAAGTTCTGCTGAGAGTTTCCTGTACAGAGTTGCCAGAAAGGAGTTGGAGTGGACACCCTGTCGCATGTGACACAGGATCTGAGCAGCCACTCTGGGCATTCTATGTAGGGCCAGGGCGAAGGAGGTCTCTCCTCCAGCCACTCTTGTCCAGGCCTCACCCCCACTCTCAGCGAGTCCTGGGCGGGGAGCTTCCTGCAGGGACCTTTCTGGTCCTGCCATTTCTTTTGGATCCAGAATGTACCTAAAGCAAGGTGATGGCACTACTATGGCTAGGTAGTTCAGCGGCCATACTCTATCCAAAAACGACATGATCATCTGAGTTAGGACTCTAATGGAAAATCTGGGACTTACGGTCACCATGCTCAGTAATCATGTTAGGTCATTAAAGAGCCAGTCTCAGGACAGAGAAATCCTGGCTATCTACCCCTGTGGTTCACACACTAGCCCAAAGCTCTTGGCTTCCTGGAATTTTAAATCAAACTCAAAATCACTCAGCAGAAACTTTGAAATGTCACCCTTCTCCCGAGAAGCTCTGTATACACATTATTTACACACTGTGAATTGAAACCTGTATTTTTAACTACAGATTCCTAGGTTCTATGTCTATAATTGGACCTCTCTGGGTGGTCTGGGAGGCCCGGGGTTTAGAATCATGACACTGATTTTGTCACATAGGAGCCGTAGAGACTTCAGGCAAGGCGGTACTATTTGGGGACATCCCTGCAGAGACCACACCCAGCTGAGAGGCCTGCAAGGAGAAGCCAGATTCCGTAGTGGCCGTCCTGTCCCTGATCCCTGACCTTCACCTGCCTCCTCACCCCCAGACAGCCTGAAAGCTACACTGCTCAGATAAGAAAGTAGACGTGTGTGAAAATGAGCCTGCAGAGTTTCTGATGACACAGTGATTCACTCTGCACAGTTCACAAATGTGTATGTGGAGTTCTACCCTCACCCAGCCTTCCTCTCTGGGTTTGAGCCTTTCCTTCCAGTTTTCTCTTGTTATGTTTACCCTTTTGTCCCTGGGTTCATTTATTTAAATTCCCTCCTTCCAGGGACACCTGGGTGGCTCCATAGGTTAAGCATCTGCCTTTGGTTCAGGTCATGATCTCAGGGTCATGGGATCAAGCCCCTGGCCGGGGCCCCTGCTCAGTGGGGAGTCTGCTTCCCCCTCTCCTTCTGTGATCCTTTGCTTGTGTGCTTTCTCTCCCTCTTTCTGTCAAATACATGAATAAAATCTTTTAAAAAAATTCCCTCCTTCCAGATCATATTGGCAGATTTGTCATTATGTGTAATTACCAAGAAGGGGGCTTTTCAGACACTGGGGGTCTCTCAAAGGGAAATGAAAGTCTTGAGAGTTTAATGAAATCATCATCTTCCCCCATTCTAGAATTGTGAGCAGACATTATTTCTGAATGCTCTTTTTCTCTATTCGTTTTTAGGTAATGTACTTCTCTTTGCCCTGTAGTGGTACATTTATTTCTAGGGATGTGATTAAGGGACAAATCATAGAATTAATGGTGTTTATGTCCCTGCCTATAAATGAAAAATACACAGACTTCACAGTGACTCATATGAAAAGGATAAAGATCATTTTTATAACAACCCTTACAACCTCTATTCCTCACAAGGCTACTCTGTTATTAGTTCAGACATGTGAGTCATTGGCTCAGATTATTTCATTTTATGATCATTTGCCCTAACTATCTATTACTGAAATGCATTGCAATCAAGATTCTGGAATATAAAATAATAGGTTCACTTTGTGATTTCTGAAACATAGAGACGTCTCTAGTTAGCATATAGCATCACAGAGGCAAGGCCACCTCCCCTTCCTGTATGAACTTCCATGGTGTGCCTCATTTCTCTGTGCAAAAAGTAGTGATTCTGGTGTTTATGCTTTTGTGTGTGCAGGGCAGAGCACGAATACCAAACATAGACCGTGTTGTAGTCAAGGGTCATGAGCTACAATTAATAGGATTTTTTTTTTCTGTATGTGTGTCCATTTTCAGGCAAAAAAAAAATGAAAAGATGACTCGAGTTGTTTTGATATGGGAAAAGACTCTCTACTTTTTGTTCCAAAGGCTACTTGGTTTTAATGTCTCTGCCACATCTTGTTAATGTTTTATTTTGTTTTGTTTTTCTTTTTAAGTATAGCTAATCTTCCCCCAAAGAATGTCCTGTGGAGAACCAGAGAGACCTGGCTACCCAGTAATGAAATCCAGATTTCCTATCTGAAATGTTTCAGAAATTAATGTGGCCCAAGGAATTTTGTCCAAGGAATCAGTTGTATGTCACATTCTACCCTGGGAGCCAGTCTCTAAATAGCAATGCAGAATTAATGTCAGTATTGATTCTGGGATGCCAGTATCTGTTTGATGGTAAAATAATGTTGTCATAAATAATGACAAAACACACTGATTGCATAGTCTCCAGTAACATGGCACCCAGACAACAGTTCCACCCTTCATCAATAAACACCAAACCACAAATAATTATTTTTTTATAAAGATTTGAGAAGATTGCTAGTAGAAGCAAAAACATTCCTTCTGGGGCACCTGGGTAGCTCAGTTTGTTGAGCATCTGACTCTTGATTTCAGCTCAGGTCATGATGTTAGGGTCATGGAATGGAGCCCTGCATTGGGCCCCATGCTGAGCATGGAGTCTACTTGGGATTCTCTCTCTCACTCTCCCTCTGCCCCTCCTGCTTGAGCCCTCTCTCTTAAAAAAAAAAAAAAAAGAAGACGACGATGACAACGATGAAGAAGAATAGAAAAAGAAAAAGGAAAGAAAAGATCCCTTCTCATCTTTTGGCAATTAGGTTAGATTTTTCTAATTTTTACCTGGAAAGGCCTCTCTTTACCTCTGACATACAGCAAGGTGACAGTCTATTGTGGGTATTTAGTTACTACAGCCAGAGCCTACCAGCCCCCACCAATGTGCACTGAGGGGAGTGGGGCATGGGGATGGCTTTTCATCAGGTTAGAATTTCTTTGGTCTGGGGCTAAATTAGCTCATTCCTTTCATGTCATGAAAATGCATGCCTTCAGATTCTTGTGTTTTTTTCCTCCTGTCACTTTCCCATTGAGCTTTCGGAAGACTAAGATGCTCATAGCCTGTTTTCCACAGGCCCTGGGTTGTATGTAGGTCACAATTCTTCAGATAGAGAGAAGACTCCATTTGGTGTTTATATCTTTGGCAGCTGCATCATCATCTTGTATTGAATCCAGGCCCTTGGGGGAAGGAGTCTTCCTCACAGATGGCACTCAGAATTGTAGATCCCAGCCACAGTTGCTCAGAAATATGAAGGAGCCATTTTCAAGTTGTCTGAGCTCGGCCTAAGAATTTTCTTTGCTGCTTACAGTGTTTCAGCTGCGAAGCCATGCTGGTTGCTCTGGGTTGGCTGGGATTTCCCATTAGTCTTGCCTCCTTCCAGAGGTCTAGCGATCCCTGTTGTGGTCAAGGTCTGCTTACTGCCTTGTCTTTACCAGAAAGACTGCAGATGTTCTCTTCTCTCTCTGAGTGGCACTTGGAAGGTGCCTGGGTAGCGCTGATCTCATCCTTTGTGTAGGGGCGTGAATTCTGCTGCTTTTTATAAAGAGTGTTGTCTAAGATTTCAAAGAGAAACTAGACATTGTTCTTTGTCGCACAGGAGCTAGTTGGAAGGGGAACTCTCAAGAGCATCTAGTATTGTACTAAGTTTTACCAACATAAGGAGCTTTGTCTGCTAGGACTTTAGGGCATGGAGGGGTTAGAGGTTCTAGCTAATGCTTACAGGATGCATACATATTGCACACTTGACTCAGCAGACTAGGGACTCCTTCTCTTGGCCAGGGAAACCTCTTGGACAATGTGGATCCTTAGCACCTGTTTGGAGAAAGGTACTTGTAACTCCCTTACACTTGTACCGAGCAGGCTTGGAAGACAGAGAAATGAGTTCTAGACACAAGATACATTGTTGAGGTTGAGAGTGTGGCTAATTTGACTTTCCTCTTCTTCTCCATGATATTATTATAAAATTCAGTTGAATGAGGCCAGTTCACTTAGTCACTCAGCAAGAATTTTCCAAACACCTGCTCTGCAGTGAACAAGGCCAAGTCTCACTCTCCAGGACCTCTGGTCCAGTCAGATGCATGGGACATGTCCACCAACAGCCACAGGTTCCACAGACAGAAGGAAGCAAAATATTATGGAGGCTCAGAGAAAGAAGCCATCACTCTTCTTGGAGGTGAGGCAAGAAAATCTTTTCACAAAGTCTTTGTAGGATCTTGAACATTGGGGGTGAAAGCATTCCAGACACAAGGGCTGGGTTAGCAGACACTTGTTTGGGAAGGCTGAGAGGTCATGGATGCTTGAGAAGAAACATGAACTTAACTTAGCAGGAAAAGGGGAGTCATTGCAGGCTTTGGGGCAGAGAAGTGTGGCCTAGATCTGGCCTCATGGTTAGGGCAGATTGAAGTGAGGGCCTAGCAGATAGAGGGCTGATGGTGTTCCAGTTGTCCCCCCAGGCAGGAGAAGCTGAGGAATACAGTACTTGGGGTAATTCTGTAAGATGCCTGCAAGGACAGAATGGGGCTAGAAACTGCACTTGGCCAGCTGGGGAAGAGGCCTAACTAAAAACCAAGTTAGAAGTTTCCACCATTACCTGGACTGCTATACTTTTAATGATTTGTACAAGCTTTTTTTGCCACTTGAAGTGACCAGAGGACTTCCTGTCACGTTCTTCTCATAATCAGGAAAGTCAGAGGACTCACTTAAGTTTTTACTCAGGGGCAGGAGCAGGGGCAGGGGCAGGGGCAGGGGCAGGTTTAAAAGGAAGACCAAAGAAGTTGTGGTTCAGAGACATGCATGATTCCTCTAGGTTGGCCAACCAGTTACACGGTTAGGAGAAGGCCTGGCAGGTAGTAGGCATTCACTTGTCAATCAGACTCTTCCTGGTTGAGGTCTGAGCCAATCTACACTTAAGGACAAATAACTTAGACCATGATATATTATCTGTGGGATGAGAATGTGCCAGGGCACAGAACATTCAAGTTAAAGACATTGCTTGCTATCTCATTTTGAATGTCACATAATTAGCAGACTAGTGCAGTGGACATCCTCGGTGGGAGATGAGGAGAGGCAGGTGAAGGTGATGAGAGGCCTTGGGAGCTGGCAGCCTGGGGAAATGGGTGGTCCTCAAAGATAACAGCCCCATGCAGCGCACTTGGGACAATGAGAAACTGTTTAGGACATGGGTTACTCATTAATTGCATCATGCTCTAAGGAGCCCCCTTTAGGACTTGGAGCAAGCAAGCTCTGAGGTCAACCAAGGAACATTTCAGACCTAGAAGGGGAAGAGAAATACGCCATAACCTAGGATCTACTAACCCACCTTCCTGGGGGGTTTCCAATAGCACTGAAGTAGCCTTCATCCTTGGAGAAGCCAAATGGAGCTAAATCACAGCTCGTGACACCTGTGGTGGATTACATCCTACTGACCAGTGTGCCCCATCACACTGTCTTGCTGTGTCCTGGGTGCTGCTGCATAATGACTCTTCCAACTGTTTCCTATTCAAACTCATTAACAATGAGAAAGAGGAGAAAACGGCCTGAATTTAAATTCTGAAAAATCATCTTCTACACTATGATTTCTCTAACCATTTTGTAAAAAAATAAAATAAAATAAAAAATATATATACACACACACGGTCCACCTAGAGTAGATTCTTTTAGACTAAAAATATATATATTTTAGGGTTACTGATTGAAAGCAGCACGTGCACCCCGATATTTATAGCAGCAACGTCCACAATAGTCAAATATGGAAAGAGCCCAAATGTCCATTGACAGATGAATGAATAAAGAAGATGTGGTATATACATAATGAAATATTACTTAGCCATCAAACAATGAAATCTTGCCATTTGCAATGATGTGGATGGAGCTAGAGGGTATTTTGCTAAATGAAATAAGTTAGAAAAAGATAAATGCCACATGATTTCACTCATAGGTGGGATTTAAGAAACAAGACAGATGAACATAGGAGACACGAAAAAAAGAGAGGCAAACAAACCATAAGAGACTCTTAGTGACAGGGTACAAACTAAAGGTTGATGGAGGGAGAGGAGTGGGGGATGGGCTAGATGAGCAATGGGGATGAAGGAAGGCACTTGTTATGATGAGCACTGAGTGTTGTATGATGAATCACTAAATTCTACATTTCAAACCAATTTTACCAAAAATGTTAATTAACTAGAATTAAAAAAAAATACTAAAGAGAAAAAATAAAAATAAATCTTTTAAGGCTAATATAAATAGAGATCTATTAGTACCAGGGTCAGTTTTATGCCTTCTATATGGACTGTGTTTATGTCTGATTGAGGTACACTAGCACATTTTCCGGCTTAATACAATGGTGAGGTTGTTTTTTATATGACAATAAGTGTAACAAAGGTGGTGTCACATTTTATGACACAAATAACTTTTGATGACCCTCTAGAGTTTGAGTTCCTTGTTCTTAACTCCAGGTTGGCATCATAGTCAGAGATTTAATCAAAAGACTTGCAGAAACTGGTCTTTATTACCAGCTCTTCATAGAAGCTCTATGTCACAGTCCAAACATGCCAAACGATGAAATAGACATGTCCTGAGAGCCACCTATCCCTGAAGCCCACTGTATCGCACCACATTGGGATTCAGCCCCCTACGAACTTATGGATTGTGACTTTGATTCAGTAGTAAATGTGATTTTGATAGTCACTTTATATTGAATCCCTAAGTGGGGCCATGTTTTAAAATCTTCTAATTGTCCAATTCCTATTGCAAGAAAATGTTCCCTTTACAAATCCAGAATTAGACACTCAGTGGTATTTGCCAGATTATGGTGTCCCTTGTCTCTTAAATGTTTGTTTATTCAACTTGAAGCTTTTCACATTTTTTAGAAAAACTGAAAGCCCATTAAAGGGTATTAATTATGTTAGTATTTGCCAGAAAACACTCGAGGAAAGCAGTGTTTTGATTTGTTTGTTGTTGTTGTTTTTTTTTTAATGCAGAGAAAAATTGGTTGTATTTAAAAAGTCCTTTCCATAATTTAACTGAATACTTTCACAAAGCAGAGATCTTTAGGTTAGACAGTCTTGTATTCTGTTTTTTCACAGCAAGTTCTTTTTTATTATTATATATTATATAATGGGGGTATTATATATTATATAATATATATATTTTAAATATATATACCACATCTTCTTTATCCATTCATCTGTCAAAGAACACTGTGGCTCCTTCCACAGTTTGGCTGTTGTAGACATTGCTGCTATGAACATTGGGGTGCAGGTGTCCTGTCATTTCATTACATCAGTATCCTTGGGGTAAATACCCAGTACTTCAACTGCTGGGTTATAGGGTAACTCTATTTTTAACTTCTTGAGGAACCTCCACACTGTTTTTTCCAGAGTGGCTGTACTACTTTGCATTCCCACCAACAGTACAAGAGGGTTCTCCTTTCTCCACATCCTTTCCAACATTTGTAGTTTCCTCTCTTGTTAATTTTAGCCATTCTCGCTGGTGTGAGGTGGTATCTCATTGTGGCTTTGATTTGTATTTCCCTGATAGCAAGTGATGCAGGGGATTTTTTCATGTGCTTATTGCTCATGTGTATGTCTTCTTTGGAGAAATATCTGTTCATGTCTTCTGCCCATTTCATGACTGGATTGTTTGGGTCTTGGACGTTGAGGTTGATAAGTTCTTTATAAATCTTGGATACTGGCCCTTTATCTGGTACATCATTTGCAAATATCTTCTCCAATTCTGTAGTTGTCTTTTAGTTTTGTTGGTTGTTTCCTTCGCTGTGCAGAAGCTTTCTATCTTGATTAAGTCCCAATAGTTCATTTTTGCTTTTGTTTCCCTTGCCTTCATAGATGTATCTTGCAAGAAGTTGCTGTGGCCAAGTTCAAAAAGGGTGTTGCCTGTGTTCTCCTTTAGAATTTTGATGGATTCTTGTCTCACATTTAGATCTTTCAACCAATTTTGAATTTATCTTTGTGTATGGTGTAAGAGAGTGGTCCAGTTTCATTCCTCTGCATGTGGCTGTCCGATTTTCCCAACACCACTTATTGAAGAGACTGTCCTTTTTCCAGTGGATAGTCTTTCCTGCTTTGTTGAATATTAGTTGACCATAGAGTTGAGGGCCCATTTCTGGGTTCTCTATTCTGTTCCATTGATCTATGTGTCTGTTTTTGTGCCAGTACCACACTGTCTTGATGATCACAGCTTTGTAATACAGCTTGAAATCAGGCATTGGATGCCCCCAGCATTGGTGTCCTTTTCAATATTCCTCTAGCTATTTGGGGTCTTTTCTGATTCCATACAAATCTTAAGATTATTTGTTCCAACTCTGCAAAGAAAGCCCATGGTATTTTGATAGGAATTGCATTGAACGTGTAAATTGCCCTGGGTAGCATTGACGTCTTCACAATATTTATTCTTCCAATTCATGAGCATAGAATGTTTTCCCATCTCTTTGTGTCTTCCTCAATTTCTTTCAGAAATGTCTGTAGTTTTTAGAGTACAGATCCTTTACCTCTTTGGCTACGTAAATTCCTAGGTATCCTATGGTTTGGGGTGCAATTGTAAATGGGATTGATTCCTTAATTTCTCTTTCTTCAGTCTCATTGTTACTGTACAGAAATGCCACTGATTTCTGTGCATTGACTTTGTATCCTGCCACATTGCTGAATTGCTGTATGAATTCTAGCAATCTTGGGGTGGAGTCTTTTGGGTTTTCTACATACAATATCATGTCATCTGAGAAGAGGGAGAGTTTGACTTCTTCTTTGCCAATTTGAATGCCTTTTATTTCTTTTTGTTGTCTGTTTGCTGAGCCTAGGACTTCTAGTACTATGTTGAATAGCAGTGGTGAGAATGAACATCCTGATCTTAGGGGAAAGGCTCTCAGTTTTTCCCCTTTGTGTTGTGTTCTTGATCTTAGGGGAAAGACTCTCAGTTTTTCCCCTTTGGAAATGATATTCGCCACAGCAATTTCTTTATGTCTGCTGGCTCTCTTTGCTAAATTCACTTTCCTACTCTATAGATGTTCAAAAAGTGTCTAAGTGTCTGGGAGTTTGGGCTGGGTTATATTGATGCAGGAATGAGAATGAACGGTTTTTCATGATTTCCCATGAGTCTCATGAAGGGAAGTCAACTGACAATCCAGTGAGCAAAGTGTGACATGGTACTGGTGATGGTTGTTTTGTGTTGTTTCTGCAGGGCAGTTGGTGTGAGAGAGATGAAAGAGTTGTTAGAAATGTCATATATTTTTATCTCTCTGAATCAAGTGATCTTCCTGGAGACCACAGTCTGCCTGCCTGGCAGGACAGGCCTAGTCATATTGGGGGTCACTCCTCTACCTTCTTAAAGTTGTTGGAAATTCTCTGGGTTCCTCCAGAGCAGAGAATTTGGGGGAGGCCTTTGGTCTTCAGGTCATAGTAACCATCCCACAGAGTATATCAATTCACTATGCCTCTTGAAGACCAGACATTCTAACATGCCTAATGTTGGCCTCAGCAAAGGGGATCATGTCCTGTGATCCTCGAGGCCTGTACCTCTTACCAAGATCCCCTTGCCATCATATCAGAGACCTCACCACCTCCTCTGCAAGCACTGCACAGGAATGGGGTGCTAGTCCTCCCTAACATTCCCAGGATGGAGCCCCCCTGTCTACCTCCTTGTCTTGAACAGATCCTTCCTCTCCAGCTCCCTCTCTTTGTTTTGTCTTGAGTGTCTGCATGAGCATCCCTTGATGGTATGGACCATCTAGGAGATGCTTTCCATTCCAGATATTACCATTCTGTGGTTCCATGTTGTGTTTCTTGATGCCCGATGAACATGGTGACAACAGACTGACCATGACCATGAACATTGCAGATCCTACCCTCACTCAGCTCCAGGCATTGAGCTGGTTCTCACTCTGCATCTTGCCACCTCTGTGGAACCAAGGGGCCATGACTGATCCAGGGCGTGGTGCTTGGAGCTGCCCTAGTTCCTGGATCCCCAGAGCCTGGCTGGCAGACATTTGTCTCCCTGACTCGTCCCTACCCTGGCTGCATATCAGCTCCCAATATTGAAAGACAGTGAGGAGGTTTCATAGAATTGAGTTGAGTCTTGTTCTTCAGTTGGTAGCTCACATGCCTTCTGGAAAGCGGGAGTATATTATATTCTAGCTGCCTAAATTCCATGAAGCCTCTTCAGAAACTGCTTTGCAAGTTCATTTCCATAGGTCATTAACCTCTTTTGGATAGATTAACTCCAAGAGATTGAAAAAATGGTTTCTTGCCTTTTAAGGGTGAATTTGTGGTTCTCAGTTTTTTGGTGTTTTTTTCTCCCCTCCCCCCCACCATGAAGAGTTCATGTTCGCCTCAGGAAGGACAGACTGGGTCTGGTGGAGACGGCTCTTAGCTGGGGTCTTCTTTTATTATGTGGTTCCAGGGAAGGGTGGGAAGATCCCACAGATTCATCAGCTCTATTGTCAGTGTGACTCTGTATGTCTTTCACTGACTGGCCAAGCAGGATGACTGCCACTTGCCTGCAGTGTCTTTCCCGAGGAGAATGGTGGGAGCAGAGGGCCTGGGTTACTGCAGCTGAGGAGGGAGGGTTAAATTGTCTGCTAGAGAGCATGACAGACCCCCCACCAAATGTAAATGCTTCACACAGATGAATTTTTAATGGAAATCAATTTTGCTCCTTCAATTAAATTTTTTTTTTTTTTTTTTTAATTTATGATAGGCACACAGTGAGAGAGAGAGAGGCAGAGACACAGGCAGAGGGAGAAGCAGGCTCCATGCACCGGGAGCCCGATGTGGGATTCGATCCCGGGTCTCCAGGATCGCGCCCTGGGCCAAAGGCAGGCGCCAAACCGCTGCGCCACCCAGGGATCCCCAATTTTGCTCCTTCAAAGAGACTTTTGGCTTCTTGGAAACTATAGACTGTTCACTGTTGATTACTGACATTATGTTTCCTTTTTTTCCCCCTCCCCTTCCCTACTTCCCCTCCTCCTTTCCACCCTGTTGGCAGCTGCCCGTATCTGGCAGTGAAAATCACCCCCGCCATCCCTGTGGTTGGTGGCATTCTCTTCTTCTTCGTGATGGGGACCCTGCTTCGCACCAGCTTCAGTGACCCAGGAGTCCTTCCGAGAGCCACGCCCGATGAAGCCGCTGACCTGGAGAGACAAATAGGTAACCCCGAAGGTCTGCTCTGCCCTTGGCCTCCAGGCCCTCCCCACTGGGACTGAGCCACCACTCGGGAAGACAGGCCAGGGTGCCCAGGCAAGAGGGGCAGGCAGGGCGCAGGCCGGTGACACGTAACCTGGGAGTCATCTAGGAAGTCCTTGTTCCCTGGGCGGCAGCTGACCCAAGGAGGAGATGGGAGGTTAAGTGAGTGGTTGGAGGCAAGGCCAGGATATGCCGTCTAGCTGAGGCACTGCCATCACCACACTCTGCTTCCTGATGTTTCTTTGAAACCCAAGCCCCTCTGAGAAGAAGCCTCTGTCCTGAAAGACCCATAGTTGCAGGTGGCTGCTTTCTGTTCCCTTTATGATCATCATACCTATTGCTGCTTCCCATGATAGAAAGCTGGGGAGATGACATATTTCTTTACTGTCTTGTTTATCCAGCCTGGGACCCAGAAGTTCCTTTATTAAGACAACAAAGATACATACATATATATACATATTCATGATGTATATTGAGATGAATAGCCTTAGTTTTCCTTAGATGTTGCAACCCTGTGTTGAAATTTCCTTAGATACTTAAAGGTAAGAAGTTTACAGCAATCCATTTTAAACACATTAAAACAAACCCTGATCCCTCACAGAGAAAACTTTTAAAGTTCTATTTTGAGTTAAAAAGAGAGCTGCTTCTTGCTCTTAAGAGTTTGCACTTGTGAAAGCATAGCTTTGCAGTGACGTGATGATAATTTGACAACTGGCAGGGGGGCTGTGGTGACTCTGGGTGAACTAAAGCTTAGCGTGAAAACCCACCTGACACTTCCCTCCCACTGTTCCTCCTACTCTGTGGGCTTCTCTTCCCAGCCTCACTCAGCCAAAAGGCCCCCACTTTCCAGTGTCAAGAGATACGAGTGTGGGTCTTGAGAGGCAGCATATGCTGTGGGCTGCCACCCCTGGGTACCAGAGCATGGCTGTGTCCTCTGAACATCTGCTTCCATCCTTCATCCCCACAGTGACGGAAGAGAGCAGTAAAGGGGTTGAGGGTGGGAGTATATGGCAGTGGTCTGCTGGGCTGCAGCCTTCTTGTGTCCTGAGGCAGGGAAGCAGAGAGAGGAAGAGTCAGCCATGGAGAAACAGTCTCTTTCTTAGCCAGTGCATCTTGGGATTTCATGACATTAATTATATATTAGTTCATAATTTAAAGCCTTACATTTATAGCATGTGAATCATTTGTAAAGGCCATACATGGCTATCACGGGATTTGACCCTAGCCAAGGAAGTTTGGGAAGAAGTCTTTATTATAACATCCATTTTGCAAATAAGGATACAGAGCCCGAAAGAGGTTTATTGGGAGAAAGTGGCAGAGCTAGAGCCTTGAACCCAGGTCTCCTCAGTCTCAGCCTTTATTCTTTCCAGGGTGTCTGTCATGGGCCTATCAAAACTGTGTAGTTTGTACCCCCATCACCTTAGCATGCAGCTTGAAAATCCTCTGCTCAAGTGGTGTGCAGAGAGCCTGGCTCTTCACAGTGGCCTTGAAGCATTTTCCTGCTGCGAGCCTATTTTCTACCCCACCTCTTGGTTAGTGCAAGGAGCATTTGTGAAATTAGCAAGATTAGGAACTGGGGATGATAGAGTACCAGTGGAATTCTCTATCATAAATGCAGATTCTAAGAGGCATAGAGTTTCCGTTCATCCTTGTTAATATTTAGGAAGTTGCGTGATTCACTAAAGTGCTTTTTGGGGGGCTTTGAGTTAATAACCTAAGAGTGTTATTTTTTAAACATAAGTATTTTTAAAACTAGCTCTGCCCTATGCCCCAAGAGACAAAGAACCTGTGAAAGTACTAGATGGGGTAAAGGATAAAACCAAATCTTGTTTCAAATGAGGGATAGCTGAGGGTCTTTAGAGACAGGACAAGTGTGGCAGATGTGAGTTACTCTGAACATCCCTTCCCTAAAAGGCAACGAGAAAACTGGACAAAATAGTCACAATAACTTCATGGATTTAGAATTCAACAGTATTGAGGGGGCAGTTATTTGTGAAAATCTGTTGGACTTTGGGTAAGAATAGCGTGTCTGTGACAGTCCCATGTGGGGCTGCTCTAATCTCCACCTGAATTCCAAAGGTGAGAAATTTCTACCTGGACAGGGCAGACTCTGAAAACCAGCAGCTTCCCTGTCTGAAGAGCTGATTTGTTTTGGAGTGAAGTATGGAAAAAAATCAGTAACTGAAACTTCTATCTTAAGCTAGAAAAAGTGGGGCACCTGGGTAGCTCAGTAGTTAAGCATCTGCCTTCAGCTCAGATTGTGATCCCAGGGTCCTGGGATCAAGTCCTGCATTGGGCTCCCCCCGAGGAGCTTGCTTCTCCCTCTGCCTCTGCCTCTCTGTCTGTGTCTCTTGTGAATAAATAAATAAAATCTTAAAAAAAAACTAGAAAAAGAGCAAACTCAACTCCAGGCAAGCTGTAGTAAGGCAGTAATAAAGATGAGGTGGAAATAAATGAAATAGAATAGAAAAAACAACAGAAATACAGTGAGACCAAAAGTTAGTTCTTTGATAAGATGAACAAAATTGACAAATCTTTATACTATCCCCCACCCCTTCCATAAAAAGAGAGAAGATAGAAATTCCCAAAATCAGGAATAAAAGCAGAGGCATTACCATTGACTCTACAGATATTAAAGGATTTTAACTTTAAGCCACAAATTAGACAACTTGATGAATGGACAAATTCTTAGGAAGCCACAATTACCAAAAGAATGACTCAAAAAGAAATAGAAAAGCTGAAGAAACCCATAACAAGTAAAGAAACTGGCTGTCCATATGTAGAAAGATGAATTTGAATCCTTCACACCATACACACAATTTAATTCAAAATGGATCATAAACCTAAATATAAGAGCTAAAGCTGTAAAACTTCTGAAGGAAACATTGAGAGGGTTTTTATGACCTTGGGTTAGGCAAAGAGTTCTTACATAGGCGTACCTGGGTGACTTGGTCAGTATGGGGCTGGCTTTTGATTTGGGCTCAGGTCATGATCTCAGGGTCCTAGGACTGAGCACCACATTGGGCTCTTTGCTCAGCACATTCTGCTTGAGGATTCTCTCTCTCCGTCTCCTTCTGCCTGTGCCCCACTTGTGCTCATGTGCTCTCTCTCTCTTTCTCTCTCTCTAAAAAAAATATTTTTTTAAAAAGTTCTTACATAGATACCAAAAGCGTGATCTGTAGAAAGAAAAAGATAGTAAATTGGAGTTCATTAAATTAAAGACTTCTGTGCTTCAAAAGACACCATTAAGGAAATAGAAAGAAAAGCCACAGACTGGGAGAAAGTATTTGCACATCATATATCTGATAAAAGTATCTTGTACTTGTATCTAGGATATATTGAGATCTCTTACAACTCCATAAGAAGACAAACAACCCAATTAAAAATGAGTAAAGGATTTGAACAGACATTTTTCTAAAAAAGATATATGAATGGCCAATGAATACATGTAAAGAAGGAGATGCAAATCAAAACCGCAATGATGTACCACTTAACACCCACCAGAATGGCTCTAATCCAAAAGACTGATGATAACAAATGTTGGTGAAGATATGGAGAAATTGGAACCTTCATGCTGGTGGGGATGTAAAATGCTATAGCCTCTTTGGAAAACACTTCCTTAGAATTCCTCAAGAAGTTAAGCATACATTACCATATAACCTGGCAAGGCTATTTCTAGATATTTATCCAAGAGAAATGAAAACCTATGTCTCTGATGTGCATTGTACCTAATATCCCCAAACTGGAAACAACCCAAATGTCCATCGGTAGTCAAACTGATGAGCACCACATGGTGCAGCCACACAGTGGAATACCAGTAAGTGATAAAAAAGGAGCCTAGTGTTGACATGCGCCGAAGCATAGATAAACGCTAAGCAAAAGAAGCCAGATCAGAAGGCTGCATATTGTGTAGTTCCATGTGTATGAAGTGTCCAGAAAGAACACATCTTTAGAGTCAGAAAGCCAACGAGTGATTGCCAGGGCTGGGGACAGGAGTGAGGATTGCTGCACTGGGACATGAGAAAACTTGCCAGAATGGTGAAAACAGCCTAAGATTGGACTGGGATGCTGGCAGCACAATCCAGTACATTTATTAAAGGTCACATTATTGCATACTTCGAAAGGATAACTGTTAGGTTTGTAAATTATAGCATAATAAAGCTGTCCAAAAACAGAGGAGGAGAGGAAAGGAAGAGGAGGAAGACGGAGCAGAAGAAGAGAAAGGGGCCACTCGCTTCTAGTTATAGGACATTAGACTAGTTGTAAAATGGGAATAAGGACACATAGCCTATAAGATCAGTGCAGTAAATGGTCGGGGTTTTTGTTTTTGCTTTTGTGTTTTTAAGAAAAAGTTCTTCTCTTTTCCCACCCAGCTCTCTCCTCACCTTCCACATATGTGGACTGTCCTAAAAGAATTCATCACCTGACACATGATCAGAATAAATGTCAGAGCTAGTCTAATTCTTTATTAGGAATCCTCTCCTGTATTACTTGGCTGTGGAGAATAAGATTATGTCTCAATGAAATCTTAGCACATTTATTTTGTGCGATCTAACTGAGGAAGGAAAATGGAAATTAGATGCAGAACCTTTTTATGATTAGTTATTAATTCTAATTATCTGTAGTGGATCTCTCCTTATAGAGGTCCATGATAGCCGCTTGAAACCAGCCATCTGCGTAATGAAGTGAAGCTGTGCCAAGGGTGGGACCAGCTTTCCCTTCTTCAGATTTCTGGGGTGAGGGGGTAGGTGGTGAGGAGGAGGGGGAGGCTCTGTGTCTCAGAGTCTGTTACAAGTCTCCTGAAATGCCTTACCCTTCTTTTTTTCTGAAAGACCTTTCCTGATTAGTTAACATTGCAGCTAAAAAGACATCCAGGAATGGCAGAGAGAGGTCTCCCTGGGGTCACTGGAGTCCTGCTTGGAAATGTGACACTTTGAAAACTCCTTTTTTTTTTTTTTTTCTCAGTTCACTCAGGGATGGTAAGATACTAAGCAACTGATTTGGAGTTAGATAAAAGTGATGAGACACCACATTATAAATCACCAGATCAACGCATTTCAAGTAGGGAGAGACCTTTCCAGGGATCAGAATGGGGGAAAGCAGTGGGTCTGCCTCTTTGCTTTTCATTACACATGTTGTCTCTTTCCATCCTTCAACAGTCCTGAGGACCCCAGACAGGAAGTCCAGGAGGAGCCGAAATGTGGACTCAGCTTGTTGGGCCCCAAAAGCAAGGCTAGTTACTTAGGAAATTCTCTCCCCATGTCACGGTCACCCTGACACCACAGAGTTCCCTGATACACAGGATCTGTGGAAGAAACATGATAAATTGATCAGAGCTTAAATGGTAGCTTGGTAAAGGGGGAATCAGATCAAAGGAAGCAGGGTGGTCTTCAAAAAACTCACCTGTGCTGTGGCAGTGGCACAGTCTGAGTTATTGTCCCAATTAGATGATACTCTGCTGGACGAAATGGGCACGTGGGAATCTCCCTTCTGTCTCTGTCTCCCCTCTCGCTCTCCTTTCCTCTCTCAATTCCCCCTGTCCCTCCTCCTCCCTCCCTCCCTCCTCCTCCCCCTCTTCCTTCCCCTATTCCTCTCTCTCCACTCCTCATCCCTAACCCCTCCTCCTCCTCTCCGCCTTCTCTGCCCCTCCTCTCCCTCCTCCTTCCCCTATTTCTCTTCCTTTCCCTTCTCCTCCCTCCACTTCCCTCCTCCTCCTCTTCTTCTTCTTCTTCTCTTTCATCCTCTACCCCCCACTCTTTTGGTCAGATTCTCATCAGCAACTTTTCTTCTAGTACACAGAACCAATCACCATTTCTAAGATGAAAGTTTATCTTTCATCATTTCCTAAATTAATCCTTGGACTGGACATCCACTAGATGAGATGTTTAGGAAGCAGGGCAGTTTCCTGATCCCGAGGAAACACCAGCCCACCAGCCCTGGTTCTGCACCATCCCACATAGTGCAATTCCTGGGAAGAGTTCCATGGGAACAGGATGTTTTCATACCCCTATTTGACTTGCTAGAGTTTTTTACCCCTGAGACATCTTAATTCGGTGTTTAAGAGTGGAAAGTTTTAATTGGAATTTTAACAACACTGATGGATTTTTGTTGCAGAAAATACTTTCTGAAAATACGTTGATCCAATTGAAGACCTAAATCAATGTTCTCTATTGTAAAGCTACACTATTTCCAAGTTTTTCCCATTTTCATTTTTATTTGACTAAAATTATTTTAATAGAAGTAATTTCTTTTCTGCATAAAATTTATAGTTAAGAGGTTTTTTTTTTATTGATCAGGGTTTTTGTATCATGAAAGTTGCCATTATGAATTTTCTTATGGAACTGTTCGTTACTTCTACTAAGACAGATTTTCCTGGTGATTTAATAATTTTTTGAAGTCAATACTGATTTCCTTTTGTGAATATTCACCATAAAATATTCATTGGTAATATTCAACATAAAATTGTTTCAAAATGTGATCATTTTATCTACTTTTGGCCTCATGATTAAGCTAGTGTCTTTGATCTGTAATTAAACCTTTCTGACACTTTGCATCACTTCACGTACTATACACTAGGTGCCCACAGTGTAGAACATACCAAAAAAAAAAAAAAAAAGAGGCAGAGCCACTGGTAGTTAATTTGCTTGGCTTTTGCCAGTTTTCTTTTCAGAAAGTGGTATTTTCTGACCCTTCCCCCAGATCTTGTTTGCATCTCCCTACTCACCTCCAAAATTACCCCAGCATACCCCTGTGTGTAATTGTTATTTGCAGTGGACATTTTGGCATTTCACAAACATTCTGCTAGGCCTAGAAACTCTGTTTGGACTTGAACTACACCTGCTGGTGTGGGATTCCTTCCACCTCTGCCATCGTCTCTCCCCTGCCAGTGACCATGATGCCACTTCATCAGCTTTGGGACTTTCTCTCCCATGCACCAGTCTTAAGCATTACCTGTGCCCATTGCCATAAAATAGTCTCTGTGCTTTTTCTGTAAAGCAATTGGTTTGCTGACCCATGAGGAAAGCTAGGGTAATATGAATAGCTATTTTTCATTGAGTGCTTCTCTTGTGCCAGATATTATGCTCAGCTGTGTCCACATCTGACCTGTATACTTACAGCACCTACTCCGTGGTGTTTAGACACTATTGTCCTTATTTTATTCACAGGAAAGCCGGTGCTCAGGAAGGAAAGTGATTGGACAAAGGTCATTTGGCCAGAGCTGGGAAGGAGGCCCATCTGCTATCACCCCCTATGCTTTTAATCACTGCCCACCATCTTGCTGCTTTGGGGAGCCAGGCCCTGAGCAAGAGATTTCTGGTCTTACTAGAGCAAGTAGCACTTCCCATTTCCTTTATGTTATTTTCTCTTCCTCAGACTGTCTACATCATCTAGCTTTCCCATCCCATTGTCTGACTCCTCCATCACATTCATAGCCTAGAAATAGAGAGGTGTGTCCAGCACATCATGGCTACAGGGCCTAATTCTCAAATCCTGGGCCCAGTTGGGTGGAGAAAGTAGAACAGCAGGAAAGTCCAGACAGTCTAACATCCGTCTTGAAACTGTCTGCAGATATAGGGACCTTTTGGGACTCTCACTGATGTCCAGATATCCTGTGATGCTTGTGAATGAGTTAAGGGAAGGGGGGGAGCAGGGTGTCCCACCATGTCTGAAATATATTCTGGAAGAGACAAGGCATTTGAAGAAAATGACATCCTAGGAATAAAACAAAAAGTAGATTCTTTGTTTGAAGGAAAATGCTAGAATCATCTAGTGTGTACAGATGCCAGGGAAGGGTAGGCAGCGATTCTCCCACACCAATGCAGGGTGGCAACTCAGAATGTCAAAATTCCTGATTGTCTCTTTAAAAAAAAAATCCAGCCCGGGAGAGCTGGGAACCAGATGTCACAATTCAAAATTGTGGTATTTGGGGAAATACCACAAGATTTTGAAGGCTCTAGTTCTGAGGGAAGGAAGGAGCCGGAGATTTTTGTTTTTCCGAAGGATTTGGGAGGATGGGTGTTTTTCATCCAGGATGTTCATTGAAGCCTATATTATTTCTTCTTCCTGTAGAAACCCAAACTTGTGGGAATGTACCATGTGTTGGACCTGAGGCCAGTTTCTGATGTAAACATATTCACTTGTTTGTGAGGTTAGGACATTTTTCTGTGATGGTTGGGGTAGAGAATTATAATGACAGAGAAAAGCAGCCTGCAGCTCCCCTCTTCTGGGGATGCCCTTTACAGAATTGTCTTCACTGTGCTCCAGATAGCTTTGTGGGTGGCCAGTAGTATTTCCCTTCTTTTTACGGGAAGAGACACTGAGCCAAGGGGAACTATTGCACTTGCTTAGGTCACACTTTCTTGTCCCCTCTGCACTGTCTACCAATCTGAATTCCTAAATCTACATAGGTATTTTGGTGACCTCTGTACTTCCCATCCTGAATCCACTGGGTGTCTCTTAATATAATAAAGCTCAAGAAGTTGAAGGTTTGACTTACATAAGTGTACATATGTACAGATTTGGAATCTCTTCTAGAGAATTAATGAACCCTCCCTAGAAGCAACGGTATCACTTCATTGCAGATGAGAGGAAATGACTCTGTCTCTCTCACTGCATAAATGTCACATTCTTTAGAGTCTGTTAAATCAGCAGAATGATGGCACAGAACAATGTTGACATGCTTGGAAGGAAGGAAGGAAGGAAGGAAGGAAGGAAGGAAGGAAGGAAGGAAGGAAGGAAGGAAGGAAAAGAAAAGAAGAAACATACTCTAATTGTAATCAGTTCTCATACGCAAGGCTGTGAAAAGGGGAAAATCCAGATGATGAACTAACCAGGGTGAGGGAAAGGTCAACTGCAAGAGAGCAGAGAAAGCCAGAAGCTGCAAGGATGGGAAGGAAAGGCTCAAGTGGCACGAAAAGGATGGAAAAATTGAGACCATGTGGTTTAAGAAATGGCCAAAGGAAAGAGCAAGGGTCTGGCACATGTTTGTGGAAATTAGAGGCTCACCCTTCCCCAGCCAGGGGCACTGAGATCCACAGATCCTGGTTGATGAAAGAGCTTGGGGAACCCACCTCCCAGATGGGTTTCAGGTAGGCTGGTCCTCAGCAATGCTCTGAGCTATAGAACATTCCCACTTAAAGGGACCTCAGCAATTGTGGAGATCATCCTGGGCAACTCCTTCAGCTTGCAGACAAGGAAACTGAGGCTCAGAGAGAGACAAGTACTAATATCTATCATTTGACTCTTTTGCTTCTGAAGGCGAATCCCTAAATCCTTGCTACACAAAGAGAAGTCCATAGAGGAGCAACATCAACATCTCCCCGAAGCCTATGAGAAATGCAGAACCTCTGGCCCCATTCCATGCACTGACTCGGAATCTGAATTTTTAACAAGATCCTGAAAGCCAAGAAGCTCCCTGAAGCCTCTCGCTCCCACCTGGGGCCCCGGGGACCAGACTGTTCCTCTCCATCAGTCAGCCGTCTGCTTCCCCTCCTCTTAAGCTTCCAGGACTGCCAGGTTTTTAGGAGTTTAGCTAAATACAAATTCATGTACTTTGAGCATTCGGTGTAGTAGCCTCCTTGCAGTGCCTTTAAGTGGCATCTTTTCCCTTATTAGTACTTATAAATGATAACTGTATGATAAATACCTCCTCCTTTGAGAGTGCTTTATAGATTCCAAAGTCCCTAGATGTTTTTAATATCAGTAAAGCTCTAGAGCTAAGGTTATTGAACCTGCATCCCAGCTCTTCCACTTGTTGTGTGACCCTGCGAAATGTTTTAACTTCTCTGAGCCTCGATTTTAGTGCATATAAAATAGACCCACTGAGTGCAAAGGTCCATTCCAGTGTTATCATCCTGAGTCTAGAAATAAATCCTTCCTCCTCCTGGGCTTGACCATGAAAATCCAGGAACCAAAATATTCTAGAAGGTTATTTAGCCTGTTCAACTACTTAAACAAGAAGGATGACCTATTCTTCGAATAATTTTAGAGTGCAAAGCTGCACGCACGCCTGTGTAAATTCAACAAGTAAACTGTAGGTGCCACAAAATAAGAGATATTTAAATGACTCACTGGAATATTACTATCATTATTACTTTAACTAGTGTCCTTGGGAAGATTAAGCAAAATGATGGAACAATAGCTCTTCTGAGTGAGGAAATGAGTCAGTCAATAGGATTTAGAGGGAAGTCAAAGAGAAGGCACCTCATCCAAGAATGGGCAAGGCATGTTCCTCCAAACAGGCTCCGGAACTCAATGGGGCCCCACTGGTGAGTGTGCAGGGCATGAGGAGGAGGGGAGTACAAGTATGGCTTTTCAGGAAAGAAATCCCGCTGGAGGAGGTTAATCAGAAGAGGGGGCAGGCTCTTTGAGCCTGGAAGTGGGAGGCATTTTCTTATTACAAGTGTTAGAGTAGCATGAAAAGCAGCTCAGGGATAAAAGGAAACAAAGCACCCAGTGAGGAGAGAGGAAATGGACCGGGGTGAGGAGGCGGGGGCGGGGCTGGGCTGGGAGGAGCTGAGGCTGAGCAGGTGCAGCAGGGCAGGGAAAGGATTAGCAGCCCCGGGGGCAGGAGAGAGGATTTAGAGAGCCATTGCTAGGGTCAAAGAAGCAGTAGGCACTCCGTGGAGTTTTCCTAAGAAGAGCTTTACTCTCTCTCTCTCTCTCTTTCTTTTCTTTTCTTTTAAACAGCCTAAGGAGCCATCCCACATTCTGCTTCATATAACATCTGCATGTTTTGAGTGTTTTGTGGCTGGAGTCTACACTAGGGATCTGACTTAACCGAGAGCGACTTGCTAAATGACTCTGCTTGTCCCTTACCTGTCCTTCACGCCCTTTTGTCATTTATGTGCTTATAACAGTCTGTGATACCAATGGGGGCTGTGATTCAATGAAACTTTGTCACAATAATCACCCTCCAAAACTTTGTTATAATCAAACCAACTCACCTTTGATTTTCCAAGTAATCTTTCTCCTTCCTCCTTTGGAATTTAAAGCTGTAAAGTAGGAATTTACAGCCAGCTTTTTTTTTTTTTTTTTTTTTTTTTGAGGGAGGGTGGTAGGTATGTGTTCTATCTCCCTTCTCTTCTATGCCCTGGGAAACTCAATGCTAAGTGAGCTATGGGAGGTACATAAACTGTTATTTTGTGTTTCTGGTAGATAAGTTCTGAGGTAAAGAGTACAAGCAGGCTAGTATCTGCCCTGTTGTCCAGAGTTTGAGGTAGGCATGAGGACCCACTTGCAGCCAGCACTCAGAGGGTAGAAGGCACTTGTGAAAGAGGCCAGTGAGGCATATAGTGGGAGGATGGGGGGTTTCTCTAGTGAGGGCTCTTCCTGCTATCATGTTTGGTAAAGAAGAAATTCCTCACATTTTTCATTTATCCAAGTTTACCATCCTAGGCCCCCAAAGGAAAATTGTAACTTACATAGGTGGACAGAAGTGAAGACCATTTGTTTGGAAACTGCAGATTAACACTGTGTAGGAGAAAACAGGAGTACAAATGGTTGAATGCCATATTACATACCATCAAAATTTGGAGTGAGCCCTTTTATAAATCTCTTTATTTTCTTTTAAGGATGGAAACTTGAAGTTCAAGGATCTTTGAGTGAGTGATGGATGGGTTGCTTCTTATACTAAAGAGAAAGCAATAGAGTAGGAGTGGCTAAAACCTCCCATGGCTCTCACACAACTAAAAGTCACACACTTGGGGCAATGCTGAGCAACACAGGGGTGCCTGGGTGGCTCAGCCGGTTAAGCATCAGACTCTTGATTTTGGCTCAGGTGATGATCTGAGGGTCGTGAAATCAAGCCCTGTGGGCTCCGTGCTTATCACAGATTCTGCTTAAGATTCTCTCCCTTTCCCCGTATGCCTCCCCCAACACAGTTTCTCTCACTCTCTCTCTAACATAAATAAATCAATAAAATCTTTTAAAAAAAATACTGAGCAGTATATCCAATAGAAATAGAATGCAACCCAAATGTGTAATTGTAAATGTTCTAGTAATGACATTTTAAAAATGGAAAGGAACAAGTAAAATTAATTTTAATAATATATTTGCTTAGAAAAAGAAGAAATAATATATTGGCTTTAACCTGGCGTATCTAAAATATTGCCATTTCAACATATATTCGATATTTAAAAAGTACTTAGTACTGAATCTTTCTGGTGTGTATTTTGCACTTGTAGCAGATTCAGTGTGGCCTGCTCACATTCCAGATGTTCACACATGTCTAATGTCTAGCACATTGGGCAGCACAGATCTAAAAGACACAGAATTGGATCTGAATAGTTGTTAGACTCTCTCAGAGTTACCAGTATTGTTTATCTTGCTTTGGGCCACTCTAGAGAAAATCTTGGGAGGATGGCTTTTATCTTCATCATTTTCTTTTTTTTTTTTTTTTTTTTTTTTTAAAACTCCTTTTTTTCTTTTTTTTTTTTTTTTTTTTTTTTTAATTATTTTTTTTTATTGGTGTTCAATTTACTAACATACAGAATAACACCCAGTGCCCGTCACCCATTCACTCTCACCCCCCGCCCTCCTCCCCTTCTACCACCCCTAGTTCGTTTCCCAGAGTTAGCAGTCTTTACGTTCTGTCTCCCTTTCTGATATTTCCCACACATTTCTTCTCCCTTCCCTTATTTTCCCTTTCACTATTATTTATATTCCCCAAATGAATGAGAACATATAATGTTTGTCCTTCTCCGACTGACTTACTTCACTCAGCATAATACCCTCCAGTTCCATCCACGTTGAAGCAAATGGTGGGTATTTGTCATTTCTAATAGCTGAGTAATATTCCATTGTATACATAAACCACATCTTCTTTATCCATTCATCTTTCGTTGGACACCGAGGCTCCTTCCACAGTTTGGCTATAGTGGCCATTGCTGCTAGAAACATCGGGGTGCAGGTGTCCCGGCGTTTCATTGCATTTGTATCTTTGGGGTAAATCCCCAACAGTGCAATTGCTGGGTCGTAGGGCAGGTATATTTTTAACTGTTTGAGGAACCTCCACACAGTTTTCCAGAGTGGCTGCACCAGTTCACATTCCCACCAACAGTGTAGGAGGGTTCCCTTTTCTCCGCATCCTCTCCAACATTTGTTGTTTCCTGCCTTGTTAATTTTCCCCATTCTCACTGGTGTGAGGTGGTATCTCATTGTGGTTTTGATTTGTATTTCCCTGATGGCAAGTGATGCAGAGCATTTTCTCATATGCATGTTGGCCATGTCTATGTCTTCCTCTGTGAGATTTCTGTTCATATCTTTTGCCCATTTCATGATTGGATTGTTTGTTTCTTTGGTGTTGAGTTTAATAAGTTCTTTATAGATCTTGGAAACTAGCCCTTTATCTGATATGTCATTTGCAAATATCTTCTCCCATTCTGTAGGTTGTCTTTGAGTTTTGTTGACTGTATCCTTTGCTGTGCAAAAGCTTCTTATCTTGATGAAGTCCCAATAGTTCATTTTTGCTTTTGTTTCTTTTGCCTTTGTGGATGTATCTTGCAAGAAGTTACTATGGCCGAGTTCAAAAAGGGTGTTGCCTGTGTTCTTCTCTAGGATTTTGATGGAATCTTGTCTCACATTTAGATCTTTCGTCCATTTTGAGTTTATCTTTGTGTATGGTGAAAGAGAGTGGTCTAGTTTCATTCTTCTGCATGTGGATGTCCAATTTTCCCAGCACCATTTATTGAAGAGACTGTCTTTCTTCCAATGGATAGTCTTTCCTCCTTTATCGAATATTAGTTGCCCATAAAGTTCAGGGTCCACTTCTGGATTCTCTATTCTGTTCCACTGATCTATGTGTCTGTTTTTGTGCCAGTACCACACTGTCTTGATGACCACAGCTTTGTAGTACAACCTGAAATCTGGCATTGTGATGCCCCCAGATATGGTTTTCTTTTTTAAAATTCCCCTGGCTATTCGGGGTCTTTTCTGATTCCACACAAATCTTAAAATAATTTGTTCTAACTCTCTGAAGAAAGTCCATGGTATTTTGATAGGGATTGCATTAAACGTGTATATTGCCCTGGGTAACATTGACATTTTCACAATATTAATTCTGCCAATCCATGAGCATGGAATATTTTTCCATCTCTTTGTGTCTTCCTCAATTTCTTTCAGAAGTGTTCTATAGTTTTGAGGGTATAGATCCTTTACATCTTTGGTGAGGTTTATTCCTAGGTATCTTATGCTTTTGGGTGCAATTGTAAATGGGATTGACTCCTTAATTTCTCTTTCTTCAGTCTCATTGTTAGTGTATAGAAATGCCACTGACTTCTGGGCATTGATTTTGTATCCTGCCACGCTACCGAATTGCTGTATGAGTTCTAGCAATCTTGGGGTGGAGACTTTTGGGTTTTCTATGTAGAGTATCATGTCATCGGCGAAGAGAGAGAGTTTGACTTCTTCTTTGCCAATTTGAATGCCTTTAATGTCTTTTTGTTGTCTGATTGCTGAGGCTAGGACTTCCAGTACTATGTTGAATAGCAGTGGGGAGAGTGGACATCCCTGTCTTGTTCCTGATCTTAGGGGAAAGGCTCCCAGTGCTTCCCCATTAAGAATGATATTTGCTGTGGGCTTTTCATAGATGGCTTTTAAGATGTCGAGGAATGTTCCCTCTATCCCTACACTCTGAAGAGTTTTAATCAGGAATGGATGCTGTATTTTGTCAAATGCTTTCTCTGCATCCAATGAGAGGATCATATGGTTCTTGGTTTTTCTCTTGCTGATATGATGAATCACATTGATTGTTTTACGGGTGTTGAACCAGCCTTGTGTCCCAGGGATAAATCCTACTTGGTCATGGTGAATAATTTTCTTAATGTACTGTTGGATCCTATTGGCCAGTATCTTGTTGAGAATTTTTGCATCCATGTTCATCAGGGATATTGGTCTGTAATTCTCCTTTTTGGCGGGGTCTTTGTCTGGCTTTGGAATTAAGGTGATGCTGGCTTCATAGAACGAATTTGGAAGTACTCCATCTCTTTCTATCTTTCCAAACAGCTTTAGGAGAATAGGTATGATTTCTTCTTTAAACGTTTGATAAAATTCTCCTGGAAAGCCATCTGGCCCTGGACTCTTGTGTCTTGGGAGGTTTTTGATGACTGCTTCAATTTCCTCCCTGGTTATTGGCCTGTTCAGGTTTTCTATTTCTTCCTGTTCCAGTTTTGGTAGTTTGTGACTTTCCAGGAATGCGTCCATTTCTTCTAGATTGCCTAATTTATTGGCGTATAGCTGTTCATAATATGTTTTTAAAATCGTTTGTATTTCCTTGGTGTTGGTAGTGATCTCTCCTTTCTCATTCATGATTTTATTAATTTGAGTCTTCTCTCTCTTCTTTTTAATAAGGCTGGCTAATGGTTTATCTATCTTATTAATTCTTTCAAAGAACCAACTCCTGGTTCTGTTGATCTGTTCCACAGTTCTTCTGGTCTCGATTTCGTTGAGTTCTGCTCGAATCTTTATTAATTCCCTTCTTCTCTTGGGTGTAGGATCTATTTGCTGTTTTTTCTCTAGCTCCTTTATGTGTAAGGTTAGCTTTTGTATTTGAGTTCTTTCCAGTTTTTGAATGGATGCTTGTATTGCGATGTATTTCCCCCTTAGGACTGCTTTTGCTGCATCCCAAAGATTTTGAACGGTTGTATCTTCATTCTCATTAGTTTCCATGAATCTTTTTAATTCTTCCTTAATTTCCTGGTTGACCCTTTTATCTTTTAGCAGGATGGTCCTTAACCTCCATGTGTTTGAGGTCCTTCCAAACTTCTTGTTGTGATTTAGTTCTAATTTCAAGGCATTATGGTCCGAGAATATGCAGGGGACAATCCCAATCTTTTGGTATCGGTTCAGACCCGATTTGTGACCCAATATGTGGTCTATTCTGGAGAAAGTTCCATGTGCACTTGAGAAGAATGTGTATTCAGTTGAGTTTGGATGTAAAGTTCTGTAGATATCTATGAAATCCATCTGGTCCAGTGTATCATTTAAAGCTCTCGTTTCTTTGGAGATGTTTTGCTTAGAAGACCTATCGAGTATAGAAAGAGCTAGATTGAAGTCACCAAGTATAAGTGTATTATTATCTAAGTATTTCTTCACTTTGGTTAATAATTGATTTATATATTTGGCAGCTCCCACATTCGGAGCATATATATTGAGGATTGTTAAGTCCTCTTGTTGAATAGATCCTTTAAGTATGATATAGTGTCCCTCTTCATCTCTCACTACAGTCTTTGGGGTAAATTTTAGTTTATCTGATATAAGGATGGCTACCCCTGCTTTCTTTTGAGGACCATTCGAATGGTAAATGGTTCTCCAACCTTTTATTTTCAGGCTGTAGGTGTCCTTCTGTCTAAAATGAGTCTCTTGTAGACAGCAAATAGATGGGTCCTGCTTTTTTATCCAGTCTGAAACCCTGCGCCTTTTGATGGGGTCATTAAGCCCGTTCACATTCAGAGTTACTATTGAGAGATATGAGTTTAGTGTCATCATGATATCTATTCAGTCTTTGTTTTTGTGGACTGTTCCACTGAACTTCTTCTTAAAGGGGAATTTTAAGAGGCCCCCTTAAAATTTCTTGCAGAGCTGGTTTGGAGGTCACATATTCTTTTAGTTGCTGCCTGTCTTGGAAGCTCTTTATCTCTCCTTCCATTTTGAATGAGAGCCTTGCTGGATAAAGTATTCTTGGTTGCATGTTCTTCTCATTTAGGACCCTGAATATATCCTGCCAGCCCTTTCTGGCCTGCCAGGTCTCTGTGGAGAGGTCTGCTGTTACCCTAATACTCCTCCCCATAAAAGTCAGGGATTTCTTGTCTCTTGCTGCTTTAAGGATCTTCTCCTTATCTTTGGAATTTGCAAGCTTCACAATTAAATGTCGAGGTGTTGAACGGTTTTTATTGATTTTAGGGGGGGATCTCTCTATTTCCTGGATCTGAATGCCTGTTTCCCTTCCCAGATTAGGAAAGTTTTCAGCTAGAATTTGTTCAAATACATATTCTGGCCCTCTGTCCCTTTCGGCGCCCTCGGGAACCCCAATTAAACGTAGGTTTTTCTTCCTCAGGCTGTCGTTTATTTCCCTTAATCTATCTTCATGGTCTTTTAATTGTTTGTCTCTTTTTTCCTCAGTTTCCCTCTTTGCTATCAACTTGTCTTCTAGGTCACTCACTCGTTCTTCCACCTCGTTAACCCTCGTCGTTAGGACTTCTAGTTTGGATTGCATCTCATTCAATTGATTTTTAATTTCTGCCTGACTAGCTCTAAATTCTGCAGTCATGAAGTCTCTTGAGTCCTTTATACTTTTTTCTAGAGCCACCAGTAGCTGTATAATAGTGCTTCTGAATTGGCTTTCTGACATTGAATTGTAATCCAGATTTTGTAACTCTGTGGGAGAGAGGACTGTTTCTGATTCTTTCTTTTGAGGTGAGGTTTTCCTTCTAGTCATTTTGCTCAGTGCAGAGTGGCCAAAAGCAAGTTGTATTGGGAAAAAGAGAAAAAGAGAGGAGAGAAAGAAGGAAAGAAAAGAGAAAGAGAAAAAAAAAGGGAAGAAAAAGAAAAAAAAAAACGAAAAAAAAAAAAAAAAAAAGAAAAAGAGAAAGAAAAAGGAGAAAAAAAAAGGGGGTGGGGGAAGGAAACAAATCAAAAAGCAAAACAAAATAAAAACAAAAACAAAAACAAAAACAAAAACAAACAAACAAAAAAAGAACCACCGGGGAGTATCTTCTGATTCTGTGTTCTTTAAGTCCCTTGGCTTCTCCTGGAAGTTGTCCGTCTAGCTGGTGTTCTGGGGGAGGGGCCTGTTGTGCTGATTTTCAGGTGTTAGCAGTTGGGGGAGCTGCTCTGCCCCTGCCTGGTGCAGGGCTCGGTGGGGGTTGTTTACCCCGTGAGGCCGCAGGAGGAACAGCCCCAGTGGCGGGCCAGGTCTGGAAACCTGGGTTCAGCTCCGGCAGGAACTCCGTCTGCAGGGCCTGGAGGCTCCGGGGCGGGGCGCTGATCTGCTCAGCTGGGGCAGGAGCGTCCTTGCTGTCCTGGGCCCTCCCGGCCTCTGCCTGTCCCGGGGGAGGCGGGATCCTGGGCTGTGTCCCGGCGCCCTGTGCTCCGGAGCCTGCGCTG
This sequence comes from Canis lupus familiaris, assembly GCF_011100685.1. NCBI lineage: Eukaryota > Metazoa > Chordata > Mammalia > Carnivora > Canidae > Canis > Canis lupus. Next base: position 47,608,877 of record NC_049222.1, read on the forward strand.
GTGGATTCGCGCTCCCGGGCCGCGCAGCCCCCTCCGCGGAGCCGCCGCCCGAGCCCCTCCGAGCTGCTCCTGGAACCGCGCAGGCCCCTCCGCACGGAGCCTCTTCCTCTGCCCGAGCCCCTCCGAGCTGCTCCCGGGGCCGTGCAGCCCCCTCCGCGGAGCCGCCCCCGAGCCCCCCCGAGCTGCTCCGGGTCCCGCCGTGCGCGCTGCAGCCCTTAGGGAGCTCGGCGCACTCTCCTGGGCGCGCAGTTGCTGTTAGTGTCCCCGGGATCCCGAGGGCATCCCCGCCCTCCTGGGTCCTGCTCCAACTCCCCGCGAGCCCCTTTCCGCCCGGGAAGGTCGGTGCAGCTCCTGCGTCTCCGGGACGGGGCTCTCCTGTCCTGGGGACCCTCGCCCCGGCCTCAGCCCGGCTCCTCGCGGGGCCCCTCCCCCTTGGAGGCCTTTGTTTCTTTACTTCTTTTTCCCCGTCTTCCTACCTTGATAGAAGCGCGAACCCTTCTCACTGTAGCATTCCAGCTGTTCTCTCTTTAAATCTCAGGCCGAATTCATAGATTTTCAGGATAATTTGAGGGTTTTCTAGGTAGTTTGGTGGAGACAGGTGATTTGGAGACCCTACTCTTCCGCCATCTTGCTCCTCCCCTCTTCATCATTTTCTTGAAGGATGTCATACATTCATTTATTTTTGTGTATTCAACATATACTGGAGTGCTTACTACGTATGAGACACTGTCATAGTGCAAATTATACTCTTAGCATATTTCTTTTTTGTTTCTATCAAGTTAATTGTAAAGTTATAAATGATAGAATCATCTGAAATACCTTAAGCAGAATCATTCTTGTTTTTAATGACAGTAATGTTTTTAAAATATCCGTCATGTTTCCACGGTCAAATTCCATGCTGTAGATTCGGCCATTGTTTCTTAAACTTGAAAATACACCAGAGCCACCTGAAGGGCCTGTTCAAACAGTCCCCCTCCAGAGTGTCCAAGTCAGGGGGCTAGGGTGAAGCCCACTACTTTGCATTTTTAAAAATTATTTATTTTAGAGAGAAGGAAAGCACAAGGCGGCGGGGCAGGAGGAGGCAGTGGGAGAGGGAGAGAGAGAATCCTCAAGCAGACTCCCCACTGAGCGTGGAGCCCGACACAGGGCTTGATCCCACAACCCTGAGATCATGAACTGAGCTAGAATCAAAAGTTGGACATTTAACCAACTGAGCCACCCAGGAGCCCCTTGCTGCTTTGCATTTTGACAGGTTTTCAGCAGTTGCTGATGCTGCTGGTCTGGAAGCCATACTTTGAGAACCGCTGGGTCAGAGATACATTTTCTCTGTTAAGATTCTTTCCCTTTTATGTATCCCACCCACCCTAAGACAGAGCTGAACATTTCTGGAAAGATGAACAACCACAAGATTTATATGTCTCAGAGGGATTAGTTCCAGAATGAGTGGATCTCTTCCCTGTGGTCTCTTTTCTAAGATAGGGACATAAAGACCCAAGCAGGAAATCTGAGAACAACTCCCAGGGCCAAATGATCAGGTGTGCACTCAGCTAACGGAAGCTTGTTTATGCTTTGGGGACCAGCATCAGTTGTGTCCACAGCTAACCCTCTCTGTACGGGTCCTCATGGGGATAGCTGTCATTTAACACCTGCCACCTATTTCCAGAGCTCACACTTATGCTGGGCTGGGGAGCTGAGAAGAGTATCTGTGGTTGTCAAAGCTGTTGAGTACCATGTACTAGCAGAAGAATGTCATAGACTTTCCATCCCGTGCTTCACGGCACAAGTTTGCCTTTCACCTCCTATCAGAGGATAGCTGATACCAAAGCCAGCCAGAGCAGCTGTCTGTCCTCCACAACATGGTATGCCCTGCTCATGTGTGTTTGTCCAGGGCTACTGCAGAGCCAAAAATCCTAACAGGAGGCATATGTTTTGTAAGATGTCAGCCTTCTACACTCACTCAGGTATAATGGATCCATTTGGGAGGATGAGAGCTGGCCAGGCCAGGTGTCAGTGAGGCCAGAACCTTTTGACTGGATCCAGCAACATTGCTGTGTCATACAGTTGATTACATGGTTGATTTGGAGTTTTCAAAGCACCCAGAGAAAAGGCCCACTCAGAATGGTGGCTTCTGATCCTTAATGAGTTTATTTTTCAGTTTGTGTCACTTCACCATGATTCAGGTCCACCTTTACTGAACTCAGAATGATGTCTGAATTGGTATATAGAAGGCCAGCATGTACTCTTGTCAAGTCAGAGAACTTTTATCTAAGTATTATCATAAATTCCACCCAAAATGTGTGCAATTCTCTGTAATAGATTGGTATTCCAGGTTTTTCAAGCCAGCAAGTGAAGCCTGGGCATCTGGGATGAGATTGCCCTTGGTTCTCCTCTGTGATGCTGATCACCACAAGGTTTATTAAAAGTAATAAGGACACTTGTGGCTATCCCTACCTTTCCTCAACTCTCTCACCTTGGGCAGGAGTGGGTCAGGGGCTTGGTCTCTATGTTCTGCATATGCCTCTATCCAGCCACAGGTATTGTCACTGGAAGTACAGATGGGAAGGATGGGCTTTTCTTCCCACTATTTATTTACTTATTATCTCTGCAGGGAAGACCTGTGACAGACTAGGGAACAGTTGCCAGGTGTTCTGTTTACCTGTGCCTTAAACAACTCACTATCAATTTTATTGATTGATGGAGCCTGAGTGAGGGGTGGAAGGGCAGAGGAAGAGAGAAAGGGATAATCTATCTAAAGCAGGTTCCATGCTCAGTGTGGAGACCAATGTGGGGCTTGATCTCATGATCCTGAGATCACGACCTAAGCCAGAATCAAGAGTCAGATGCTTAACTGACTAAGACACCCAGGTGCCCCTCGACATCAATTTTGGATAATTGATGAACCTTCCTCACCATCACTTCCATCCTAGAAAAAAGATGTTTTCCCTTAGATTTGGATGACCAGGTTTTGCTGTCTCATATGATATTAATCCCATGAATACCAACCAAAAGGTCAAGTTCTTAGAAAAGAACACAGATAGGAAGCGAGTCACGAACAGGTTGCCTGTGTAATGGTGTCTGGTGTTGCCAGGAGGTTCTCTGACTCCCACAGCCCTTCCAGGGGTGGACAAACTTTGGCTTAGTGACTAGACTTCTGCTTTTTTCTCTCAACCAGCACAGGATGTTTCAAACATTTATGTGGTGATTTTTCATCTTGCGATGACATATCCCAGACATTTGATGAAAAATATTCCTGGCTAGCTGTTTAGCTAGAAAATTAATCATTATCAATTAATCAATTTATTTTAAGCACAGCACTGTCTTAAGTACTGTGGAAGAATCAGAAGAAATCTAGCTGGAGGCTGGCATGCCCCAGTGAAGTCACTGAAGGGTTTTTTTTTTCTTCTTTTTTAACAACAGACATTTATTTTTTCACAGTTCTGTAGGCTATAAGCCCAAGATTTAGGTGTTACCGGGTTTTATCTCTCCTGAGGCTTCTCTCCTTGGTTGCACACAGCCAAGAAACCTTTGTTATTGTTGTTGTTGTTAAACAAGACCATCAACACGTACAGATGACCATAATACAGGGTTGACAGACTTTGCACTATTGACATTTTGGGCCAGAGAATTCTTTGTGGGGTGGGGTGAAGGATGTCCTGTGTTCACAGGATGTTTAGCAGCATCCCACCCCTTAACCCTCTAGATGCCACTCCCCGTGTTTCGCACCCCCTACCCCAATAAAATTGTCTCCTGGTAGTTCCCAATGTCCCCAGGGGAGTAGCAAAAATCACCCGGGGTTGAGAACCACTGATGTAATATAACCTGAATTTGGGATGACAGAGGGAATCGTGAGTTTAGGAGAGAATCAAGAGAGATTTTCTGGGGAAAACACATCTGAGTCTGGATTTCAAAAGACAGGAGGGCATGAATTGGCTGAGGAGATTGTTGGGTGGAGGGGTAGAGAACAGAAGAGAAGTGTTATTTCAGAAACTAATGACTGGGGGCACCTGGGTGACTCAGTGGTCTGCCTTTGGCTCAGGTCGTGGTCCCGGGACTCTGGGATCAAGTCCCACATCAGGCTTCCTGCAGAGAGCCTGCTTTTCCCTCTATGTCTCTGCCTCTCTCTCTCTGCGTCTCTCATGAATAAATAAATAAAACCTTAAAAAAAGGAAACTTATGACTGGAAAGGAAAATATGGGGACATGAACTGGATTCCTTTGACTGGCATGGGGGGTGTGCCAGAGTAAGGAGTAATAATAAATGAATTTGGTTAGCAACAGGTAATACCAGCTCAGGCCAGAGAGCAGACGCAGGGAAGGCTGAGAATGGTTAATGTGTCTATAGCACATTCTGTGTGCCAGGCACTGTTTTCACATGTTCCACATGCTAACTCACTTCTCTCAGCAAAAGTACATCTCAGGTGCTATTTTGCCATTTTACAGCTGGAGAAACTGAGACTTGAAAGGGACCAGTAATTTCCTAAAGTCTCTCAGCTAGGAAATAGCAGAGCCATGAGTTAACCCTCACCTGGTGGCTGAGCCCAAGCAATTACCCACTGCATGGGGGCAAGGGTTAGTTGACATGATGCCAGGTGATGGTGTTCTCCTTACCACTAGGCAGGGGTGGGTCTGGAATCCAGGGGGTCAAACAGGGTTTGAAAGGAATAAAAAAATGTGCCCTCATTTATAAAAACATTGGGAATTTGTATGAAGAGTCAAAGAGATTCTCAGATTTAAAAGGAAAGCTACAGATGAAGAGTGCAAGCAGAGAGTTTAGTTCCTTGGGCCCCAAGAATAGAGACAGTGGGTGCCAGGCTGATCATGGAGCAGGGGCTTTGAGCAGGAGGTAACAGCTGAGGCCTTCAGGCAGGCCTGGGCTTGGTGGAGGGTGTTGGGAGGAGAAGGTTGCCCCTGAGGAGGAACGGGCCAAGGGTGGGCCTCGGTGGGACCAGGTGGGCTGGTCCTCAAACCAGCAAGAGGTAGGAGTACCAAAAGGAAAATTGAAGAGTGAGAGGCTTGAATTGGAGATGAGGCTGGTCTGTGTCAGGGAACTGGATATGGAGAGATTGCTGCATGAGAGGCCTGTATAAGAAGCCACATGGAAAGGCCTAGAGGCAGGCAGCCAGAACCCCGACTCTGCCACTCACTGCCATGGTCTAGGCTGACTGCTTGGCCCTCCGGCCACAGGGTGCCCTTCTCTGGAACAGGGACGGTATAATACTGCCTGTCCTGCAGGCGACGGGGAGAGCTGAATGTGATTCCATACATGTGGGGCCTAGTAGAGCTTCGTGCACACTGTAGCCATGATGGAAATTCTCCAGTGGTGAGCAAGTAGGTGATTTGGAGAGGGAGGTGCTGGAGCCAGACATTCTTGGGAAGGGTGCAGCAGTTATAGAGGCGAGGCGTGAGGGTTGGACCATGGTTCTGGGAGAGAAGTGTGGGGCTGTTAGAACTCAAAAGGGGCTGCTCTGAAAGGAGACAAAAGAAACTCGATTTTTGCCATGTTGAGATTTTAAGTCTCCAGTGAATCATCCAATATGTAAGGGTCTTCATAGAAATGGACAGAAATTGAGCGGTCAGGGCTGAAGAGTGGATTTTCACATTTGATGGAGCTGTGTGGTTAGATGTGTGTCCAGTATTGTGTTAGATTGAAGACTGAGAAAAAAGCAAAAGTTTATTCCCAGGGCTGGGCTTTGGTTGGTCTTATTTATGAATTTAGCTTCAAGCATCAAGACACTTAGAGGGTTTGTGGTTCTCCTTTTGTGAGCTGATCCCATCTCTGCAGACTTCCTAATTTCATTCCCATGCCTCTGAGAACAGCAAGAACAATAGATGAGTCTGAGAGCAAATAGACTAGAAAAGAAGGATCCTCACCAGCATGAGGCCTCATGTTTTGCACATCCAGGCAAAGTACTGGGATTTGACCTTCCCAGCACCACCCTAATAAATAGCATATAGAGATTCCCCGCTAATTTCTAATGGGTATTTTTGACTGCCTAAACCAGCACCGCATCACAGAAATATACTGAGAGCTACAAATGCAAGCGTGTCAGTTTAAATTCTCTAGTAGGCCATTTTATAGTAGTAAAAAGAAACTGTGAAAATTGATTTTAATAATATTTTATTTCACCCAGTTCTTCAAAGTAGTCTCATTTGGACATGTAATCAATACTTAGAGAGTATTGAGATATTTTATATTCTCCTTTTTGTACTAAATCTTTCAAATCTGGTGTGTATTTTACACTTGCAAAACATCCCAATTCAGACTAGCCACATTTTGAGTGCTCAGCCGGTAGTGATGGCTACCATATTGGACTCCCAACTGCAGTGCTGCCATTCCATTCCAGAAAAAGGCTGGTAATCGCTCTGAGCTTGGTGACATCTATGTCACTCTCATTCCCACAAGACTAATGCCTGGTGTGCACGAGTGCAAGTTTGTGGTTCATTTTGTGCCTCAGCTGGTTTGCATTACCAGAGGGAAACTGTTTAAGAGCCATCCATCACCCACAGAGCCCCAGATGGGTCATTTAGTGACAAGAGTGGCCCATCCAGGGGGCTCACATCCAGCCGTTACCAATTCCAGAGGAAAACAAAACTAATAACTTTGGTGCTGAAATGGAATCCAAGTTCGTGGGAAGGAGGAATTTCTAATATAAGAAAGGCAACAGTCCATCAATAAAGAAAGATTGGATTCAGGCTAAAGCAATGAAAGACTCAGAATTGTTTTTGGTTTTATTTCTTCTGTCTAAGATCCTCATTTCAGGTCTTTATGATTCCATTTTTCCACTTGACAGTACACAGGGTGGTTCTAGGGAGTCATTACTAAAATAAAAATTACTGGTATGGCATTTTGCAAAAATCACCAAGTGAACTTTGGGGGTATAAAACAATATAACAGAGTTCCAGTAATGTGGAATAAAGATTGTTCTTCTTTGCTGGAGTTTCCTTTTCTTTCCTGGCCAAACATATACCAGAGTGAAAACATCTGGAAATGTGACCTTCGGGGAGGGCTGCCCAACTCCCAGTCCCCAGATGCTGGATTTCTCCTCCAACTCTTTGATAGAAATGCAAGTGGGCACTTCTGATTCTAGTCATACTTCAGAATTATTACAGCCCCAAACACACAAACAGTATAATGATCGAGAGGTTTTTCAGGCTTCCCATGAAGCTCTCCCGAGATAAAAGCAGTTAACAACTGCTATTCTGCGATGATAAATGGTTGTAGGTTTTCTTTCATCAATATTTTAATGACTATTTGCATATTTTGGCAATTATGGACACAGAGAGTCTGATGGTGATTACAGAAGCAGATTGCAGAGGTGATTCACAGGACGTAGTTGGCCATCAGAGGCAATGCCATCTCTCTGTGACAAGCGGGGTCCAGCCCAGGCACCTGGCTGCTTGGCAGCCTTCTGAAGCAGGTGTACAGAGAGCCTTTGGTGTGAGTGGCTGACGTGGTGGCAGCTGGCTGCCCTCCCCTCTGATGTTCCTTTTCCCCAAGACAGCTCAGTTCTTTTGCAAGTGCACTGAAAAACCCCACACCAAAATCAGCCACTTGCCTCTTTCTGTAGGTACGATTGGCTGTTGAATCAGAGCCTCTTTGGCAGCCACTCTGTGCCTGTACTGGTGGAAGGAATCTGACAAAGGAGGATTTGACAAGACCTGTAGAATCTGACAGACCCCTCTGCCACCACAGAAGGAACCTTTTTGGAAGGAAAACAGTGTTCATGTCTCATGGACACTTCCAATTTCTCTGTAAAGTACTATTTAAATAATTTATTCACTGTTTGGTTTTTCCTTATCTCAAGCTCCAGGTTGCCATGAATATTATTTTGTAGTAGACCAGTTATGAATGTTTTACCCACAGAAGAGTCTGAAAGAAAAGCTTTCAAAGACCTGGAATTTGTAGAAGGGGCATGAGGAGCTGCCTTTCCACTTTGTATCAAGTTTTAGAAATTAATGTGAGAACCAAAATAACAAAATGATGGAAGAAATCCAATATAAAAGGAAATTGGAATAGGTCCCCACTTCATAGAGCTTTGAGGAGGAAAATTTAAACCTAACTTGAAAAATAAATATGAAGATGTTCATTGCAGTTAGATATGATAGTGCAAAAACTCAGGAGCAATTTAAATGTGACAATAGTAGCAAATGGATAAATGAACAATTGTATAGTTCTGTAATTACTGTTAGGAAGGAAGTCATTAAAATGCTGATTTCAAAAATATTTAAAGACTGGGGCGCCTGGATGGCTCAGTCAGTTGAGTGTCTGACTCTTGGTTTTAGCTCAGGTCATGATCTCAGGGTCCGGGAATGGAGGCTCCCCACCCTCTGACCAAGGGCTCTGGGCTCAGCAGGGAATCTGCATGAGATCTCTCCCTCTGCCATCCCCCCTCACCCTGTTCACACTCTCACACCCTCTCTCTCTCTAAAATAAATAAATATATAAAATATCTAATGACTTATGAAAATGATCTTGCTATAACATCAAATGAAAATATGCAAAATATAAAAATATATGTAAATTATGATCTTAATATATGCATAAGCATAGAGAAATGACCAAAAAGAAACATAAAGAGGTTTTTCTTTGTGGTTAGACTGACAGTGATTTTATTTTTCTCTTTGTTCTGATAGATGAAATTCTCTATGATTAGCACATGTTAGTTTTATAACCAGAAAAAGGCAGTAAGTATCATTATATAAACTCTCATAGGTATCCTCATAACAAACAATTGTTAAGCCATACTGCTTGCTAGTTGCCCAGACTTGGCAAATCTATCTCTTGGGGCTTCATGTCCTCACCTGGATAATGGGATCCAGTGGCCTGACTCACAGAAGTGTGATGAGAAGCCAATACATTAACCTGCAGAAACTGAAAGCAGGCAACTATTTTTTTTTAAGATTTTATTCATTTATTTGACAGAGATTGAGAGAGAGCGCGCACACGCAGGGGGAGCAGCAGAGGGAGAGGGAGAAGCAGGCTCCCTGCTGAGCCTGATGTGGGGCTCTATCCCAGGACCTGGGATCATAACCTGAGCCAAAGACAAGACCCTTAACCAACTGAGCCACACAGGTGTCCCCGCAGCCAAGTATTTATATATAAGCAAGATGTATAACACTGTGTTGGATACTGTGTCTTATTGTAAACCTGCTAGAACATAAGTAAGAAATGGTACAAGCTTTTTTTTTTTTTTTAAAGATTTTATTTATTTATTTATTCATGATAGTCACACAGAGAGAGAGAGACAGAGAGGCAGAGACACAGGCAGAGGGAGAAGCAGGCTCCATGCAGGGAGCCCGACGTGGGATTCGATCCCGGGTCTCCAGGATCGTGCCCTGGGCCAAAGGCAGGCGCCAAACCGCTGCGCCACCCAGGGATCCCTGGTACAAGCTTTAATGAGATATTTAGAATAGGAGCCCATAAAAAATTAAAACTGAAAAGTGCCCTGCACACATACACATAGCAGGAAAACGTTTGAGGGAAGCCCTGGTTGTCAGAGCTTGGAAGTGTCAGCTGGCCCCGTGCAAGGACACTACTTCTGAATCATTACTGAAAGGCTCTTGGCAGCTTCCCCTGAGATTTGGTGTTTACTCTGTTTTGCTCAGGACAATATGCCTGTGAATGGGAGAAGCGTGACTTGGGTGGGGTAGGCAGGGCACACGGAGCAGTAGGTCATATTGTCCGAGTTCTTATCCAGTACCTACTAAGCAGCCATCAGGTGCCAAGGGTTAGCCCAGGCCAAATACTTTCTATGGTTAGTGCAAATTAGAGTCCCCATGGAGGTTTTAAAATTTTACATGACATTATTTTTTACCATATATGTATTACTTTTTGATCATAAAAAGCATTTGTACACATGTCAGAGTCTTCTCCTGGAGATTCTGATCCAGCAGTTGGGGTCCTCACTGGACACATGCCTGTCTTAAAGTCCCAAATGTGTGACCCACTATCCTATAGTAGGATGAATATGGGGGACACAGATGGCACAGTAGCTGCCCTCAGTTTGTAATCCAGGGGACACAGACTGTACACATTCACCTGGCACAGAGCAGGTGCTCCGCTATGAAGGTCCTGAACTGTTGAGTTGAATGTAAACGTTTAACATGTAACATAGACTCTTGGAGTCTTACTTTTTTCCACTTAGCCTCTGAGAGTTCTTCAGGGTAAGTGAGAAGCATGGGTGTTTATAATAATCACACAAAATAATTTTGCTTCCTCGACTCAGAATGCTGTTTGCAGGGAAGAGTCAGAAGGGTTGGTTTGAGGAGGTCGCAAAGGTGTGTGGGCCATGAGATGGTGCAGCTGCTGCTGGGGCGTTGAAGCCCGAAGCATCCAGCTGAGCCCACAGGAAGAGCCTGTGAATCTGTGACTGATCATGAAGCCTGTGGCTCAGGGCAGTAAGGGAAGGAAGCAGGGTCCAGGCCCTAATCAGGAGAACGGTGGAGAGGGCCAGCAGAGGGCCCAAGGTTGGCTCCTAACTACCCGACTGGAGGCTCTTTGAGAAAGCGGCTCTGCTCTTGTCTACTCTATACAGGCTCCCGGTTTCCCATAAGTGGCTCGAATGGGGGGACCCCAGGAGCTATGACCTGTGCTCTCTAGGGAGCATCTCTAGGGAGATGTGGGATGGGGCCTCCCAGGAGAGGGTCTGCAGAAGCTGTGCCGCTCACATAGCCGGAGGGAGGAGGAGTCTTTAAGCTCCTGTCCATCACCCTCAGGTCCACAGACCTCCTGTCATTAAAATGCAGATCCTCAGGCCCCAACCTAAACCCCCAGAGTTTCTTTAGGAAGTAGGGCCTGGCAATCTGCTTCTAGCACACTTCCCAAGGTGATCCTTTTACACAGGAGTGCTTGTGATTTATGGCCTTTAAATGTCACCAAATGCATATAGAGCATTTTATATGTGTCGGGTATAGACAGCACCATGGAGATTTGACAGGCTCCTCCAAGAACAGAGGTCATGTCAGCTAGGAATATGTCGGAGAGAGAATCCTTATCTTTGTTCCCTTCTCCCCTCCTTTCTCCTCCCAGGTACCTGCTCTGTCCGTCAGGGAAAAGACTAGAAACATCTCAGGGCTCTTTGTTAATTCAAGAGGCTGCCCAGGAGGTAAAAAAGGAGTAAGGCAAGGCAGTCAGATGCCAGGACCACCCAGACAGGAGGATCAGTGGTCCTAGGACCTGCTGATTCCAGAAGGACTCATTGAGTGTCTACCAGGTACCTAGCACTGGGCTGAACCCCAAGATTTCTAGGGGAATAGTGTCCTTGCCCCTGCTAAGCCTGGAGTCTGGAGGAAAGGGCAGGGAGCTGACCCAGGACCTGAAAGGAGGAACTCTGTCCCCCAGGGAACAACAGCTGGAAGTGATTCCTGGGAAGGTCCTGCCTCAGCTCCTGGCCTCCAACCTAGAGGAAAAGCTGGGGTGGCTCTGGTGACAGGAGGTCACCCAAGAGTGGCTGCTTTTGTTTTGCTCTGCTCTATGTGTATGGCAGGTGGGGGCATTCTCTCCCCAACCCCCAGCAGAATTTCTTGTTCTCTTCTTGTTTGTAGTACTTGGTTCTTGGAAGATGTTTATTAGAGACAGGTTGTCCCAGTGGAGCATCTCCATTTATCAGTGCTGTGTGTGTCCAGAACAAATTTGGTCCTTTCTTCCCTGTGCATACAAAACCATGGGGTGGAGTGGACCCTCCTCGGGCCAGCAGTGGCACACTGGTGGGCACTGTCCAGGCTGAGGGCAAATAAGGACTCAGAGGCTCAGGCCAAAGATTATATTGTCCAGACTTGTGGAGAAGAGTGTGGCCAGTGGGTGGAGGGAGTGCTTCAAACACAAGCAGTGGGATCCCTGGGTGGCGCAGCGATTTGGCGCCTGCCTTTGGCCCGGGGCGCGATCCTGGAGACCCGGGATCGAATCCCACGTCGGGCTCCCTGCATGGAGCCTGCTTCTCCCTCTGCCTGTGTCTCTGCCTCTCTGTCTCTCTCTGTGTGACTATCATGAATAAATAAATAAAATCTTAAAAAAAAAAAAAAGAAAAACACAAGCAGCTAACAGCCGCTGAAGGCCACACTTCTGGATTAGTCCGGGCTGTAGGGCTGCATTGCAGTTCTGAGACTTGTAGAAGCCTGAACAGAAGTGAAACACAGGGTCCTCTGGTGGGCCGAACGGGGCCATTGCGAGCAGCTCAGTTGGGTGGAACCCATTAGTCTGCAGGGCCGAGAATGGAAAAAATGTCAGGGAATTTCAGATATCTAAGAACATCAGGGCCCTTGCACAGATGAAACTGGGCTGGAAACTCAAAGAATTTCTCAGTCATATTTCTTCCAAGTTAATTGACAAAGGAACAGAGACACTCCTACCCTGCTGACAAGATCATTTCATTAAAGAAATCAAACATCATATTCTTTACAGTTAAAACTGTTCTTTTGTGGTGGTCTCAGTTGGCATCTGCTGACTGTCACATGATGGGGATGGGCCAGGGCATTTACTTGGATAATCAGAAACAAAAGGGCATAAAGACTCAGATTTCTAATTCACTCTTCATGCCAGCCAAGCCTGGGACCCGAGCAAGATGCTTTATTTGCCGGAAGGGGAAAAAAAAAACAAAAAACAAAACAAAACCCATAATCACATTCAGAAGTATCAATGTGTTTATGTGACTGGAGAGAGAATTGCAGGCATTTAGGAAATCCTTTTAGGATTAGAAAATCCTTTTAATATTATGCATACATGTTAAAAAAAAAAAAAAACATGTAGAATTTGGTGACCATATGCTAATCTGAAGAGGTGGAAACTCCATTTTCTTCTCCAATCCAAACATCTGCCATGTCACAGGTTGTTGGCTATCACTGCAAGTCCCGTTGTGAGCCCTGGAAGGAACAAAAGAGAACTGAAATTGTTTTGTTTTTGTCAAAATCTAGCCTGCACTGCTATTGATCACAAGGTGCATGCTATTAAATAATTTATCCGAGTTCTGTTCCACCCTGACACATTTTATTCTGAGCACTTACAGTCTGAAAGTACCAGAGAGCAGACAAAATCACGAAGGCCTGCCTTATAAGCAGGTTTAGATGAAACTCATGCTTGCCTGATTTGCCATGGCCTTGGCCTCTTTTCAGACCTGGCACCAGGGAACTTTGAGGGCTGCTGTGGGGCCCCAGGGATGAGATGCTAGCGATCTGTTGGGGGGCTCTCCACGCTGCTGTTGTTAGAAGGGAGCACGTCCTCAGTGGTACAGTCCAAAGCAAGAGCATTTGAACAATTTTATTTAATCGCTGTAGGTGGAAAGGTGTTGCAGTGATGTTATCGATTTAACGGAGGGCTGGTTAACAAGCATTTATTAAGTGCTCACCTGCAGTGTGCCTTCAACCCATGGACCATCTGCTTGTGGAACTAGAGCAAAAATACAAGCAATGAGTTCATGGAGAACATAGGCACATTAATCGTGTTATCCAGACTTTGTCACATGCGTGATGAAGAGCAGAAAGCCAAGTGGAGTCAGAGAGGGCGGGGGGCGGGGGGCGGGCACGGCATGAGTCCAGATCAAATCCTACACTTAGAAACAGTTAGAAGCCTTGTGGCTCATCTCTCCAGCTCCTGTGACACAGATCTGGGTAGCCCAGCAACTTAAATCACTCAGTGGTGGCAGTGTGGACAATATAACTCAGTCCACTGACTCCCAGGAAGATTCTCTGTTCCCCCTTGCTTTCTCTTGGCACAAAATCTGGGTACCATTGTGGCAGATGAAAGAATACAATTCCCAGTAGCACAAAAGGCACCATTCCTAGAGATAAATGTTATGCTGAGATAATCTGCATTAAGTGAGCTAATTGTATGACTTGGCCCCAGATAGCACCATGTGCTGCCAGAGAGCCAGGAGGAAGATTAAAATTCCAAGAGCTACAAGTGGCCCTGATGAGTCAAGCAAACTCCTTCTCATGTCATTTCAGGAACAAAAAAAGAATCTAAAAAACATCTAACTCACAACCAGTATTTAGGGGAGGCAGAGAGGACATCTTTCTTTTTTTTTTTTTTATTTAAGATTTTATTTATTTATTTATTCATGAAAGACACAGAGAGAGAGAGACAGAGACACAGGCAGAGGGAGAAGCAGGCTCCCTGCAAGGAGCCGGACGTGGGACTCGATCCTGGGTCTCCAGGATCACATCCTGGGCTGAAGGCGGCACCAAACCGCTGAGCCACCCAGCTGCCCTAGAGAGAGGACATCTTTCTAAAATTGTTGATGGATGTTACCCCTGCCCCAAAACTTTTATTTTCTGGTCCTCCTGTACAAAATAGAAGTTGCCCAAGAGCAGAGCTTTTTGTATATTTTGTTCATTGCTTTAGACTCAGTGCCTAGACCAGTTCCTTGTTTACAGTAAATGGTCAATAAATAGTCACTAAGTGAAAATAAAGTAAAGCAATTACTGAAATTTATGAATTTAAAAGTGTTTTTTGGAGCAGCAGAGATATTTCCATTGACATCTAAATTTATGAATTATAGGGAGCCCAGACTGTCTCAACCCCGTTTGCAAGCTGTTTAAAGAATAACATTTTTCGTTCATTATAAAGTAATATATGTTGATTGTAAAAACCCTGAAAGGCATAAAATACGTATTTCTTTGTTTTTATTAAGTTAATTTAATTCCACCAATCAGAAATATCGATAGTTAACATTTTGATATATTCTTTCAGTATCTTTTTTCTGCATAATATATTTTTACACAAATATGGACTTACATCATGCATTGCTATTTTGAAAACAGACCTTCTTCCCTGTTCTATATTATGAACCATTCCACTCCATCTTAGTAGGTATGTGGCCATCCATTGTGTGATCATGTAGCACAGTTCACTTAACCAATTCTCTTTTACTGACATTTTAGTTTTTAATACTAAAAAAAAAACAGTGTTGCAATCAACATTCATGCAAACCTCCTGAAGTCAGATGTCTAAAGATGCCTTTGCTTTGCCAAAGGTATATAGAGGTTGTTAATGTTTTGAGATATATGGCCAATTTGTTCCTCAAAAGGTTACATTAATTTATATTCTCACCAAAAGCACACAACCATGCCTCTTGTCCCTACTCTCGCCAATACTAAATATCATCGTTTAAAATTGACCTTTGGGATTTCATACTATCAAATAAATAAATAAATAAAATGGACCTTTGGGGACACCTGGGTGGCTTAGTGGTTGAGCATCTGCCTTCGGCTCAGGGCATGATCCCGGGGTCCCGGGGATCGAGTCCCACATCAGGATCCCCACTGGGAGCCTGCTTCTCCCTCTGCCTGTGTCTCTGTCTCTCTCTGTGTGTCTCTCATGAATAAATAAAATCTTTAAAAAAATAAAAAATAAATAAAACTAGCCTTTGACTTTGTTTGAAATTGGGGGCTGCCAAGTGGCAAACTTCTTCAATGCATTTACTGGCATACTTCTCCCTTTGTGTGTGTGTTACCTGTTCACCTCTTTTCCCCATGTTAGCATTGGAATATTTGTCTTTTTCTTAATCATTTGCAAGCACTCTTTAAAGATGCTACTCTTTGTCATGTGTATAACAATGTTCCTACTTTATCATTTGCATTTTATGGAGTTTTTGACATATAGGTTTTCAAATTTTTGTCGTCGGAATTATCCATCTTTTCTTTATTTTTGGAAAGTACTTCCCTGCCTCCAGACTCTTAAGTTTATGTTCATTTTTCTAGTTCTTGTATGTTTTATGTTTACATATTTTGGTATAAGATATGAGGTATGGCTTGAACTTTAGGGTTTTTTCCTTCTAAATGATAAGCTATATATCCCAATTCCATTTACTGAATAACCCTTGCTTTCCCCACTGATTTGGAAAGCTGTATTTATCAAATACTGACTCATACAGAATTTGCATCTCTTTGGGAATAGTCTGTTCTGTTCCAATGTTTCACATTTTTCCTGGGACAACTACTTCCCCTCATTTTTTTGTTTTACTTTTGCAAATATTCTCACCTGTTTATGCTTCCAGATGAAGCTTGAATCATTTTTTCCGGTTTGTCAAAATTTCCCCAAATCATACTAGAACTTTGATTGGCATTGTAATAGATGCATAAAGTGATCTGGTAAGAATTGACATATTTAAAATACAGAATCTTGGAATGCCTGGGTGGCTCAGTGGTTTAGCGCCTGCCTTTGGCTCAGGGTGTGATCCTGGAGATCCCCGGATTGAGTCCCACATCAGGCTCCCTGCATGGAGCCTGCTTCTCCCCCTGCCTGTGTCTCTCCCTCTCTCTCTATGTATCTCTCATGAACAAATAAATCTTTTAAAAAATAAATAAAATAAAATAAAATACAGATTCTTGCATGCCAGGATGTGGAATGCTCTTCTTTGTTTTTCAAAACCTCCTTAAAGTCTCAGTATTGTTTTATAGAGTTCTGTGTTTGAAGCCCGCCAACCTTTTTTTGGTTAGGTTTATTCCGAGAGTCTTGTGATTACTTTTTCTGAAGTAAATGGGATTTTATCCCTTTATAGTTTCCAACTGGTTATGGCTAATATTATACACAAAGCACACACACACACATACACAGGCTTTTGACATTTAGTTAGATACATAGATACCCAGATATAGATTTGTACTAGTGATCTTATTGAAGATTCTTATTTTTTTAAGATTTTTATTCATTTATTCATTTAAAGAATTTTTAAGAATTAAAGAATTTAAAGAATTTTTAAAGAATTTAAAGATTCATTTAAAGATTTTTATTCATTTATTCCAGGATCACGCCCTGAGCCAAAGGCAGATGCTCAACCGCTGAGCCACCCAGGCATCCCAAGATTCTTATTAATTTTACTAATCAGTATTGATTAAAGGCGAAAGAGAAAACAGTATAGAACCACCATTGATAGACATTTTTTCCATTAAAGTACACAGTACATTTATAAATAGTATCCGCTAGTTCTGCGGTGGCATCCTTAATTCTCTTTTTCTCAGTGCTAAAGATAAAATCTTATAGCATTACTATACAGAATGAGATATAAGCTGGTCTGTGCTAATGCCCTCATATTAATGCCACTCCAACCTCAATAAAAGCATACCAGATTTTCCTAGAGATAATGAGGAAGTACAGCCCTGCTCTCACATGATGTCCAGCACCCAGTACCTCCTTGTCATATAATACTGCAAACACTAACAACCCAGACTGAGCTCTATTATTGTATAATATTTAGTAGCTTCTGACGATGCAGAAACTGTGCCTCATGGAGTAGAAACATGCACAAATAGTTCTAGCTTTGGCCTTCAGTTAAAGGATTGATTTGCATTTACACAGCGCAGCAATTTGGCGTGTGTGTGCTCAGAGAACTTTGACAAAAATTTGAGAGAGATTAAAACTTTGCAAGGACACAGTGACCTTTATTTCTTTTACATTTAAGGGCAAGGGTTTGGCATCCATGTGGGGAAAAAAGTATGGCAAAAAATAAGATAGTCATTAATTTTCATTTTGCTAGAAGCATGTTTTGAATTAACTCAAACTAAAAAGGTCACAGCTACTAGGCATTTTCTTTTTCTTCTGTCTTTAATTGCATTAATTTGTATGCAGATATATAGAGATAGAGAGAGAGAGAAATGTATTGCCATAGAGGATCTGGGAAGGCCTCAAAAAAGAAGTTTTGATAACCATGAATATTATAGTATCTGACAGTTTAAGGTCTTTCAATGAATTACAATGCCCCTGAACTATGAGCACTCAAATTATCATAGTTTAAATGTGGAGAAATTGAGGCCTGTTTTCTCTACCAGATTAAAAAAAAAATCACACTTCTCACCAATGCCATCCTGTGTTCCCATTTTCTGGAACATATGCTTTCAGAACTATTTTTAGGAATATTTGGGCTTCTACTGATGGAATTATTTTTGCAGCAGAGTGAAGATTGATGTTTACCACCCTGTGGTCACAGTTAAAATTCACACTCATAGCCATCTCCTTAACTCTGTGAATGCATGCAAATGTGGACAAGATCTCTCTTTTAATGAAATTTAATTTAATAGGGCCCTACTTACCTAAAATAGCTGTTATTTTTTTTCAAACAGTAGCCACTGGAACCAGAGCAGGAAACAAGAAGGGCCCATCTATGTAAACCAGAGCCACTTCATTCTTGCTTGTTTTGTATATTCAGGTTCTTTTAAGATTGTCTTTGAACAAAAAGTTACAGTTATCAATGCAACAAAAAATGTACCATTTGAAAACCTGGCATGGCAGTTTCATTAAGCCAACTTTCCATTTTCCAGAATGAACTAGTTAAAATCGGTTCTCTGAGTAACATTAGCATCTTTATAAATGGCACACGTCTCTCTCTCTCTCTCTCTCTCTCTCTCTCTCTCGTCCCTAGGCCAACTGCTGAGATTCTCCAACTAGTGATAGAGACTCATGTAGAGAGTTTAGCTGTGATATGTGTTGTGTTTTCCATGAATCCCAATCCTCTTCATCAGATATCCACAGGGAGCTTTTCTAAAAATACTGATTCTTAGGCCCTACCCTGTGGGCCTAAGAATCTTTGGGAGTAAGGAATCTGCATTTTAAAAGCCTCTCAAATAAGCAAACCTTTACAGATGGTGCTTGTCTGGGTACCCAAAAGAATGTGAGTATAGTCTCCACCACTGGGCTTTTGTCCTGCTTGCTAACGAGTGTTGCATCTAGGCAGTGCTTCTCGAACTATCACGTACATCCGAACCACCTGGCATTATTCATTTCTAACAAGTGTCTTGGTGATTCTGCTACTGCAGGTACATGGAACACACTTCGAGTAGCAAAGCTCCAGGCCAGGGTTCCTCATCTTTGGCACCATTGATATCTTGGGCTGGGTGATTCTTTGCTGTGGGGGCTGTCCTGTGTATTGTAAGATGTTTAGCAGCATCTCTGGGCCTTACTTACTAGATGTTAATAGCATTCCCTCCTGCTTATGACAACCAGAAACATCTTCAGACATTTTTAACTATAGCCAGATTTTCCCTGGGGCACAAAATGACTCATGGTTGAGAATTGCTACCCTAAGTGACCTTGATCATCAGTCAGGTGTGATGTATATTATTAAATGTGATTTGAGTGTGCATTTAAAAATCCATACTCTGGGTTCATCTGTCTTCCTTAGATATAAGCCACATAAGGACAGAGGACTTAACTTATTCACCACTGTATCCAGAGCCCCTGGAAGACTGTTTAGCACACAGTAGGAGCCTGATAAATATTTGACAAGAATAACAAAAGAAGATGTGGTCCATGTATACAATGGAATATTCCTCAGCCATTAGAAACGACAAATACCCACCATTTGCTTCAACGTGGTTGGAACTGGAGGGTATCATGCTGAGTGAAATTAGTCAATCAGAGAAGGACAAACATTATATGGTCTCATTCATTTGGGGAATATAAATAATAGTGAAAGGGAATAGAAGGGAAGGGAGAAGAAATGGGTAGGAAATATCAGAAAGGGAGACAGAACATGAGAGGCTCCCAACTCTGTGAAACGATCTAGGGGTGGTGGAAGGGGAGGTGGGTGGGGGGTGGGGGTGGCTGGGTGACGGGCACTGAGGGGGGCACTTGATGGGATGAGCACTGGGTGTTATTCTATATGTTAGCAAATTGAACACCAATAAAAAATAAATTTATAAAAAAAGAATAATAAATGAATGCATGAAGCTAGCACTGAGTAGCACACGAAGCTCACTCTCTGTGGCTTCCTTTTTCGACTTTCTATGAGGTGTACAGAGAAAGTGGCTTTGCCTAGTCCTCTACAAATATTTCATTATGCTTTTTTCAGTTCCTGGCAAAAACCTTAAGAGGTCAAGTTCTTGTGGGGCTAAAGAGTATCTGTCATAGTTCTTATCTGACAAATGCTTTTTCCTTGACCAAGTTCTCTCCTAAGAGAAATCCATCCTATGAGCCCTTCAGTGACCAGGTCCAGAGTAAGTCCAATGCTTTTGTGGTTTCTAAATGAAATGACCCTCTCTAACCAAACCAAGCCGTGTGGTCAGGAAAAGCGAGGTCAAGCGTGAGCCACACTGTGAAGCATGGCTTTGCCACCTGCACTCACCATCTCCCCCTTTCTTGGCCTGCCACTGCCTGCTGCCCTTTCCTTGTCACCCCCACTTCCACATCTGTGAGGGGAACGGTGCACGTGCATCACTCCTCCTCCAAGCCAGAACACGTAGTGGCGGTTCACGGGCAGCCACGGTCCCCACAGCAGACCTCACACACCCTGCTTGGTTCATGAAGGCAAAGCGCCAGGGAGAGTTTGAGACTCAGTAGGAGAAAGGACCCCCTGTGCCCACCCCACCCCCTCTGCCCACCCCACACACACACACACACACCTCCAGCAAGGGCACACAGCTGAATCTCTTTATATGGGATCTGCCCCAGGTCCTCTCCAATCCCATCCCCAGGAGTTTATAGCAGTTCCCCACCCCACCCTCTCCACCCCTGCGTGAAGGCTCCCTCTCCAGGCCTCTGCATCCTTGCAGGATTCCACCCATTTGAAGGCAAGCCGGGGACTCACAGTGCTCAGCCTTTTGCTCTTCCATCTCTGTGCCTGTGACCGGAGCATTGGGGCATGGCAGGTGGATCCTTTGCCCACCGCCCACCCTGGCTGAGCTTTGTCTCCAGGGCTATCTGTCCACCTCCCGGGGAGTGCAGGTCCCTTCATGCTCCACCCCAGCACCCACTCTGCAACAGTCCCATCCGTGTCCCCTTGGTCCGGGGGAAGCCCTGATTGCCAGGCCAGCTCCACCTCCTACCCCAGCAGGCCACATGATGCTTCTTGTCTTACAGGACGAGAGTATCCTTGGAGGGTATGAGAACCAAGTTCACTGGGGGAAGCCCTGGGTTTTCTTTGCAACTTTTTTATTCCTAGCACCGTTGCTGTGCTGGTGTTCCACTCTGTCCCAGAGGGAATCCAGTGCTGGGTTTCCCCAAATGTGCTCCAAGCAGACTAAGTGACTCAGCAACATTCTGCCCTCCTTCTGTCTCTCCAGGGCTCCTTGCTTTGAAACGTAGCAGTGCCTTGGGGCTCAGCACTTGGCCCCATGCCTTCTGATGGCTTATAATGTTGTCATTGCCAAGGGACATTTATCTCCAGCCTTGGCCCTTCCTCTCAGGTCCTGCTCTGTATGTGTACCTGCCTACATATGTCCTCACACTCAATACCAGCAGGTGAGCTCCCTGGCCTCCATCCCCCCACCCCAGCACCTTCACGGAAACAACTCCATACCACCATCTGCCTTGGGGTGCCATCACCACTGTGCCCCCTTGCACCAGCCACAGCCTGAAACCCATCCTGGACACCCACCTGCCTCTCATTTAGCATAATCTGCTAATAACTGATGTTTCTATTTTCATGTTTCTAGAATGTGTCTACTTCTGTCTATCACTACAGCCACTACCCTCTTCTCTCTTTTTCTAAGATTTTATTTATTTATTTATTTATTTGAGAGAATGAGCAGTGGGGAGGGGCAGAGAGAGAGAGAAGAGAGAGAATGAGAGAGAGAGAGAGAAGCAGGCTCCCCACTGAGCAAGGAGTCCAATGCAGGGCTCAATCCCAGGACCTGGAGATCATGACCTGAGCCAAAGGCAGGTGCTTAACCACCTGAGCCACCCAGGCGCCCCACCACCACCCTCTTCTGAGTTAACATCATCTCTAGCTTGTATTCCAAATCCCTCCTAACTGGCTGCCTTGCTTCCCTCTGTCCCCAGCCCATCTCTGAGACCACAGTTAATGTGATGTTGTACATTTTACCTACATTTATACACATATATGGCTTCTGTTAGGGTTGGCTTCTGTTAGGGTTGGCTTCTGTTAGGGTTCTCTGGAGAAAACCAATAGGAGTATTTAGATTTATTTTTAAGTAATTGGTTTGTGGGATTATGGGGGTTAGCAGATTTGTGGGACAGGCCAGCAGGCTGGAAAATCCAGCAAGAGTTGATGTCAAAGTCTTGAGTCCAAATTTCACAGGCAGGATTTCTATGTTACAGTCTTGAAGAGAATTTCTTACACTTCAGAGAACCTCAATCTTTGCTCTTAAGGCCTTCAATTGATTGGACAAGGCCCACCCACATTATAGAACATCATCTGCTTTACTCAAAGTCTGATTTAAATGTTAATCTCAGGGTGCCAGGGTGGCTCAGTTGGTTAAGCATCTGCCTTCGGCTCAGGTCATGATCCCAGGGTCCTGGGATTGAGCCCCATGTTGGGCTCCCTGCTTAGCAGGGAGTCTGCTTCTCCTTCTTCCTCTGACCCTCCCTCTCCCCCTACTCCTGCTCTTTCTTTTATAAATAAATAAATTTTAAAAATAAATAAATAAATGTTAATCTCATCTAAAAACACCTCAGCAACATCTCTACTGATGTTTGATCAGACAACTGGGCACATAGCTTAGTCAAGTTGACATGTAAAAAGAACAATCATACTTTATTTTGCACTTAGAATGAAGGCCAACATCCCAGTCATGGCCACAAGGCTCCATGTGATCTAGCCCTTGCCTTCTTCCTCTCTGACCATCTCCTAGGCACTGTGTCCTGGTCATACTAACCTCCCTTCAGGTCTTGAATATACCATCTGCCTCCTGTCCTGGAGCCAGTACATACTTTATCCCCTCTGCCTGACATTCCTGGTCCCTGTTCCCAGTGTGCATGCATTCTTGCACATGCATTGCCTAAGGAAGCCCTACTCCATCATCCTTCAGATCCTGGTTCAAATGCTGTCTTCTGGAAAGAGCTCCCACACCAGGCAGACTTACCTACTCCTCTGACTCAATGTGACACAATGCATGATGACGCATTTAGTTGTGTGGATACTTAATTGATATCTGTTTCCTCCACTAGACTGTACACTGCTCTAAGGCAGGAGCCAGGTCTGTGTTGTCCGCCCAGGTACCTCCAACACTCATATTAAAGGAACGTGTGAAGGAGTTGGGAAAGACTAGCTGGGCCCTGAATACCTTATGTCTTCCTTCCTGGTAGGGCCCCTTCCATCCCATGTGGGGCCTACACTTGCTTATGGGCTCCCTGCACCTGCTTTCCTTGTTCTCTTGCTCCTGGCTTTGCAGACATTCCCTGCTCCCCCTTAAGATGTGCCCTACAAAGCAGAGGGGACTACTTCCCTGTCTGTCTGCCCATGTGGCTCAGGTTTGAAACTCTGCCTGCATGAGCCTCGCTTCAGGCACCAGTTTTAGTCCTTGAGGATAAACATTTAAGACAAACTGACAGAGCAGAGCTTTCATCTGGAAAGAGAGGACTGGGGGGCTGTCACCCCTTCACGAGCCCTCAAATGCTCATTTGTATGTAAGCATTTACAGAGGCAAAGCTACTGCCATCCAATATATTGGTGAGAAAATAGTCATATTTTACCCTCCAGTGGAAACCTAACCAACATCTGTGGACAGATCAAGATTGGCTCTACTTTCCTCCCTAGCGCTTTAATACTTGAGTTGTCTAAGATCTAATTATTTTAATATTTTCCTATGGGCCTGGAAGCTTACAGACTGTTAGGCAGGAGTCTATGTTAATTGGCTCTTAGCCATTTCCCTTCATGATAGATAACCATTTCAAGGTTGGGTGGTCTGTGTCCCAAATGCTGCAGAGCACCAATGAAATGAACCTTATGAAATTTCAGATGCATTAGATCCAACAGCTGTCCTCCAGCACATGCAATGGACATAATCATCAAACCTGGTATAAAGCAAATTGTACTTCCCCTGTGACTTGTATCCTCATGCAGAGAAGCTTTACCTTCATTCCAGTTAAACACTTATTAGTGGAGGTTCTTCTCTCTCTGGACAACATTGTCAGTGTGAATCATCTATAAAACTCCAACGCATCGGGGAATCCCACTGTTCCAAATCCTTTTGGTAAAGGTAAAGAAATGTATATCTTTTGTATATTTGGGTTTTTTCCTTTGCATTTTATTTTTTTAAGATTTATTTATTTGAGAGAGAGAGAGAAAGAGAGAGAGAGAACACAAACAGGGGGAAGGGCACAAAGAGAAGGAGAGAATCTCAAGCAGAGCCCCATGCAGGGCTTGAACTCATGACCCTGAGATCATGACCTGAGCAGAAATCAAGAGTCAGATGCTCAACTGACTGAGGCACCAAGGTGCCCCATTCCCTCTACATTAAAAAAAAAAAAAAGCAGAGTTCAATTACTTTATATGGTGAAGTTCAATAGTTTTAAAAGTTCAACCATTTTCTCCCTGAATTTGGAGCAGAAAATAAGATGGTAGACAAGTGGGTCTCTCAGGATACGAGTGTCCTAAAAGAACAAGACTTATTCAGAGTGACTTATTCAGAGTAGGCATGTATTAACAAACAGCTTACTTAGGACCTCTGGTTAAGCCCAGGACTCCTCTCAGAGTGAAAAACTTAGTCAACAGGCAGCTTTGTGTCTCTGGACTCACACTGCGTGCACAGCACCCCTTCTCCAGATCCCCAGATCCCCTCTTTCTTTGCTGATTGTGAGGTTCATGCCAGATGGCGGTTCTGTCACTGTTTCTGCCTCCACACCCACAGCTACCGGCAATTTGCAAGGAAAGGGTACTTTATGAAGAGAAAGGCCATTTCAGGCTTTTAAGTTCTCTTTCAAAATGCCTGTGTATAAAAATGTCCTTAAGAAATACTGACTCATATAAACTTGAAGTACTGTTAGAGGTTTATCCCCCCAAATTCTAGTGTTCTTTATCCATTAGATATTGCAGACTTCAATTACTCTTTTTTTCAACGGCTCTACTTAAACCACAAAGAGCAGCCCTAAGAGGCAGAGGCACAATGGTTGCCAACAACAACAAAAAAAACCCAAACCCAAAACGCAGAGTAATTGAGGATTAGCACAGGAATGCCACCTTGTGTGCCCCATGACATGGGCCACGGGTGGTCGTCATTTCCAGGAACAAGGAACAGATTTTATGACCAGCCATTGGCATCACTCTGAACATTCAAGAGAAACTTCCTTTGTGCTCAGGTAGGTATTTGAGGTCCTGGGTTTCAAGGCCCTATTATTCATGTCTACCCTGGACATAAGCATGCCTGAAAGCTTTGAATTTATTATGTGGAAGAAACAGCACCACTGGGGTATCCTGAGGTGTCCAGCTGCCCATGTCATGTGGCGCATTCTAGTGTCACAGACAAGCTGCATGAGATGGGTCTCTTGACCAGCAGCAACTAGGGACACATATAAGAAGAGCAGCAGCCTCAGGAGGATCTTGAGAGAGGCATCCCCAGGGCAAGGAAACTCTGACTGGCATCTTTCATCCTCACCTGCCAGGACTATTGGCCTTTCACACCTACTGTGTGCTAGAACCTCATCTGGACAGCAGGAACATGAAAGTGGGTAAAACGTGGTCCCTGCCCTCCAGCAGCATCTGGGGAAAGACAGGAAAGCAGATCCTTGTACTGTTGCACTAGTGAGGTCCCAGGTCTCCCCTCCAATCTGTAACTACCACCAGGTCGAACGTGGGTTTGAACTGCATGGGGGCCACTTATACATGTGGTTTTCTCAATAAATACAGAACAGTATTTGTAACAGCAAATGTGTTTTATTTATGATTTTCTTTTTTTTTATTTTTTTTTTATTTATGATTTTCTTAATAACATTTTCTTTTCTCTAGCTCACTCAATTGTAAGAATACAGTACATGGTGCATGCAATACAAAATACATCTTAATTTATGTTATTGGTAAGGCTTCTGATCAACAATAGGCTACTAATAGTAAAGTTTTGGGGGAGTCAAAAGTTATAATTGGATTTTCAACTCTGCAAGGGATTGGCTCCCCAACCCCAACATTGTTCGAGGGTCAACTGTATGTCTTAAATGTCAATTGGCTTTTTTTTTTTTTTTTTTTTTTAGTTCTATAGACCTTTAGTCACTTTAATGATGGTACAACTGGGCCCTGAATCCAGGTCTTCTGATTCTTCAATTTCTTTTACATAAAAAGCTCTGCAGATACGAGTTTTTGGGTTTAGCTTCATTCTTATGCTTCCATTTGTCATGCCTGTTGAGTTTCGCCTTCAGTTCACATTGTATCAAACTTTTAATCTTTCAAAAATATAGTTTGGAACTACACAATCACTTGTTTATTTTAAGAAGTGCTAACTACTTTTCCAAGTCACTGCTACTCAGGCTAGGCTTTGTTAGTCGTTGCAGTGTGAATAAGTGCATTATCCCAGCTTTTTAAAACACTTCCCTTGACAATTCACTTTTTAAATTTTCTGATTAAGTTAACACAAATATTATTGATTGGGTTATTATTTTGAAACCTATATCTGGCTTTTGAGTTTTCCTGCCCACGTTTGCAAGAGCTGAATTGATACAATGGATTTCATGGCTGACATAAGGCTAATGAGGCACCAAGTTATAATTAATTTAGGCCTCAGTGGCACCCAATTGGCACCTCTGGAGAGCTGACCTTATCTTTGATGTATTCAAAGCAAGTTATTTTTGCCATGATGCTAAGGGAAGTACACAGCCATGTCATCTCTTTGTTTACTCCTTATTCAGAATCCATTGAGATGTTTGATAAGATAGGCACCGGGGGGCCAGGCAGGTGGGGACACATGCCAGGAGAAGGTATCCTTCTGGGCAAGGTCACCCAGGGTCCTTAGGCTCCCCAGCTATTTAATTATTCTAAGTTGAAGGATTGTCCTCAGCAAAAAGGTAAAGCAGAGGGTTGCCCCTTACTCTGCCCGTTTTCCTGTCCTCCGCACTGCCTCTGTCCCTCAGATATTCCTGAACTCTCTGTCTTCTTCTTCCATAACCTGCTTAGAGAACTTTAGTTTTCCATGAGTAGAAAATGCCTAGTAACCACTCAAGTTGCTTGCCTGCCACTGGTATTTTCACAAATACCAACACTTAGGCCAAAAGGCTGGGGCAGATTTCCAGGCCTCGGTCCTCCTCTTAAAGATTGGGGTGAAAGGTGAGGGGCCCCGAAGTCATTACATGTTGAATGGTAGATTCCGTCCGTGCTGGGGTGCTGGCAGAGGGTGCAGCTCTGCGAATACCACCATACCTGGGGAGTTTTTACCACCCTGAAGCCAGACTGTACCCTGCCAATGAAATCAGACCCTCTAAGGGCAGGACAGAAAGATTAATAGTTTTGGAAGCTCTTCTCATGACTCCTGCCCAGACTGTTTGTGGGGGCCTCAGTGGGTGACAGGACTCACTGCTTATTACCACTTAGCAAATTTACCGAATGCTGCAAATGCTGCTATCTGATCATGTGTACTTTCCTTGTGTATAAATTAAAAGGAACAGCTACTTTTAATGCTACTGGCTCTGTTTCGAGAACACCCTGAAGTTTCCCAAGATTTCCTCCAGCCCCTAGGGTCTGCCTTGCTTGTTTATTGACTACAGAGTCTTTGCTGAAGCCCTTAGATATTCTTGCTCTTGCTCCCCCAGGGGCCTCCTGCTCTTGGCTGCACAGCTAGCTGCCCCAAATTCTTTCTGGCAGGCCTCACAGGGCTGGGAGGGGTCTAGATGAGAATAAAACTCTATGTTTTATTTTCCTGGAGAGCAAGGGTTCTCAACCCTGCAGCACATTAGAATCATCCTGGGGACGATTCTGATTTAATGGGTCCGGGGCAGGATCCATGCATTAGGGGAAGTTTAAAAGCTCCCCAGGTGATTCTAATGTGAACTCAGAGACAAGAACCAGACTATAAGATAAAGTGAAACTTTAAAAAATAAACATGTTTGTATTTTCTTCAACATTTAAAAAACTGATTCTAAAATATAATGAAGGATGCTGGTCAGACAATAAACAAAACATGGAAATTATTTTTAAAACATACATTTAAATGTATGTATATTTGAATATATAATATACCTTTAAATATGTATTTACATATGTATATTAAATATACCTTTAAATACATATTTATGTATACATAAATATACATATATTTATGTGTAAATATAACCTTTAAATACATATTTTTGGACATAAGTATATATATATATATGATGTGTGTGTATGTATATATACATACACACACACAGATATATATATATAAAAAATTTATATTCCTTCCATCCAATGCCTGGTATTTTTGAGGAGGCCAATGTGCAAGATGGGACATTCTTTTTTTTTTTTGTATATATTTTTTATTGGAGTTCGATTTGCCAACATATAGCATAACACCCAGTACTCCTCTAGTCAAATGCCCCCCTCAGTGCCCATCACCCAGTCCCCCAACCCCCCGTCCACCTCCCCTTCCACTACCCCCTTGTTCATTTCAAGATGGGACATTCTTAAGCTGGATTTGGAATGCACCATCGGAGAAAGATCTTGATGTCAGTATCACCCACTGTATTAGGGCAACACTAGCTGCTGTAACAAATAAAATCCAGACCTTCAGCAATTTAACACTGTGGGAATTTGGTGTCCCTATGACAGTATGGAGGATAAAGAGGTTAGAAAGGCAGCTCTATTCAGCACAGACATCAGGATCCCCGCTTTGAGGTTCCAAGGTGCGCCTGCCTGGAGGGGAGAGAGCGTTCGGGACTCCATGGGTTGGTACCCAGTGGCTGAGCTTGAACCCCATTGGCCAGAACTCAGTCACCTGGCGGCTCCCACCTGTGTAACTAGTCTGGCAAGGAGCAGGAATGCTATGGGGCTGCATGCAGGTCCTCTGACAGCAGGGAGCATTTGTGTGTCAGGTGCCTCCCAGGAAGGCATAGGTGTCCCAATGCCAGGTGTGACCACTGCCCTTAGAAGTGCAGACTCCAGGCCTCCTCCTAGGTGCACGAGGCCACAGAGGACAAATGATTGTGTTAAGGGCGTGTGCTTTCTCTTCTTTTCTCCACAGATATCGCAAATGGCACCAGTTCAGGGGGGTACCGCCCACCTCCCAGAACCAAAGAAGTCATCATCAATGGCCAGACTGTGAAACTTAAATATTGTTTCACCTGCAAGATTTTCCGGCCCCCTCGTGCCTCTCATTGTAGCCTTTGCGATAACTGCGTAGGTGAGTAGCAGCAGAAATCGCCTCTGTTCCGCCTCTCATGCGGGGGGTGAAATGTCTGCAGCGGATGAGGTGGCTGATTGATTGCCTTGGTGGCCTTGGAGGAGATTGCGCTAAGGAGAGTCAGCATGTGTGTCTCTATAATCCCCGGAACCGAACAACTCAGTAATAAATATTTCAAGTGCCTCCTGCCACGGATCCCATTCACCAAGCCCAGTGCTACCAAATCTCTTTTTCCTTTTTACGTCTTCCACCCCCACCCCCACTATCAGTCCGGCGCCCTAGGTCCTCTGCTCCTGCAGGGCGCACAACAGAGTGGGGGTTCCTGCCCTGGAGTGGCCGGATCAGCGGGCATTAGGAATAAAACCACTTTACCCCTAGGTCCCTCCATCACCCAGAAGGCTGTCTCCACATGTTGCCGGATGAGCTTTGTGCAGTTCTCACAACTCCTCCAGAGGTACTTAGTGGGGGAGCTGGAGGCACTTGCAGCCCAAGGAGAGGAAGAGAGGCAGAGGCTAGGATGGTGGCTCTTCCCAGGGACCACCACAATCTTCCCTCCCTGTCCACTTGCTTGCTCAGGGACAGACTAGAGAAACAGACTGAGGGAACGGGTATAGCACAGGCTCCTCAGTTGTAAGACGTGGCTCTACTGTTAGGCCACCGTTGGCCCAGCACAGGATTTTGACAAGTGACGTGGCTCTCAGCCCCCTGGAATTATTTGGCAAGCACCTTCTGTCACTTCAAATGGAGAGCTGCTAGCCACACCCACAGACCATCTCCTTCCTTGGTGTGAAGCTTCTTAGAGAAGTTGGCAACCAGGTGACTCAAGTCACAGGAAGGGTGATTTACACAAAGGCTCTCCTCACCCGGAAAGACCCTCATTTCTCCAGTCCTGTGACCTGCCTCTAATAGAAATGACCAAGGATAATTCCAGGAATCCTGTTAGCTCAGAACCAACCTTATTTCCCTCAGTAAAACATCATCATTCATGGCCAATACTCTTTCTGAATCTATTAGAATTCATAGTCTCCATTCTTAAAGAAAATAAAATGTTATAATATACTTCCACTGTACAAAAATGTTTTCCTTTTATTTGTCTGAAATTTACTTCATCCTAACTTTAAAAATCTATAATTTGGTATAAAGTCCATGATTTCCCCCATCAAGGCTTTGTCTTGTTTTTTGTTTTTTTTTTTTTTAAGTTAGATAAATTACTTTTAGCCTTGGCCCCCAAGCAGAACAGCATGGAATTTTGTTCTATCTTCTCCCATTTTGCAAGTAGTCTTAGTCAAGAGCCAGGAATCTGGCACCAGATGGCCTGGGTGCAAATACTAGCTTCATGACTCAGACAAGCTACTTAAACTCTCTATGCCTCAGTTTTCTCATCTATACAATGGCCTTGATAACAGTAGCCACTTCATGGGATGGTTGATGGATTATATGGATCAACACAAGGAAAGCACTTGGAATAGTGCCTGGTGTAGAGCAAATGTTATTATTGTATCTGTAATTCTTGTTGGTATTCTGTTATTTTTTCTGATCCCTTTATATTTTTGATTGTCTTTCTATGGATAATTCCTTGATCTACTATAGCACTCTGTGGGTATGGTGACCAAAACCATACCTGGTCCTCTATACGGGGGCAGACCAGGGTTTCTATAAGGCACATGACAGCCTTTGTTAGACTTCTGATAGGCTTCCTCATGACTTCAGCCCCACAGGCCATCTTGAGGACACTTTTAAGTCAAAGCATTGCAGAGTATCTTTAAGGAATAACCTGTAGAGGTTCTCAAGACCCTTTCTGGAGTCATAGTTTTGATATTACATGATGGAGTATCATATGATGAGATATTATATGATGTAACTTACACTTTTGTAAAGCTCTTCTGTTATATTCCACGCCTTCTCCTGGAGATCCAGTGACTTATTCCACTAGGCATTTATAAGTAGGGAGTTGGTATTCCCCAACTCCAAAGAGTTTACTGGGCACCTCCTTCTCTTTATTATTTATAAAAGTGTTTACCCATTTCTAGACATCTGTTCATTTGTTCATTTGTATCAGTTGATCTCAATCTTCTATTTCCTTTCTGTAGTCTAGACTACTAATCATGATAAAACTTCCTCCCCAGCTCATAGTGTTTTAAAATTCTCTTTGGATTATTATAAAACACTTTCTAAAAGCTCCTATAACCATCTTATTCATTTCCTCCAACACCTGTAGGTGTACATAAATGTCCCTTAAAGAACTCTGATGAATTAGATGTAAAATCCCCTTATCAAAATTATGTATCAACACCAGTTAATGGTGTACTTCTCCTAGAGCATATTTAAGATAGTACAATATCTCATGGAAACCACCAGCTGAGAAAATTCAAGCCGCCAGTCTATAGTATCTAGGAGCCCTTCTGCAACTTTTCTGATAAATCCAAGTCATGGTAGCAATACAGCACTCCACAAATAAGCAGGGTGGTGTCCTATAATTGGGAGACACAGAACAGCAAAAGGAAAGGCAAGGAAAGGGGAAAGTTTGGGAGTAGGCTCAAGAGGAGGAAAACTGGCCAGAGACTACATTACCAATGTCTCCTCTAAGGAGCATCTGCTTGTCCTAGGGCTGGAGTTTGGCAAACCTTGATCAGGGCCCCACTGTACCAACGACAGGTGAGATAAGTAGAATATAGCTGATTTAACATAAAGCTACTCACAGCACTCCTGGAACAACCACACAGTGATTCAAACCTACATAGCTTTGGTTTTCCAGTTCATTATGCTACATTTGGGCCTTTGGTGTGACCCATTAGCAGACCAGAAAATTGGACCTCTTTCCACATTCAGGAAAATAGAGTGGAAAGCAAATATCTCCAACAGAGAAGTGTAATTGCAGAGTTTGCTGTGATTTTATTTTTAGATAGA
Organism: Canis lupus familiaris; assembly: GCF_011100685.1. NCBI lineage: Eukaryota > Metazoa > Chordata > Mammalia > Carnivora > Canidae > Canis > Canis lupus. The sequence goes on from NC_049222.1 coordinate 47,640,748, forward strand.
AAGTTTTTATTGAAAGAATTATACTTTTTGCAGCCAGAGAGGAAAAATACAATGATGTGCTGAAAGCCAAGGTTAGTACATGTGGCTTCCCTTCCCTTGTAATGAATGGGTTTGGGATGGTTCTTCCTACGTACACAAATAAATATCAGTTTACAGTGGGAGAAGAGAGAGGAAAAGTACAGTTTCTCAGGCAGTTTAGAAGAGTGTTTTTCTTTGTTAAATAAGTTTGAAATGAGAGCAAACTTGTAGGGGCTCTGTATTTTTAGTTGAGGAACTGAGGGAAAAGCTTTCATGGAGAGCAAACTCTGGTACAAATACAGAACTGGTTAGCAGATCCTAGTGGTTGGCAATGTGGCTCTAATGTTAAATACCCAAGGCTGGATCCAGGTCCTGTCATTGGATAGTATTAGTACCTGGGTAGGTTATCTGACTACCCAATTGTTATCCCGTCTGTAAAATGGGATGACCCTAGTACTACCTCATAGGTTTCTTTTAAGGATTAAGTGAGATAGTGCCCAGCAAGCAACCTGTAGAGACCTGGTGCACACTGAGGGCTCAGTGAATGTTTGCCAATAGCGTTATCATGAACTGCTGCCATAACACTCCCAAATAACTGCACATTACAAGGTTCATCTTCACAGTGTGATAGGAATTACCTCGTTTTCCTGTAATCTGGTGTGCTTTAGATGACCTGAAGTATTAGAAGTGAATATATTCCCCATCACCACCTCTGGTTTTGTCTCTGTTTACCTCTGTTTCTGTCTCTCTCTCAGAACCTTTTCTGTCTTCTCTTTAGTTCTTTTTCTTTTGCTATCAAATTGCTTCTGCACATATGGAACAGAATATTTTGGCTTATTTGTTCATCCAGGCAATCTTTGAGGTTATAAAATATTTCTAAATGATCAACATCTGGGGCCATATAGCCACTTCTACTCTCTCTGATCCTCAGGATCCCTCAGATCATTATTATAGTGTGAGTAACTGGAGGTTCTGGAAAGCAAACTGTGTGCTTGAGAGGTCCTCTCTAACTCACGGTATACTTCCCAGAGCCCCAAGTGAGTCCACTCCACATTTCAGGAAAGTCTATCCTTTGGTAGTCTCTGGTCTCATGTCACAATAGCCAGCAGCTTTCACTGGAATTGAGTATTCTTTTGTGTTGTTTTGTTTTGTTTTGTTTTTGTTTGTTTTTGTTTGTTTGTTTTTAATTGAGTATTCTTAATACAGTCTAAACCTGTAATTAAAAGGATCTTCTTGAAAGTAGTTTAAATACACACTGTGGACTAAGTTGAGTTTGCTCAAATATGAGATGGCGCATGTGAGCATTTGTAAGTCTGCTTCATTCTGTACCATGAATTTGTCTAGCTTTGACCAGGCAGCTTAGCCTGAGACCTAGAGGTAGCCTCTGGAGGCGACTGCCCCTGGGTTCCAGACCTATTGCCCTGTGTGGGCAAGGAGGATCCTCTCTGCCTATGCAGTGCCATATCCTGAAGTGCTGTGAGAACAAAAGAAAGGACATGTGAAGCGCCCCAGTTGTGTCAATCCCTGAGGAGCTCTCAGCAGTGCCAGCCACTCTCCTCACACAGGAGTTGACCCGGTCACATTTTGTTCTATCCTCATCTATTAATTCTGGTGTAGGTGGCACAAAGAACCTCCAGAGGCCCTCCACAGGGACTTGGTGTTCAGTGACTATTGCTTTTGGTAGGGTTTTACCACCATCTTTAAAAATCCTTATAAACTCTCCTTCTCATTCCCCTGTCTCCTTTTTGCTGTGCTCTTTCTCTCCTGGACATACTACACACTCCCCTTCTCACCCTACAGTGTCTTCCTTCCATTGATCCAGCTGCTTCCTCTGTGATGTGGTTTTTGGAGCCAGCTGCTGATATTTTGTCTGTTGTGTATCCTCTGTGTATATTTGAGCTCACTCATTAGAGTTACTGCTTCACAATTGTGCCTAATATTAAGAGGTTTGGAATATCTGAGATTTGGAATTGCAGCTGCCTTCTGGCGTGGAGGTACATTCTGGAATTTCTTTTTAACTATTAGGGTATGATGAGAGAGCTATTGATTTCCTAAAGGAAAGTGTATCATTTGAAGGGAATGGAGAGAGCTGGCATTTGTATCCTCCCAAGAACCAAAACAAACAGGGCTTTACTGTAACTGCCCTCACATCAGTTTCAAGTATCTTTGCTTTTCAGTCACATTTAATAAGCACCTATGTGTCATACACTGTGCTAGTAGCTAGATGCATCAAAATAAAAGATAGTCCTCAAAGATCATTACTAAGAATAGACAAAGGAGAATTCAAGACAGAAATCATTATATTTATTATATTGTATAAGCCAAATAGAGTAATTTTACCCTGGTAGAGAGTACAATTAACAATTCAGTCATCAACATATATGCAACAAATAACATTGCATCAAAATACATAAAGCAAAATTTGTTAGAGAAGGCAAGGATAATTTGGTATAAACATAATGCTAATGAGAAACAATTGCATACTTCTTATTTTAATGGTTCAGGTAAGTAAAATACAAGTAAGGAAATAAAGAATACTAATATATAATTAATAAATATATGCTTAACTTTGTTTCTACAAAATATACTTATCTTTTTTTTAACTGTGTGTGGAATAGTTACAAAATTTAATCATACTAGGTCACAAAAAATCCCTAGCTTTCTAAAAACAGATATTTCACAGACTATAATATCTGATGGCACAACAGTGGAACTAGAAATCAACTGCAAAGAGATAAATACACAAACCTATCCAATTGTGATTTAAAAAAAAAAAAGGTTTTTAAACTTCAAACACAAACCTCAAAATCATAATTGTGGAATAGCTAGAAAATTACAATAAGAAAAATGCAAAAAAAAAACTGTACTGGTTAGAATTTTAAATTTTAAACATACAAAATAGTTGACCTAAGCAGAAAAAATTATTTGGAAACCTGTCAGGTTGCTTATAGGAATGAGGAGGAGAAGCCTGAAAACCAGCCTCAGAAGCCAATAAGAGCAGGGAAGTCTGAGTAACTGAGTGCAGTCACTCCTGCAATAGAATGTCACAGGAGGTGCACGCACTACAAACAAAATGTTTGTTTTGCCACCACTGAGTTCTAATTCTGCTGCTGCTGCTATCAGCTTAAAACTGTGATTCTGTTAGTCTGCAAGGACTCTGGGTTCAGACATCTGGGTGGGAGCACCTGGACCTGTTTCACCTTCACACTCAAGGAGTTAGCAAGTGGGAGAGGTTAAGTACCCACTTTTAGCGTCTCTAACTGAGGTGGGAGGGTGGAGTCCTGCCTCTCACCTATTTTGAGATTCTCCTCAAAACAGGAAGTTTACTTAGATGGTGAATGGCCAATAAAATAAAAAGTTTTTAAAAGTCTAGTACAAAAAACAAAACTGAACTTATAAACAAATAAACATAGCATCCATCACAAGAAGATAGAAAAAGAATAAACTTAAGAAAAACAGGAAGAAAACAGTTAATGATCTAGAAAACAGAAGAATAAATATGATACCACCTCTAATTCTTTGGAAAATAAACAACATAAAAATAAACTTCTGGTAAGACTGAAAGAGAAAATAACAAGAAAGTGGAAGTAACAGATTCAAATAAGACAAATATAGGTGAACTTTTTAGTTATTAGAAAATAATTGCATTACTTTGCATATTATATAACTATGTTGATTGATTTGAAAATCTCAGTGAAACATGATTTTATGGGAAATGAGTCAAAGAATGAATGGAAACTTAAATAGACTACTAATAATGAAAAACTAAGTAATTTACTAGAGTCATCCAAGAAAGATGCTAGAACCAAACAGTCTTACTTTCTGTGCTCTGAATAGTATTTCAGATCTTACAGTAGCTTGGACAGATTTTCTGCTCATTTTACCAAGATAGCATAAAAGTAACACTAAAATCTGACAAAAACATCATGAAAAAAGGAGATTCTCATTAATAAATGTAAATCAAGTCCCACATTGGACTCCTCTCAAGGAGCCTGTGCTTTTCCCTCTGCCTGTCTCTGCCTCTTTATTTGTGTCTCTCATGAATAAATAAATAAAATCTTTTTAAAAAATGTATATAAGGTCAACATGATAACACCACATTTAATCTAGAAGTGTAATAAGAGAACTAATCATTTGACACAGAAGGGAATTTGACATATTCCAGGAATGCAATTTTTTAAATGTTAATAAGTCTATTACTTATATCAATAGGTCAAAGGCCAAAAGGTATATGATCATGACAATAGATAATACAAAGAGATTTAATAAAACTTGGCACCCATTTCTAACTCTAAAGCTTGGTAAACCAAGATTGGGAGGTCTGGTAGGCAGAATTTGGGCCCCATGATCTCCATACCATGGTATTACTCCCATAATTAGGTCACTTTACATAACAAAGAGATTTTGCAGATGCCATTATGGTTACTAATTAACTGACTTCAAGTAATGGATAGTATCCTGGATTATCCAGGTGGCCCCAATATAATCACAAGAGCCCTTAAGAGAAAATAACAGAGATTCCAAGTAGGAGAAGGATTCATCCTACATGGCTAGCTTCAAGATGGAGGGAGCTGGAAAAGGTGAGAAGGAAATGAATCCTGCCAACTGCACTAGGCTTAGAAGGAAGAGGACCCAAGCCCAATGACACCTGCACCCCCCACAATTACCTTGATCTTAGCCTGAGGAGACCCAGAGCCTAGCTCCTGACCCACTAAAATTTCAAGACTATAAATTTGTGTTGTTTAAAGCCACTGCATTTTGAAGAGA